>NW_006408584.1:15585473-15638475 GCF_000296735.1 Chrysochloris asiatica
CTGGCTTCAATGGCTGGAGGATCAGAACTCGACTAGAGGAAGAAAGAAGAGAAAAAAAAAGAGTAATCCACAATTTGATGAAGTTGGCTTATACTTATGGATGTAAGTGACTTAGGTCAAAAGAGGGAACAAATCTTTACAGCCAGAATCATTCCTACCCCCTTGGTACATAGGGTTTACAGAGATGGGCAACTTAGATACTGACTACCCAAAATGGGGCGGGGGGGTGTTACAAAGGCAAGAAGTGACTGGCTTACAAGCTTTCAAGAGGGAGCTTAGTTTCAGAGGGTACATGAGAAGGTAGAATCTCCACTGAGTGGTTTCCAACCTGTCTGGATGGGGTTGGTGAAAGGAGATGGGGATAAGACTCTTGCGGTTCAATAGTGAATAACTGCTATCAGGACTGACTGTGAGTGTTGCAAATGTAAAGGTAGATGTTTTGTAACAAAAGGAGGGAAGTGGTTGATCTTGCAGTCCAGGAGTGGAGAAACCTAGGACCATCATGGGAGAAAAGTGGAGTGCAGGACCCTATCCATAGAAGCAGTGATACCAGAGATGGTAGCAGAGACGATGACATGGAGAGATGGAGTGGCTTGGGACCCTAGATTCAAGGAGGGAGAGGGGCTGTGCTCAGGGTCAGGGGGTGGGCTTGTGGGGTGTGCCTTTTGGTTGTTTAAATGGTGGTATAATCCTGAGTGCTTCCATGTCCATCCCCAAAAAATAAGAGTAATAACAAAAAAACCAGAGGGAATGGAAGCAAATGCTGTTGAACGATGATGCATGGAGGGGATAGTAATCATTGCAATGAAACAAAATACAGTAGAATGAATGTAAAAATATGTTAATGACTTACATAAATGATTGGAACAAAACACAGGGGTAAAGCTTCATGACATTGTATTTATCAATGGATTCTTATAGAAGACATCAAAAACTTGTCCTGATACCTGGTGACCTTGAGATAAGAGACAGAAGAGCACAGGTTGACTGGTCTGAAGTTTAGGGAGATGTGTGAACTCCCGAGCACATGAGCACTGACCTAGCCATTGATGGGTAGAACAGAGAGTGAAGCAGCCAACAGATCTGAAGTGTGGGAGGGGTGCATGAACTCACAAATTTGAAACAGGTGCCCATTTGACCCAGCTTGGATGGCTAGCTAACCAGAACTCAACCAGATGAAGACAAAGATGCTTGATATTGTGAGCAAATATGCATTGCTACAATTTGATGAAATGGACCTTTGTTTATGGATGTAATTGTTCAAAATTCCAAACAAAATGAAAGGATTATTCATAACAAGGATCAAGCTTGTATTCTCAATGCACTGGGTTTATAGGGACAGGCAATTTAGACATTGGCTATCAAAAATGGGGGGTTATAAGCGCATGAAGTGTCTGACTTATAAGCTTTCATGTGTGCTTAGTTTCAGAATGAGGGGTTAAGGTAGAATCCCTACTGAGTAGTTTTCCTCTTTTCCAGATGGATCTGGTGAAAGGAGATGGGAGATGATGGTGATAGGATTTTATGATTGCTAACAGGATTAATCATAATTGTCACAATTGCTATAGAAGATTTGTAACTAAAAGACTGAAGTAGTTAATCTTTCATTTTAGGAACAGAGTATCCCAGGACCATCATGGAAGAACATAAATGGACTATGATATCCTACCTAGCAAAGCAGCAAAAGCAGAGAAGGAACAGAGACAATGGCATGGAGAGATAGAGCATCTGTGGATTCTAGGCCCATGGACCATGAAAGGTGGTGTGCTTTTCAGGAGGCTGGCAAAATGTGTACTTTGGACATTTAAATGAATACATATTTTTTGCTTTGTGTGTGTACATCAAATATGTTTGCTTTGTTTATCTGTGAAAAATAAGATGTAAAAGGGAAGTTCTGGGTGGAAGCAGGATAACGGTTGTTGCAGGGAGGAGATTATATGCGTTTAGATGAAACAAAATGTATGGCTGAAAGTAAGGCTGATGATCATATCTGTTAGTCTTCACTCAATTAAAAAAAAAGAAACCTGTCCTGACTGGAAGAACTGTAGTGTCTGGAGCATTTCTGATCCTGAACTGTAACCTGTTATCTTCCCTAATAAAGCCCATAATCCTGAGGGGGAAAAATATATTTAGTATGCAATTCCAAAAGTAATTAAGTCTATACTTGCTTATAATACAAGAAGTACATCACTTAAAGTGAAATTATGACAATCGACTGGGAATTTTCCTCAGTAATTGTGGTTGTCCCAGGCTACATGGCCTCTACAATTCAAGATGTTTTGTTGCTATTATTATCAATTTATTGATTTCAACTCAGATATTAAAAACAAATTTTCATACTCAAAGAGTAAGAGGAAAACTAGCAAGAAGAAGGTGACTGTAGCTATGTGCTGTCAAGTTAGTTCTGACTACAGCAACTCTGCATAGGATTTCTGAGGCTAAAAGTTCTTGCAGGAGCAGAAATCCTCATCTTTCTCCCATGGAGTGGCTGGTGGACTTGAACCAATGACCTTGTGGTTCAAAGTACAGTGCTGTATTGTACATAGCCAGCACACTACCTAAGAGTATCATGGGACTTTGAAAATTTTTCATCAACAAAATAATTCAAATGCATTGATTCTTCAATGTTCTTTCTTATTCACTGTTCAACTTTTACATCCATATGAGGCAATTAAAATTACCATGGCTTGTATCAGTACAATTTAAACATCAAACTTATATCTTTGCTCTTGAACATTTTAAAGAGGTATTTTGAAGCAGTTTCTCTAATGTAATATGTCATTTGATGCCTTGACTGTTGGTTCTATGAGTGCTGATTGTGGATTCAAGTAAAATGAAGCCTTCAACAACTTCAATCTTTTCTCTATTTATCATGATATTATTTATTGGTGCAGTGGTCAGGATTTTGGTTTTCTTTACATTGAGGTGTAATCCATACAGAAGGCTATAGCTTTGATTTTTATTAGTACTTTATTAAGTCTGCTACACATCTAACAAGGTTGTGTCATCTTCATATTGCAGGTTGTTCATCTGTCTTCCTCCAATCCTGTTGCCTCATTCTTCTTAATATAATCTAGTTTCTTGGATTGTTTGCTCATTCAGATTAATAAATACAGTAAAAGGATACAACACTGATGCACATCTTTCCTGATTTTAAACCATTTAGCATCACCTTGTTCTGTTCAAACAACTGTCTCTTCATCTATATACAACTTCTTCATGAGTGTCATTGTTTTGGAATATCCATCCTTTACAGTGTTATCCATAGTTTGTTAAGATCCACATCTTTCAGGTGCTCTCTGTTCCATCTGATTTCAGTAATGATAATTTATTTTGATGCTTCTAGCATTATTCAATATTTTGCCCATAGAATCCTTCAACAGCACAACTCAAGGCTTGAAATTTTTTGTCAGTTCTTTCAGCTTTAGCAATTTTGAGGATATTCTTCATTCTTGGGTTTCTAACTTCAGATGATTATGCATTCCATTATAGTACTTTAATTTACCTTCTCCAACTATCTTTTGAAATTTTCTGTTAATTCGTTTATTTCATCATTTCTTCCAGTTGTTTCAGCTTCTCTATGATCAAGCTAATAATTTGCATCTTGTGTACTTGTTTTAATTTTCCTCAGTATCAGCCTCAATTTGCAAAAGAGGAATTGATGATCTTTTCCACAGTTGACCCCTTTTCTTGTTTTGACTGATGATTTTGAACTTCTCCATCATCTCGTCCAACAGATGTAGTCAATTTGATTCTTTGAAATTCCATCCACATGCACATGTACAGTTGTCATTTAGGAAGTAGAGCCTAATCACTCTGGAAATGTTAGCCACTGAAAACCTTATGAATAAGGTTTTCAAGGCATTTCCAGATAAGGATGGGATGCAGCACAGTTATTTTTATCACAGCCCTGATCTGATGTAAGGGGAATTTCTTAGGGTGTAGCCTGCAACACCTTTAATCTTATAAAAGGTAAAAGGAAAGAGAAGTAAACAGAAGAGAGGGATCTCCAAACCAAAAACCAAACCCACTGTCATTGAATCCATCCTTACTCAGTGACCCTATATAGGGTTTGTTGTTATTGCTATTTACTGTCAAGTTGGTTCTGACTCACACTGGCTCTATGTAGGGTTTCAGATGAGTGAATGGTGGGTTTGAACTACTGACCTTACAATTATCAGTCCAGTGCTGTACATTTTTATGAGATCAGAAAGCATCATCTTTGGCTGGTGGGTTTAACCTGCTGACATTGAGGTTTGCAGCTCATTGATTATCCTACCAACAGTATTACCAAAAAAGAACTGAGGATGAGTGCCATGGAACTGGGGACCTAGTACTGGGAAACTCTTAGACCTAGGGTAAGACTGTGGCCAAGATACATGGAGATCCCAAAGGAATGACAGATTATATCAAAAGGAGACATGAACCTTTCCCTAGATCCATCAAAGAATGAAATCCTTTCCCCTAGAGCTGGCATCCTGAATTTGTTCTTCTAGCCTCTTAAACAATGAGAGAATAAATTTCTGTTTGGTATAGCCAGCAACTAGTGGAATTTCTGTTATAACAACACTAGGTAACTAAGATAACCAATAAAAATAAAAGAACAAAAACCACCCAATGCCACAGAGTTGATTCTAACTCACACTGACTGTGTTGAGTTTCCAAGACTGATAATGTTTACAGGAGCACATAGCCTCATCTTTCTCCTATAGATCAGCTCATGGTTTTGAGCTTGTGATTAGCTATTCAATACGGATCCCTCAGTTTAGGATACTATAAAATAGTCCTTGTAACCTTTTGAATTGACCTCTCTGTCTTTAATAGACCCAGCACATCTTTGGCAAAGCAACTGTTCTGATTAACCCTATGGACAACAGAAAGAAACATGGCCAGGTGCTGCAACACCCTCAAACTTCTTGTTAAGTTTGATCCGATTTTTGTGTCACTGTGTCAATTCATTTTGTTGGGGGTCTTCTTCATTTTTACTGAACCTCCATATCACCAAACATGATGTCCTTCTCCAAGGAGTGGTCCTTTATGACAATATGTGAAATGATGAGAGACAAAGTCTTGACATCCTGGTTTCTAAGGAGCATTATGGTTGTACTACCGGCATAGATTAACTGTTGTTTTGGCAGTCTATCATACTTTTAATATTCTTTTCCAACACCATAATTCAAATGCATAAATTCTTATGCACTTTTTCTTATTCATTGTTGGTAGAATATTCAATTTCATCATGGCTGGCTGTAGTATTTGGTACATACATTTGAATAATAGTGGTATTAACTGGTCTTCCTTTTAGGCAACTGCAAATTATCCTATCATAGACAGCAGTGTACTCCAGGACACATCTTGAAATGTTCATTATTATGATAAATGAAACACCATTACTCTTCAATTTGTTGTTTTCACCATAGTAAATCATAAGATTGTCAGATTCAAAATGGCCAATAACAGTCATTCAGCTAAGTAATACCCAGGGGATCAATCTTTATGCATTCCATTTTATTTGGACAACTTCCATTTGTCCTAAATTAATACTGCCTACATTCCATGTTAGGAGCTCTGCATGTTATGATTTTTAATGGATATTTACAGCTGTTTCTCCTCATTTTCAGTTGTGCCCTGTGAGCAAACGAAGGTCCCAAAAACTTTGTTCCATTCAGGTCATTATGGTCAACTCTACTTTGAAGGGGAGACAATTCATCTTTCAGCACTATGTACGACAATGTTCCACCGGTATTCATAAGCTTCTCAGTGGGTAAACATTCAGAAATAGTCCACTTCTCCTTCTTCCTAGTATGTCTTAGTCTGGGACCTCTGCTGAAACCTGTCTACCATGATGAACCACTGGTGTTTAAAGTATCAGGGGCAAAACTTCCAGCATCACAGTAACATGCAAACTATCACAGTATGACAAACTTACAGAAGAGTGGTAGAGAATGTTAATATTAGCATATGAGGGCAAATTCTGGAAAAATGGGGGGCTATGCAGCCACACCACAAGAACCCTCTACAACAAAGATACGAGAGACCAAATGAAACACACACAGATGGAAATCCTGGAACACTGAACTTCAGAGGAAAACTTTGAGACATGTATTGAGTGCTTGATAGGAGAAGAAGCTGAGCAGGGATGGTGAGCGAGGAAGACTGCTAAATGGCCATCCAGACTCAGCATGACCATTTTGAACTTTTGTGAGCAGCTTTCTCCTGTACTTTTTACTATCCATTTTTCTTATCACATGCATACTCTTTCAAATGCTTTCACTTTGGCTCACATCTTCTACAACTATAGTGTCTTTGAGTATCATTGTTTCACATCTAAGTAATCACAATAACTTCTTAACTGATCTTGCTGCTTTCCACTTATACCCACTCCAATCTTTTCCATACTGATGTCAAATACTGATCAGAAGAACTTTACTACTATTTTAAAGAACAATTATCCCAATATTTTGCTGTTGTTGTGTGCAGCCAAGTAGACTCATAGGAAACCTCCATGGCAGAGTGGAGTAGAACTGCCTGACAAGGATTTCTAGGCTGTACTCTTTATCGGAGCAGATCACCAGGTCTTTACCTAGAGGAAAGTCTGCTGTGTTGAAACCACTAGCCTTTTTTAGCAGCCAAGCATTTAATAAGCTTATCAGTATGCCTAGTCTCTAATTACCTCTTCTTTCTCATCCCATTTCTATTCTTTTTCTTACTCAAGTTCTAGGATCCAGTTATCCTAAGATTCTAACAATTCCTCAATAAATACTCTTGTTTCTGAGATTTTGCTAATTCTATTTCCTGGCCTGGATCACCTTCTCTCACCTGACTGACCTGTGTCATCCTTCTTCTGAGAATTCTACTCTAGAAACTTATGTGCAATGAGGCACCTCTCCTGTAAATTTCCCATCTTCACCTTTTCAGGAAAGAACTAATTAGATTGTACTTTATTTTCTTATTTCTGTTTCAAAAGGAATATGACCTCTCTGTGGCCAGAGACCATATCCAATTTGTTTCTAATTATCTTCTCCAGTGATTAGTATACAGTAATGGTTTCATTAAAGTTTAAAAAATAATTCGGTAATAAATGGCTTTTTTGAAGCAATAAAAGAAAATCATTTTAAAATAATACAGGTTAGAAGAATACAAGCAAAGCTCTCACTAGTTTTAATCTTAGATTAAATGAACATTATCATTAAATTAATCCATATGCTTAAGCTACATGCTCCACATTTATAAACACATATCTGTCCCTTAAATAACATATCAGTTTTGCAAAGCATCTATACTATTTATTTATTTTTCATAGAATTCCTCATGAATGTGGTTCTACAGTGTGGTAAACAGTAAAATTCATATGTTAATTAATTTCTATATGTCAGTTAAGGAATTGGCCCATTTGTTTTACATAATTTAAAACTGACATGGAAGTTTTGCTTATCAATTATCTTCCTGTTAATAATGAAAATATGCAAGAACTATAGGCATAAAATTAAATTATAGTATCACAAGATTGATTATCTCTTAGCTGAAATATGAAAATGATTTTTCTACAATTTAATGTGCAGGTACCTCTCCATTGTACTTTTTGTAAGTAATATAAATATACTTGCATTTAGAAAGACCAGAAGGTTTTAAATGAGAATTGCCCATTTATTTCATTGCTATTAATCACATGATATCTTTTGAAAGAAAAAAGTATCATACTTCTAGTACTGTTGGAAATTAGCCAGTCTATGTGGTAGCAACATTTACTTTTAGAAATGCATCTTTCCTGTAGAAATCTGAATTTTTAAAAATGTAAAAACACAAACGCATGTGCATTTCACATGCATACATAATACAGTTTTAAAAGGTATTGATGTAAATAAGGATTCAACTTAAATAAGTATCCCAGAAATGAGTTAATGAATATTAATATTAGAGAGAAGCTTTAGTCATTTTTTTAGACACATGGAAGAAGCAGAAAATTAGATAGATAGATATAGATATATTTGTGAACAAAATATAATTTATTACAGTTTGATCTGAGTATCAAATCATTAAGATATAAAAGGTTTTAAATACAGCATTAAATTCCAACATTTATTACATGTATTTTTGAATACTAAACCTGGATTATAAGAAAACTATTACCTCCCAAAAATAGAAAAAAAAAATTGCATCATTTCTCCTATTTTATCTTAGAAAATTTGATCTTCAGAGTGAGAAAACTCCTTTTTTATTAAGAAATGTCTACAGAATCCATCCAGTTGAATCCAAGAATTCACCCCTCCATCATACATAATAGATTATGCACTTCCTATTTCCTGTGATTCTTAACTAATTTTTTTCTTGCTTGTACTTGATGCTAATTCTGCAAAAAAAGGTTTTATATTTTGTCAATTAGAACATACGACATTTTTGAGAATGAATTACCTAATCTTCCCCTATACACTAAAGAGAAAGTTTCCTATACTGTCATTAGAAACCACAGTAAACAATTACAACTTCTCAATAATTTATTAGAGTTCTGGTGTGGAGTTATACGGTAAGCTGGTACTGTTAACTACAAGGTTGGCAGTTCAAACCCACTAGTAGCTCTTTGAAAACCCTGTATTTGGTCGCTATGAGTCAGAACTGACTCAGCAGCATAAACAACAACAAATAATTTACTATATAAAAATGGTTTTTAAGTCTCTATTTAAGTCTCAAAAGTCTCTATGTGAAACCTCAATTATTAAAAAACCCATCATATCTCTGTCAATTAATAGAAAAGGAGTTAGCAAGCCATATAGCAGCTTACTAACAACACAGTGGAGACAATTTATTCTTTGCAACCAAGTTTCAAATACCTACTACTGAAAATTTTAATTCATATATATATATATATATATATATATATATATATATATACCACCGATCAGTTAAGATCCAATTCTAAAATTTAAATGACAAATATTCTTTTTATATTGGCATTGGAAATCAACAACAGACTATAAAATCTTGCAGTCAATTATTAAAAACTATTAAAGAACCCTGCTAATATGCCCACACTCATTAAACTAAAAGAGAAAAAATACTATCCTTATTTATGAATTTGAGTTCCAGAAATGTGTTTATACAATAAAACCTATGAATCATGGAACCTATAATATTCAGCAGGTAAATCAGAGAAGCAAATCTCTTATGATTTTCCACTAATAGTGATAGAAAAGTGGCAGGACTGCACCCTGTTAAAAAGGAAAACTTTGGGAGATCCTGAAAACCAAGGCAGTCTTGTTAATTTCCACTTCTTACAGGTTTACTGTATTTATAGCAACGGTGTTCCAGAGTTTTCTCTTGTCTTACTCTACAAGCACTGACTTTGAACTGTATTTGTCACTTGCCAGTATGGAGAGAGACAAGTAAGTAGTTGAATAAACTGGAATATAACACTCAAGCACAATCATGCCAGTGTGTTTGTATGGTGCAATACCTGGACATCTATACAGCTTTCTTGCCTGTGCAATATCTCCTTTGCTTAAGCGGGTTCGTTGACCAATTGCTGGACGTATGCCATTGTCATCACGAGATGGGAGAATGGTGTCCAGAAACATCCCTCTGTAAAAACACCAGAAGCCAGCCAAACGTAAGTTACCAAATTACAACTCACTCATATGTTCCTTACAAATATAAGATGTAACTTCACAAAGTCTAAGGGGAAATATACCACTGATGAGTTTTAAGTTGTGTGTCAGGGTTTCAAAACACAGTAACCAAAGTAAAGACAAAAAACACAAAACATGTCTGTGTTAAATGTGTGTCTTGGCACTGTGAGTTAATGTGCTGGACTGCAAAGTTGGTTTGAACTACAAGGTCACCAGTTCAAGCTCACCAGTTGCTCCTCAGAAACCCTATACAGAGTCACTATAGTTCGAAACCAACTCAATGGGACTTAACAACAACAAAAATAATAACAAGCAAAAACATAATAATTATATTCACTTTTTCCTTAGAAATTAAATGTTTAAAAAATAATTGAAATAGTACATAATCCAGTAACATTTATACCATTGCTTTTGTTTTGGTTTCGGTCTCCTGAGCAGAACCAAGAGATTTTAGTTAGCAAGTTGTAGAACAGTTCATTTTTATATAGCTCTATTTGCTTAAGAACAACTTACAAAAAATATTTTATTTTACTAAAATTTTTAAAAGTAAATGCAACATATGTAAAGAAAATTTTTAGTTAAGCTACTAATTTTACCTATCCTTAGAAGTCCAAGTGTTGCAACATTGTTAAAAAGAACAAGGAAAAACAGTGTGCCAAAATTTAGACAGGACAGTTTAAATAAGAACAGTTTTACTTTGACACACATATATAGATGAAGAGAAAGAAAAACACAGTTGTATATAATAAATATAAATACAGTTCATGACAAAATTAACAAATAGTAAAAATTAAGCAATAATAATAATATGCAAAGAATTGAGTTGTTTTGGTCCTAATGTTATGCAATATCTCACTATTTTTATTAATATGCATGACTTGAAGTCCTAAAGAAGTATTCTAAAGATACTCTTATTTTGCAGTGTATACCTGACATCTATATCTCTAAAGAAAGTCCTGAGCTTAAAAGCTATATAGACTGAAAACTTAAATGGACTTCATATTGGTAGAAAGATTAGGGTGTGGCCCTGTGGATTTTTGTTTTAATTCCTCAAACAAAGGTCTCTATAAAAATGTTTAAAATTAAGAAAGAAAAGTTTTTAAAATCCTTTAACTTGGGATAAATGGTAAAGCATTTCTTTCCAAAATTTGTATATTACTAACTTATATTTAAACTGGATTTTCAAGGAACAATTTTAGCTCTATTCCTTCCTTTGGAAAATATTTACTAAGCACTGTTATACGTTTAGATTTATAGTAATAAATTAAACAAACAGAAATCCCTCACATTCTAATATGGAGAAGAAGACATTAAACAAAGACTGATAACTCAAGTAGTGACAGGTAACATGGAGAGATATAAAGAAGATGGACATCAATTGTACAGTTATGGGATAGCTTTTAAATAGGATGATCAAAGAAAAACTCACTTAGAAGTTGACATTTTAGGCAAACAGGAAGGAGGTGAAGAACAGAGGAATGTGGGTCACTGGAAGTTGAGTATTCTCAGAGACAAATAACAAGAAATGCAACAGCCTAGTTGTTGGAGAACCCCTACAGTATTTGAGCACTCCCCAGAGAATTTTACCCTGAGTACAACTGTTAATCTATTGTAAAATTATAAACAGAGTAGTGATGTAATTTATGCCAGTCTTCCTGATGATCACTAGATATACAGACAGGAACACTGGAATACTTTAAAACCAATCTAAGCATCTACAGAGCTCCCTGTGTGAACAGCCTTGAGACTACAAAGGTGAAAATGAATGACGGATGAGAAGTTAGCAACAAAATTGAGAGCTTGAACATCCTTAATAGGATGAAGCTCCAGCTAGGACAATGAAACTGAAAGAAGATGTTTAGCTATATAGTTTGTCTATCTGTCTGTCTGTGTGCTGATGGGTCAGTTCTGACTCATGGCAACCTTGTATAGGTTTTCAAAGAATGACTGATAGGTTTGGCCATCAACTTTTGGTTAGCTGTCTAGTACTCATCCTTTGCAATACACCAGGTCTATACAGCAGAAATAAGAAAAGCCAGTTTCCTGATGTTGTTTTATTATTGTCTTTAGAAGCCATGAAGTCAGTTCTGACTCACTGTGATTCTATATACAACATAATAAAACAGTGCTCAGTCTGGTGCCATCTTCACAGTTGTTACGTTTGACCTACTGTTGCTGGCACTGAGTCAATCCATCTCATTGGGCTCTTTCTCTTTTTCATGGAGCTTCCACTTTACCAAGCATGGTGTCCTTGCTCTAGGAACTGGTCCTTCCTGTTAACATGACACGTCTTTAGTATGAGATAAAGTCTATCCATCTTAAAAGGAGCATTCTGGTTGTACTTCTTCTAAGACTTTTGTTTGTTCTTCTGGCAGTCCATGGTTCTTTTAATATTCTTCACCAACACCATAATTCAAATGCATAGACTCTTCTATAGTCTTTCTTATACATTGTTTAACTTTCAAATGCATATAACAGTACTGAAAAATACTATGGCTTGGGTCTGGCACACTCTAGTCCTCAAATGGATATCTTGGATATTGAACATTTTAATGAGGTCTTCTGCACTTTATTGTTAAGTGCCATCGAGTAGGTTCCAACTCATATAAACCCTGTGTAGGGTTTCTAAGGAGCAGCTGGTGGGCTTGAAATAGACCTTGGGGCTAGCAGTCCAGTGCTTATCCTACAGCACCACATTTTTGCATTTTTAAGAGGTCTTTTCTCCACTATCAATATTTAGCAGGCAAGACTAATTTAACGAAGTGCTACAATTTCTGCATTATTTCAGTCAGTAATAATGAAGTATTAACTACTTTCTATTTCTAACAATAAATTATACTCTTGGGAAAGGTTTCATTTTCCAACTGATGTACATTCTCTTCCATCCCACCAGCAGAAGCCAATCACGTATTCCTTTAGTTCTTTGTGTTCAGGGAGTTCACAGTTTTCTCCTTCTCACATCACAGCCATAAAATAATGAGGCTCTTCCAGGAACTCTTCAGTGAGGTACTACCAGTAGACCAGAGACTGATCATATTGCATTCACATTAAAAAAGCAAATTAGCTATGCTTTTTCAGAAACCAAAACATTGTACAATGATTTTTATTACTGAAAAAAATTTCATACCTAGTTTGCAAGCACTCATCCAACACAATATTGGTGCAGACAGAAAACAAGGGCCTATGCATCCAGCCCTATTGTTCCCACAAGTGATTTCTTAACTCTGCTGACAGGCTAGTTTTATGAAAACAAATGGAACTTTATAGACTCTGTGGGTTCAAAATAAAAGAAACCATAAACTTCAAATACTTTGGGATGGGGGTGGTGGTGGTACTGAGAACTATGAAAAATATTTCCTTATACTCAGTCATTTACATTCGCATATGAGTTAGATCTGAATGGTTTAAAATTAGGAAAGCTGTGCGAAAGGATTGTATTCTTTCATCATACTTATTCAACCTGTATGCTGAGTGAATAATCCGAAAAGCTGGGTTATATGAAGAAAAACATGGCATCAGGATTGGAGGAAGACTCATTAATTGGAGGAAGATCTCTTAAAAATGTAAAAAAAAAAAACCCTCAACCTGCAATATGCGCTGATACAATCTTGCTTGAAAAAAGTGAAGAGGACTTAAAATAGTTACTGATGAAGATCAAAGACCATAGCCTTTGGTATGGATTGCATCGCAATGTAAAGAAAACAAAAATCCTCACCACTGGACCAATAAACAATATGCTTATCAATGGAGAAAAGATTAAAGTTGTCAAAGACTTCATTTTTGTTGAATCAACCATCAATATTCACAGAATCAGCAGACAAGAAAGCAAACGACATATTTCATTAAGCAAATCTGCTGCACAAGACCTCTTTGAAGTGTTGAAGAGCAAAGATGTCAGCTTGAGGACTAAGGTATGCCTGACCCAAGCCATGGTATTTTCAATAACCTCATATGCTTGCGAAAGCTGGACAGTGAATAAGGAAGACCGTAGATGAATTGATGCATTTAAATTATGGCATTGGAGGACAATATTAAAAGTGCCATGGGCGGCCAAAAGAACCAATAGATCTGTGTTGGAGGAAGTGCAGCCAGAGTGCTCCTTGGAGGCCAGGATGGCCAGACTTCATCTCTCATACTTCAGACATACTGTCAGGAGGGATCAGTCACTGGAGAAGGATATCATGTTTGGTAAGGTGGAGGGTCAGAGTAAAAGAGGAAGTCCCCCAGCAAGATCGATTAGCAAAGTGGCAACATCAAGGAGCGCAAGTGTGGCAACAATTGTGAGATTAGCCTAGGACTGGCAGTGTTTCATTGCATAGGATCACTATGAGTCGATAGTGACTCAATGGCACCTAACAACAACAACAACATGAGTCAGAGCTGTGTATGAGTTAATAGAGTTACTGGTGTGACACTATAGGATAAGTACTGAACTACTAACCACAGTTGTTCAAATTCACCAACTGCTCCTTGGAAACCCTATGTAGGGTTGCTATACATTCAAATGAATTAACGGCACTTAACAACAATAACATGAGTTAATGAACATTTTCTGTGAAGCCCTGGTAGCAAAGTGGTTAAGTATTCAGCTGCTAACCTAAAAGTCAGTGGTTAAAAGAACAAACAAGTTGCTTGCCCAGGAAACATCAAGGCAAGTGGTCGGGTCCCCTCAGTGCAAACCCCCTTCCAAGACTAAGACTCAATGGGAATACACGCTCTGATTGGTGACCACACTTGTCACCAATAAAGGGAAGTGAGGGAAAAACAACATGAAGTGGTGAACTAAGCCCTACAATGTGGAGAGCGAAGCGTTCAGCTGATAAAAAGAGAGGGCATATGCACAAGAACACCCACACTTGCAGATAATACCCACTTGACCTGGCTTCAATGACCGGATGATAAGAGCTCAACCAGAAGAAGAAAGAAGAGGAAAAAAAGAGTAATCTGATGCAATTTGATGAACTTGACCTACACCTATGGAAGCAGTAGCTCAAATGAGGGAACAAATTCTTACAAGAATCATTCCCACCCCCTCCACACAGAGTAGACAGGGATGGGCAACTTGGACACTGGCCACCCAAAATGAGGGGTGCCTACAAAGGCAAGAAGTGACTGGCTTACACGCTTTCAAGAGGGAACCTAGAGCCAGGGGGCCTTGAGGAAGGCAGAATCACCAGTGAGTAGTATCCAATCTGCCTAGGCGGAGCTGATGAAATGAAATACAGATGGATCTCTCGTGATACAATAGTGAATAATTGTTATCAGGACTGATTGTGAACGTTGGAAATGTAAAGGCAGACATTTTATAGCAAGGAAGGGAGGGAATAACTTTTCAGTCTAGGAGCGGAGGTCCCTAGGACCATCAACGGAGAAGAGTCGAGAGCGGGAACCTACCCAGAGAAGCAGTGATGCCCGAGATGGAGGCAGAGACAATGACGTGGAGCAATGGAGCAGCTGGAGACTTTAGATCCAGAGACGGAGAACGACTGTGTGCTGAAGACTGGGGTGGGGTAGGGAGGATAGAGTAGGAGCAGGCTTGCAGGGTATACCCTTTGGTGGGTTGATGATGCATGGAAGGGATTGTAACCATGGCAATGATACGATGTATGACAGAATGAATGTAAAACTAATGTTCTCCCATGTAAACTATCATATAATTCACAATAAAACATTAAAAAAAAGCAAAGATGTCACTCTGATGACTAAGGTATTATTCCTGACTGAAGCCATGGTATTGTCACTTAATTGACTACAGAGTTATTTTTATTTAAAAAAATACTAAATGTTTGCTAAAATGTTAAAAAATAAAAAATTAAATAAATTTTTTAAAAAAGTCAGTGGTTCAACCTGATTCAGTCTGATTCTGTAAAGATTTGTCATGAAAACTCTGTGGGGCAGTTCTATTCTGTCCTATTTTTGTTGTTAAGTGCCATCGAATTGGTTCCAACTCATAGCAAGCCTGTATAGGGTTTGAACCTCTGACCTTGTGGTTGCTGCCCAGTGCTGACCCTACAGCGCCTCACCAGGAGTCCTGTCCTGTAAGGTTTTCATAAATTGGAATTGACTGGATAGTAATGGGTTAAAGACTCAAAACAATCAGACAGTGTGTATTGGATCAAGCAGACTACTATCCTTTTAGCTTAAATAAGGTCACTCACTGCTGATCTATAAAACTAGAAAAAACTGATAATGGAATTTGAAACATGAGCTAGGATAATAGGCAATGTTGATTGCTATGCAACACAAAGGTGGATATGAGAGGAGATGGAGTACAAGCAGAAATAGCTAAGTAGTTTGTGGGGAAAGAAGCAATCTAGTGTGTAAAGGCAATACTGGGTAATGGGAATTCTACATTTTGAACTTTTCTATACATGATGAAGAATAGAAAAAAACCAAATGATTATTTTTCACCTTCTTCCCCAGTATCTCCTCTGTCCCAAGGAATCAAAACTCAAGCTAGCTCTGAATAATATAATTAGGCAGCACTTCAGCAGCAATGGGACTAAAATCCCCATTTGCCACATACTTCTAAGAAAAACTGAAATCCAACCATTGACCTATAAATGCTGTTTTGTAACTCTTTAAAATTAACTTCAAGACAAATATCTGGGTATATTTCTGTGAAAACTTAAATTCTAACTTCATAAAAAATATTTAAATGGCTATTATATTTTCCATGATCTTTTTGAAGCCACCTAAAATACTGTATATACTTTAAGAGGAAATATTTTTAAAATACAGTTAACATTATTTTTTTTAAAAAGATAAAATTTGGCCATAAGAAAAGCGTTAGTTACAAACGTGTTCAAGTATTCAGAACTCATTTAAATGTTTATTGCTCTACGTTTAATATTTTTTAAAGCAGTAAAATTAAGTTGAGTTTTTTCTCTTTTTCCCTCCTCTGCCTCTATGCCGTTAAGTGATGTCTAGTCAGTTCTGACTCATAAAGGCTCTGTATAGGATTTCTAAGAAGCGACTAATTGATAGGAAACACTGACCTTGTGGTCAGAGTGCAGCACTTACCCTACAGCACCATACCAGAATTCTGTAAACAGATGTCAATGAGCTAATGAGTTGTGGAATGGACATAAACAGCAAAATGAATGAGTTAGAGTGGGCATATGAGAGCCAAAGGGCAGAAAATGGGGCATAGGAAGATGAGTTCAATGGTTCCACCGTCATAAATTTCTTACCTGGCAACTATTTGTTTGATGGTATCATCTTAAGAATAAAGTACCTCAAAACTGAAATCAATTACACTCTCAAAAACATAGCAATCAGTCAGTAGTGAAATATTTTCTGTTTTAATAAGAAGTGAAATATACTACGGGAAGCAAATTTTTCTAACATGTTTTTTTGACAATTATTTAGTAACACTGGTTTTTGAACATGGTTGGTACTTAAGCAATAGAAAATACACAGTATAGAACACAAGCTGCTTAGAGAATATCACATTCCTTTCAACAACCAAGTTCCCTGTGTGACGTATAAATACCTACTAAACACTATTTTGTAAATTTAGCATTTTAATGGTTTGACAATTATGTTCATTGAACCTTTTATGATGCAGAAATAGGGAATAACTCAATCAATCCATACCATTTTAATTCTCAAAAATGCATTTATATGTTTCATAGAAAAATAGGAAAATACATTTTGAAATCTTTTTAATGTGTGATACATACAACAAATGCTAATCAAGCATTTTTCCACTTCATTTCTGCCAAGAGATAGCAGTATTTAAAGTGGCTTCAGTTCTAATGCCAAACACAACTTTGTGAGTAGCCACATGGAGGAAAGGAATTAAAAGTCAAAACGTATAACCTGAGACTCCAACCTTGAGAAGGTGTTCCTAGCATAGTGCATGATACTGTCAAAATCATATCTTTCTCCAAGTGAGTTCACTTCTCCAGGTTCCATCTTCAGAAAATTATATTCTTGGCCTAAGAATCAATAATAAAAAACAGTTTAGAATGAAGCTTTTGAACAGAGAGAAAAGAAAACAAAAGAGTCTTTCATAGGCCTATATCTGTACTTTACTAAATGAGTGATCTTCATCCTGGCTCTAGTTACATATTACTAAGCTATAAAAAGCATATACCTAGAACCATGGTTTACTTTAAAAGTATACTGAAAGGCAATAATGTATTTCATCAATATTTTATTAATTTCTGCAAAAAATCGACTACCAAAAGTATACTTCAGGTTGGTTTTCTAAGTGTATTCTTTTACTGTCTCATAAAATTTGCTTATTATTTTCCTGCTATTTGCAATGATTTTTTGGAAGTTCCATTTTTACCGGATGACTTTCCATTTTTCACTTATATCTACATTAGCCAGGAACAACACAAAAATATTTTACTATTTATATTAGAGTCTATAAAATATTAGGAAAAGGGCTATTAGCATATGCCTATGTTCCACACTGGAGAGTTGGTGTGGTGCTGTGGGTTAATGTGCTGGACTGCAAAGTCAGTTTAAACTGTATGATTAGCAGTTCAAGTTCACCAGCTGCTTCTTGGAAACCCTATGCAGACTCACTATAGGCTGGAACTGACTAGACGGCACTTAATAACAATAACGTGTTCCACACTACTAACCAAAAGGTTGGTGGTTCAAACCTATCCAGAGATGCCTCAAAATAAAGGCACAGTGAACTGTTTCCAAAGGACAAAACTTTATAAACACTATAGAGTACTGTTCTATTCTGCACATATGTAGTCATCATGAGTCAAAATCAACTAGATAATAACTAGCAACAACTTTAACATATGCACACAGAAATCTTCAGGTTTATCTATGTGACTTCATGACTAAAGATAAAACTACAGCAAATCTTTTACATTCATTTTAAAACTGAAACAAAATACCTCGTAACAAAAAAGAGATTCAACTTTATGGGATTTTAGATTAAGAAGGATATGGTTCAGAATTTAATTGGCATTTTGTTAAATTTCAATACCTGTTATTTTAAACTACTGACAATTTTTCATTTTCAATCGGTTTCTAACCTGGTTGTTTATTTCTATATTTTAATATTATTCCTTGAAATTTAAAAGGACCATGGAATTTAAATATATAAATTTACATCAATAGCTCCACAGGAAGACAATTTCCTCTACTCCCATTAAGGTTTCAATGTCTCAGTCTTTATAACTTAAGTAACCAAAGATAGTGCATCTCATTCATGTAACTTAAAAAGCTTTGAAACATCAAATCTGAAAGTGAACTATTAGAATTTAAAATCCAAGGCTGGAGCTCAAAGTAGAACTATTACAGCACTCATGCAACTGGATTTTCCTTCCAATTGCCATATTACTACTTCATGTAAAAAATAATAATAATAATATGAATGAGGGGGTTTTCAAAAGACCAACAAAGAAATTGAGTATTGCTACAAAGTAAGTCTTTCATATGACAAGGAAACTTGTTATCTTCATTTGGGTATTAAGCATGAGAGAATCCAGCTGGAGTTACAGAACTCAAGGCCCAGACTAAAATGTTTTAGTGTATCACTGAATGAATGTACACAATAAAATGTTTTTAATAAACTAAGCTAATCATCCTATTGGTAAAGCATGTGCATTCAAACCTTTGGTATGAGTTTCTATATTACAACAATTCTCAGGAAATACTTTTCATCCTCTTCAACACTGGTAGAAGCAACTCACATCTTCACAAATATACAAAGTATTATGCATAACAGAAGTTTATTGATCATTTCAATGGTGAGATCCTTCAAAAAGCTTGCATAGTTATTCACAGCTTTGGAAACTGTGAGCACTTCTACTGTATTCCATAGGTTCTCTATCTGTATAATTTAGCCAAATAGCAAGAGGTTTGGTTGTTTTTCTGTTTTGTTTTGGTTTTTGGCACAACATTCCACATGATTGAATTGTTGTTGTTGTTGCTGGTAAGTGCCATCGAGTCAGTCTTCGATCATTGTGACCCTGTATAGGCTTTACAAGGGTTTTCTGAGGCATGGCCAGTGAGTTTCAAGTGCCAATTTTGCAGTTCAAACTGATCTTGCAGTCCAGTGCTTATTCCACATTGTTACACCAGGACTTCATGATAGAATTAGGGAAGAAGTATTAAAATGTACTGATTACATGAATGTGAAAGTCAAAAAATAAATTAAGAGCTTTAAATTGTGGCTATTATTACATAAAAACTATCAGAGAAATTAAATTGTAATTATAAATTATCCTTCAGCCATTGAAAAAAATTAAGAATATGTCATTAGAGTGGTCATGTTTAAGAAAAAATATAAAGGAAACTATTAAGGTTAATCAGGTATTTACTCATTTTCTTCATTTTTTTTTTTTCAGACATTACCCTGAGAATAATATGGACTTCTATGATAAAATAGTACATTTCATGGCAAGTCCTGGACTTTTAAAACTCTCTTCAGTATACATTCTAGAACTCAGTCTGGAAAAGACTTAAATAAAAAAGGAAATATTTAATAATGTTAATTTATAGTTCAATAGTCCACACTCAGTCTTCCTTTCTGTCTTTCTCTCTCTCTCTTTCTTTCTTTCCTTCCGTTCTTTTTTTTTCTCACAGTTACAGGGTTTATTAGTGAAGTTAGCATGTTACAATTTGGGGACAGAAGTGCTCAGGGCATAGTTTCCATCAACTACTGATAAATGCTCACAGGACGTACCAAACTACTATAAACCTCAGCTTGAAGTCATTGGACTCTAGCTCCCTATGTCAGCAAACCTAACTTCCCCACTTAAGTGCCTAGAGGCACACTACTCTACAAGCAAGCCTCCTGTCCAATGTCACTCAGCTTTACTTGTTTCTTGGCCTAGAAAGCCCACCACTCAGTCTCCTGCTCTGGTTCTTGTTTTTGCTTCAGCTGCTTCTCTGCCTCTCCTCCAGAGTAACAGCTTTCTGTCCCTGGATTGAGGAGCTTCAATGTACAGGAATCTTAGGGTCAAAAGGATATGTACCACTACTGGCTCTTCCTCTTTGATTATAATGAGATTCTCCCTCCGACTTCTGAGATGGCTCATTTAATACCCATGCTACGATTTCAAGTTTACACAATTACAATTAACTCTGTTAGTATCCACAGCTGAATCATGGCAGGGTATCAAAGTATTCTCCCACCTTCCCCTTTTTTTAGGGGGCATAGTGCTGGGGGATATACACAAGAACACTCAGGAATATGTAATCATTTAAACAACCAAAGAACACATTCTGCAAATCTTCCTGCCTCATGGCTTCTACCACTCAGTCTTTCTCTGTCCATGAGTCTAGAGCCCTCAGCTGCTCTCTCTCTCTCCAAATCCTAATCTCTGCCTCCATCTTTGGTACTGCTGCTTCTCTGGATAGGGTCCCACATTCCGATTATGCTCTTCTCCCTTGATGGTCCTAGAGTCCTCTGTTCCTGGACTGTAAGATTAACTACTCCCCACTTTTTGTTACAGAACTTCTACCTTTACTGTTGTGACAGTCACAATTAGTCATGATAACAATTTCTCACTGTTGAATCATAAAAATCTTATCCCCATCTTTTTTACCAGACCCATTTAGACAAGATGAAAACTATTCAGTGGAGACTCTACCTTGCCCCTCACAATCTGAAACTTAACTCCCTCTTGAAAATGTGTAAGCCAATCACTTCGTGTCTTTATCACCCCCTCATTTTAGGTAGTCAATATCTAAATTGCTCATCTCTATCACCCTGTATTTTTGTTTGAAGTCCTGGTGTGGTGCTGTGGGTTAATGTACCAGACTGCAAAGCTGTTTGAACTGCAAAGTCGGCGGTTCAAGCTCACCAGATGCTCCTCGGAAACCCTATACAGGGTCGCTATGGGTTGGAATCAACTTGACAGCACTTCACAACACAACAACAAATCACCCTGTATACAGAGGGGACAGGATTGATACTTGATGCTAACACTCATTCTTGGGGAAAATGTAAACTTAGGGGAAAAAGCTAAGTCTTAAGAAAGCAAAAATGCCTGAAAAACACAAAAGAACATTCAGTCTCCAGAAAAAAAAATTAATACATATATAAAACCATCACGGATATTCCTTAATTAAATGAAATATTGATTCCACTTCATTGAATAATAAGTTTATATATTTCAAGAATTTAAACAATAAATATTTTAACTATTATTCAAAGACATTCTCTCAGTTTTTAAGCCTAAATCACTTTTTTTTTTTTTTTTTACCAGGCTGGATGTTTTCTCTTATGATGGTTACATGGTTATCTCGATCTGGTCTTGTGTGTTCATGCCAAAAGCCTATCACATGGCCCAATTCATGAACAACAATTCCAAATTTATCACAGTTTTTGCCAATAGATATCGCTTGAGGTCCATTTCCCCGACGGCCTACGTAAGAACAGCATCTGGAATAGAACAGAAAGTAGAGATGATGATGGAAAGGGTGATGCTGGGTGAATTAAAATCTGGTGAAACTTTTGTACAGATTTTCCATAAACTATAAGATCTAACACACGCAGAGGTACAGCAGACTTTCATTAATAAAGATGTTATATTCTACTATCCTAATAAGATTGTGTGCAATAGTGGGCACTAAATATCTGGCCTTGAATAGCTGGGAATCATAGTGCACATTACACTGCCAAACAGCTGTTATTCAACAAATTAAAATTTTAAATTGCCAAAAATTATTTTCTCAAGTCCTTAAAAGGAATTTCATTGGTTCAATACCCAGAATATGCATATTTGAACAGCATATTTTAATGTCATTAAATATGAATACTTCACCTACTTTTTTTATTTTTCAAATATAGTGATTTTTATTGCTTTAAACTCCTGAGCATTACAACATGCAACAGAAGTTAGATGAACTAATGTGTGCTAATTGTTTATGAATCTATTGTAACAGTTAATGAATGTTAATTAGTCAACAACATAAAGAAGAGAGAGGAACTAGATGAGAAAATGAGTGAATAGTGTTTTGGTTCATTTTATATATATATATATGATTTTTTAATAGAATTTGTTAAATACATTGTTGTTGTTGTTCTTATATACCATTGAGTTGATTCTAAGTAATAGAGACCCTGTATAGGGTTTCCAGGCATCCTGGCATGGTGCTGTGGTTTAATGCACCAGACTGCAAAGCCGTTTGAACTGCAAGGTCGGCGGTTCAAGCTCACCAGCAGCTCCTCAGAAAAATAAAGAGTCCCTATGGTCCAAATCAATCATGGGAATGACATATAACCTGGCAGCCTTTATTTCCATTGTGCATACAACCTTGCTTGTTGAATGTGAAGAAGACTTAAAATATTTACTTATGAAAATCAAATAGCACTGCCTTTGGTATGGATTGAATCTCAATATAAAGAAAACAAAAATCCTCACCACTGGACCAATAAACAATATTCTTATCAATGGAGAAAAGATTGAAGTTGTCAAGGACTTCATTCTTCTTGGATCAACTATCAACACTTACAGAAGCAGCAGTCAAGAGATCAGACAACGTACTGCATTAGGCAAATCTGCTGCACAGGAACTTTTTAAAGTGTTGAAGAGCAAAGATGTCAGCTTGAGGACTAAGGTGCGCCTGACCCAAGCTATTGTATTTTCAGTAACCTTATATGGATGTAAAAGCTGGACAATGAATAAGGAAGATCGTAGAAGAATTGATGCCTTTGAGTTGTGGTGTTGGAAGAGAATACTGAAAGTGCCATGGGCTGCCAAAAGAACCAATAGATCTGTTTTGGAAAAGTGCAGCCAGAGTGCTCCTTAGAGGCCAAAATGGCCAAACTTCGTCTCTCTTATTTCAGACATATTGTCAGGAGGGAACAGTCGCTAGAGAAGGATATCATGCTTGGTAAGATGGAAGGTCAGAGAAAAAGAGGAAGACCCCCCAATGAGATGGATTGACCGGGTGGCAGCATTGATGGACTCAAGTGTGGCAACAGTAGTGAGGTTGGCCCAGGATCGGACATTATTTCGTTCTGCTGTGCATAGGGTCGCTATGAGTCGGTTCCAACTGTATGGCACCTAACAACAACAACAACAACAACATGGGTCGGAACCAATTCAACGGCACTTAACAACAACATAGGGTTTCCAAGGAGCAGCTGATTAGTTTGAAGTACGACTTTGTGGTTAAACTGACCTCTGGTTCAGTGTTTTATCCCATAGTACCACACCAGGATATACATACATAGTCATTTACTACATACTCAAAGAGTAAAATACTGGATGTAGAAAAGATCAAAATTTGTGAATTTTGGAGAGCAGTAAATTTACATATTTAGTATCTTAAAACAAAAATAATAAAATTGAATATCTGATGATTATAGAGTACTTGATAGGTGAATTCTGAGAACAAAGTACTCTGCAGTCAAGAAACACAGTCAACTTATTTCATCAAAAATGCCCTTTATATCACATTCACTTCCACAGAAATTTCCTACAAATAAAACAGAGTTTCATAATGAACAGGAAAAATATATTTCACAATGTCTTATTCATAGAAATAATTTTACAATAGTACTATACAAGAAGAAAAATGTGGTGACTTCATTCTTGTCTTATTTAAGGGTCTTAGGAATGGAAGAGACATGGGTGCTTAGATGAAAACACAGTTGAATGTATGTACATACAAGTTGAATGATGATGCATGGAGGAGATTGTAATCATTACAATGAAACAAAATACAATGTGTGTAAAACCGATGTTCTCCCATGTAAATTATCACTCAATTCACAATAAAAACTTAAAAAAAAATAGACATGGGATGACAGGTAAACTATGTGCACATGTATGTAAACACACAGGTTATATGCTAAATCCCAAAGCTCTTGAGACTACAGGATAAAGACTCGATTATCTAATCCAACTGCATAACACACACAAAGATACTTTGCACAATGTTGGAAATTGAAAGTGATTATCATGTATAGAAGAAAAATGTAAACCACAGGAGCAGAACTGAGGTGAGCTGTTGTCTTTCACCCCTATGACTACCACACATAGCATCATAGAATAGGAACCCACATATGTCTAAAAGGGGAAGTACTCATCCTTCCAAAATTTCTGTCTCAGGACATATATCTTTCTGTCTCACACCACCTATCAGGCCTCTCTGGATAGGCCCCTTTTGGCTCCCTTTAAAAAAGACCTCCTCTTGGCCCCCTTTAGACAGACCTCTCTCAGCCCCTATTAGAAAGTCCTCCTTGTGGCCGCCTTTGGAAAGATCTTCCACTGCAGCGGTCTGAAAGGCACCATAAAGAGGCCTTCCCAAAGGGGGATAGAGAGGTCAGAGGTTGCATTCCCTTTGCAGGACACCCAGCTACGCTGATGACCTCTACCCTATGTGCTGACTCTGGCCATCACTGCCATCTTCTCTGCAGCTAACTCTGGCCACTGTATGCCCTATTGCTGGACAGTTTCTAGGTTTCTGTGTTACGGACAATTTCTTATCACTTGGCTTCTTGCTGTTACACTGTTTCTCATCTCTTGGCTTCTTGCTGCTGTTATCTTAGTGTGCAGATTGATCATCTGAGGGAATGTTACCAGTCCAGCATTATAGTAATTTCACTCAGGTTTAGGATGTTCTCAGATTATGGACCTGGGGAAAAAAGGACAGCATTTCCCTCTAAGCTTCTATGGATCCGGAGGTCCCTAAATCACTGTCAGATTGGCTTTTTATATAAGAAAACTTGATGGAAATTTCAAAACATGGCTTTCAAAGTAGAATTATGAACCAACCAATCGCATAGATGGATCAGAAACCAACCAATCCTGTTGGTAGCATTGCAAATTACTTCTCTGTATAGAAAACTGAGCAAGCTTTGCAAGTTGGTTAGGTAGACAGCAGAGTCCAATTATTTGGCATCTTGCAACTGATCAGTCATTTTTAGAGAACTACAAACTCAGGCCCAGAAAGCTCAGATAAAAGAAACCCATTGTTCCACACAACAGTGTAATATGCAACAATTAAAAAAAAAAAAAGCAAGGCTTAAACATGTCCAAATATTACCTTATTTTCTAATGTCATCCAAATTTAATGCCATTTTCTTGATAAGCCTTTTCAATTTTTGCTTCTAATTTGTATATCACTTTTAAAGTTTGGCACTATACACCCTGCAGATAAAAATGTCCCCTATATATGTAAGGAATCTGTATCTTTCCCTAAACCATAAAAGGTAATCAGGTACTGCCTAGGGATGGCAATCCAAAGCACCTTTGAAACTTGCCTGTCACTTAATCCAACAGGACAGCTGTAAAATTGTAATTGGTTCTACCTTTTCAACTTCTTTACTTTAAACACACATACTTCCAATTAGTTAAGTCAATGACCAGGTGTTTTTCCATTTAAATGACTCAATTCAATTTTTTTATTTAAAGATTTTTCCATAACAAACTCCTCAGAGAGATCATTATATTTAAGCTACACCAGGAAAATATAAGACACTTGAGGACAGTAGTCTATGTCTCTTTTGTTCACTGATGAATAGCAAGTACCTAGAGCAGTACCTACCTACTACAGAATAGGAATTCAGTAACTATTTGTTGTATGAATAAATTATCTATGTATACTCACTGTTCCAAATACTCTCTGAACGCAGCCTTAAATGTACTGCAGATTTCAACCCCACAATTTTCATTCTAGATCTTCAGTACTAATCACTATATGTAGCAATGATCAATATTCTCTCCTCATTCAATGATTCTTCATCTGGTTTTTCAGACACAGCATTACTCTTGATTGTCAACTATCTTATTGGTTTCTTTTCTGAATCCTCTGTTTACTTTTCTGCATCATTTGCAACTTTATTATTTTTCTTCCTACCAAAAAAGCCTGATGAATAATAGGTACATAATAAATCCTTATTAAGGTGGAAAATACAATATACTTGATGATATAGTTGTCGTTTTAAGGGTCTATTGAACTGATTTTAACTCATAGTGACCTGCCTCATAGAGTTATCTAGGCTGTAATCTTTACAGGAGCAGAACACCAGATGTTTCTTTCACAGTGCCAAGGAGTAGACTTGAGTAGCCAGCATCTGATAGCAGCCAATTTCTAACCCATTGTGATAAAAGGGCTATTTAGATGATATATTAGATTCCCTAGTTACAATTGCAAATTACAAATATGAAGAAGAATCTGTTATCCCTTTTTTTAAAAAAATTGCAAGAGCTCTATGATGCAAAATTGACTGGATAAATAAAAATGATAGAAGTGATAATAACTGAGAAATAGTATTTGCCTATCAGATTAAAGGTACAAAAAGAACTGACATTTATTGCCATCAATATTAATGAAACCACCTTGCAGCCTCTCAAAATTCAATGCCAAATTATACTGTTGATGTTATTAACACCATCGAGTAATTTCCAACTCATAGCGACTTTGTTTAGGGTTTCCAAGGAGCAGGTGGTGGTATTGAACTGTCAATCTTGCATTGATCAGTCCAGTGCCTTTCCTACAGTGTCTCTCCACAATTTTTACTGTTGTTTGTTGTTGTTAGATACCATTGAGTCAGTTATGACTAACAGCGATTTTTTGCCTAACAGAGTCCACTTGTTGTGTTGCTCTGGACTGCAAAGTCAGCTTAAACAGCAAGGTCAGTGGTTCAAGCTCACCAGATGCTCATCAGAAACCGTAGACAGGGTGGCTGTTAGTCAGAACCAACTAGCCAGCCCTTAACAGCAACAACAATGTGCAACAGAACTAAATATTAGCAAGTAACATCATCCTCACAATCTTGAAGCTCGAGACCACTTCTGCTGCTACTCTGCCAGTGGATCTCAGTGGGGTTTTTGCCTACATTTTACCTAGCATGATGTCTTTCTCCAGGGACTGGTGCTTACTGATACTATGTCCAATGTACAAGATACAGAGTCTCGCCATCTTGGCTTCTAAGGAGCATTCTAGCAGTACTTCTTCTAACTTAGATTTGCTTGTTCTTTTAGCAGACCATGGTACTTTTAATGCTGTTCTCCAACATCATAACTAAAATGCATCAATTCTTCTATAGTATTCCTTATGCACTGCTGAGGACAGCATACGCAGACCCTGGGTTGATCAGTGGCAGCCCCATTAAACTACCTCTGAATATAATCAGTTTAACCCAGATGCTCTTCTTCCTCCTGAAAGTATATAGGAATATTAAGAACAATGTAGCATTTTAGGTATAGATAAATGAAGCCCGGTGCCTGAGATCTTGCTCACAAACAAAAGTTTGCAAAGTGTACAGAGACAGCTTGGCTCCTTTCAGGAACCTTGCTTTATGTTATGTATCCTTAAGAAACCACACGTTGCTACTCTAGATCATTTAAGCCTAAAAGTTAATATATAACAGCTTGATTGAACCTTTTTTTTGTAAAAATAAAAATGTTAGATTGTTAAGAAAAACTATGAAAATATCTTAAAAGTTGTTCCTGTGAATCATTATATCCTGTTTTGAATGATTAATCACATTTCAGTTCCTTATCCTGTCTTAATCACATCCTCCCTTTGTCACATCCTCCCTGAGTGAATTACATCCTTCCTTTGTAACAAATCCTTCCCTAAAAAAGAGAATAAAAGGCTGACGTAGAGTAAATTCTGCATGCAATGCTGTGCAATGCTAGGCAGTATGTTTACAGATCTGTCTACCTGCCAGCTTGCATCATATCTGTGTGTCTGTCTTTTTTGTATATATTTCTTCTCTCTCTCTCTCTCTCTCTATCACTTTTGCCGCCAGATCTCCCTTCTTCGTGACACTCAAACTTCCTTGTCGAGGCGGGACCCCAACATAGGTCCTCAACAATGCACTCTCCAACTTTCACATGCATATGAAGCTATTGAAAATACAAAGGCTTGGGTCAAGTGCACATAAGTCTTCAAACTGACATCTTTACTCTTGAACACTTTAAAGAAGTCTTATGAAGCAGATCTGCCTAATACAATATGTCATTTTATTTCTT
Organism: Chrysochloris asiatica; assembly: GCF_000296735.1. Classification (NCBI taxonomy): domain Eukaryota; kingdom Metazoa; phylum Chordata; class Mammalia; order Afrosoricida; family Chrysochloridae; genus Chrysochloris; species Chrysochloris asiatica. The sequence goes on from NW_006408584.1 coordinate 15,614,017, forward strand.
GACTACTGTTTCCATGAATGTTGACAGTGGATCCATGCAAAATGAAGTGTTTGACAATTTCAGTCTTTTGCCATTTATCATTATGTTATTAATTGGCGCAATTGTTAGGATTTTTGTTTTCTTTATAAAAATTGAGGTGCAACTTATACAGAAGGCAAGGTTATGTCATCTGCATATCACAGGTTGTTAATGAATCTTCTTCCCATCCTAATACCAAGTTGTTCTTCATATAATCCAGTTTCGTGGATAATTTGCTCAACATACAGTTTGAATGAGTTTGGTAAAATAATACAACTCTGGCATACACCTTTCCTAATTGTAAACCATTCAGTGTCCCCTTCTGTTCAAATCATTGCTTCTTGGTCTCCATCAAAGATCCTCATGAGAACAAGTAAATGTTCTGGAATACCTATTCTTCACAATGTTACCCACAGTTTGTCATCATCCAAACAGTTGAAAGGTTTTGCATAGTAAATAAAGCACAGGTAAATATCTCTCTGGTATTCTCTGCTTTCAGCTAAGATCCACCTAATATCAGCAATGGTATCCCTTGTTCCACATCCTCATTTGATTCCAGCTTGAATCTCTGGCAGTTCCCTATCAATTTACTGTCGCTTTTGACTTACCTTTAGCAAAATTCTGCTTGCATGTGATATTAATGACATTGTCCGATGATTTCCACATTCCATTGGGTTGTCTCTCTTTGGATGGGAACAAATAAATGGATCTTTTCCAATAAGTTGGCCAGGAAGCTGACTTCCAAATTTCTTGGCACAGATGAGTGATTGTATCCACTGCTGCCTTAGATTGTTGAAAGATTTCAATTAATTTCATTAATTCTCAGAGTGTTCTTTGTCAGAACCTTCCATGCATCTTGGACTTCTTCCTTCAGTACCATAGACTCTTGATCTTATACTATCTCTGGAAATGCCTGAACATCATCCATTTATTTTTGGTATGGTGACTCTGTGTATTCCTTCCAACTTCTTTTATCTTTTCTGTATCATTCAATATTTTGCCTATTGTTGTTGTTGTTAAGTGCTGTTGAGTCGATTCCAACCCATAGTGACCCTGTATGGGGTTTCCAAGCAGCTGGTGAGCTTGAACCATTGACCTTGAAGTTCAAACGACTTTGCAGTCTGATGTGTTAGCCCACAGTGCCACACCAAGACTCCTATAGGATTTTTCAAAACTGGAACTTTAGGTTAGAATTTTTTTCTTCAATTCTCTTATCTTGGGAAATGCTGAGCATGTTCTTCCTTTTTGGTTTTATAACTACAGATCTTTGCACATTTCATTATTATATCTGAATTTATCTTTTCAAGCTGCACTTTGATGTTTTCTGTTGAGGTCTTTTACTTCTTCAATTCTTCCATTTACTTTATTGTTTCTACACTTGAGAGCTAATTTCAGAGTGTCTTCTGACATCCATGTTGGACTTACCCCCGGCATCATTTTTATCATCAAGATCATACTTTCCAACTACAGATCCTTCCTCTTTGTTTCCAACCTTTGAAATCCAATCACAATTAATAGATATAGATTGCATATTTGATTAATTTCATAGTGAAGAATTTGTTAGAATTCTTCAGCTGCATCATCACTGACTTTAATGTTTGGTGCGTAAATTTGAATAATAATTGTTTAGCTGGTCTTTCTTTAGGTGTATGGATATTATTCTGTCAAAGATGGTGTTGTACTATGAGACAGGTCTAGAAATGTTCTTTTGATGATGGGTGCAACACCATTTCTCTTCAATTTGTCATTCCTGGTATAGTAAATCCTGGTCAATACCAATCCATTTCAGCTCAGAATATCAATCTTTATGCATTCCATTTCATTTTTGACAACTGCCAATTTTCCTATTTTCATACGTCATACTTTCCATGTTCTGATTATGAATGGGTGTTTACAGCTGTTTATTTATACTTGTTGTTGCTGTTGTTAAGTGCCATGGAGTTGGCTCTGACTCATCAAGATGTTAGTAAACAGAAACATTAAATGTTACAGTTCTTATAGCATTAAAATTTCAATAGAGAAATCCTATAGAAGTGTTAAGTGCTAAGTGCAAATTAGCATGTATCTTATTCCCTTTGGCCCTCAGTATTTTGCTTAACTAAAACTGTCATATTATTTAGTTAATTATATGAATTTTTATTTCATAGATGGAAGAACAACGTGTCAAAACAAAATGCCCATAATGATCAAATCAATATTTCATGAAATTGTGGTCAGTAATAGTAATTTCAAATGAAATTAAAAAATCTCAAAATGAATACTGGATCAATGATCAATTCCTATAGAAAGTATCAATACTAAAAAATAATATGAGCACTTCAAAATGTAAAAATGAGTACCAAAACAAATAAACAAAATGCAACATAAGAATTATAATCATGCCAAATATATGTATATGTTGTTGTTAAGTGCCTTTGAGTCAGTTCCAACCCATAGCAACCCTATATAGGATTTCCGAGGAGCAACTGGTAAACCTGATCTGCTGACCTTACAGATCAAATGTCTTTGCAGTCTTTCTCATTAACCCATAGCACCACGCCAGGAATTCATATGTAGATGACAGGGCTTCAAAAAGTGCATGGAAAAATGTAATTTAAAAATAAAGGGGGTGAGCTAAGCCCTTCAATGGTCATTAGACTTCTGTGAACCCAGGTCAAGACCTGGTTGGCCAGCAGCGTGGTAAGACCTAGGGACTCTTGGGTCCAGAGTCAGTGGCATAGCCACAGAGGACTACAGTGGAGAGTGAAGCATCCAGCTGTTAAGAAGAGAAGACATATGCACAAGAACACCCACACTTGTAGATAATACCCACTTGACCTGCCTTCAATGACTAGATGATTAGATCTCAACCAGAAGAAGAAAGAAGAGGAAAAAAGAGTAACATGATACAATTTGATGAACTTGATCTACACCTATGGACGCAGTAGCTCAAAAGAGGGAACAAATCCTTACAACAAGAAGTATTCCCACCCCCTCCACACACAGAGTAGACAGGGTTGGGCAACTTGGACATTGGCTACCCAAAATGCGGGGCGGGGAGGCTTCAAAGGCAAGAAGTGACTGGCTTACAAGCTTTCAAGAGGGAACCTAGAACCAGGGGGCTTGGAGGAAGGCAGAATCTCCAGTGAATAGTATTCAATCTGTCTAGGCGGAGCTGATGAAATGAAATGCAGATGGGTCTCTTGTGATACAATAGTGAATAATTGTTATCAGGACTGATTGTGAGGGTTGGAAATGTAAAGGTAGACATTTTATAGCAAGGAAGGGAGTGATTAACTTTCCAGTCTAGGAGTGGAAGTCCCTAGGACCATCAACGGTGAAGAGCCGAGAGTGGGACCCTACTCAGAGAAGTAGTGATGCCTGAGATGGAGGCAGAAATGATGATGTGGAGCGATGGAGCAGCTGGGGACTTTAGATCCAGAGAGGGAGAGCGACTGTGTGCTGAAGACTGGGAGGGAGGGGGATGTGGGGAGCAGGCTTGCAAGGTATCCTTTGGTTAGTTGATGATGCATGGAGGGGATTGTAACCATGGCAATGAAACGATATATCATAGAATGAATATAAAACTAATGTTCTCCCATGTAAACTATCATATAAGTCACAATAAAACATTAAAAAAAAAAACAAATAAAGGGAGTTTTCATGAATATTTGAAGTCACTTTGTCTATGAATAGGTAAGAATCCAGCTTCAGGAGTGCAACTAAAGGATTAAATATCTTTGGGAAAGCTACAACTCCAGTGTCTACATCTCTAAAATAACTGAAGTATATCCTTCTTCAATACACCTTCAAATTTTTACATTTCTTCATTGTAATATCATAGGTAATGTGCTTAGATGATATGTAAATTGTCAATACTTCCTTAATCATGTACATGTAATATAGTGTGCCTGGGTGCCATTAACAATATAGAGATAAGGTTCCTATCCTTTCCACAGATGAAGACAGAGATTTGACCAAGTTATGGTAATATAACTCTGCAGAAATTATTGCTATTGAGTGCTGTAGAGTTGGTGCAAAATCATAGCTATCATCTCCTGCATAGTGTTCCTGTAGAGTGGCTGGTGGGTTTGAACCACTTAACTTGTGGTTCAAAACAACCTTGCCATCTAGCGCTTTTTCCTGCAGTACCATCCCAAGAGCTGTGTTACTGTTGTTGTTAAATGCTGTAGAGTCAGTCCAACTCATAGCAAGCCTGTATAAGGTTTCTGAAGAGTGGCTAGTAAGCTTCAGCCGCAGACCTCGCAGTTCACACCAACGTTGCAGTCCAGCACATTAGCCCACAGTGCCACATCAAGCATTGTTGTTATTTCTAGTTGTTAAATGTCACTGAGTCAGTTCTGACCCATAGCAACCCTGTATAGTGTTTCCAAGGAGTAGCTGGTAAGGTTGAACCACCAACTTTGCAGTTTAAACTGACTTTGCAGTCCAGCATATTAACCCACAGCATAGAAGCATAAGATCCCACTGTGAGACGCTCAGAAATAACTGAGCATAAAGATGTGGATGCATTCAACTCCTAGCAAATGAAAGTGGAGACATTCCAAGCAGTTACAATATCATGAACACATGAAGACATTATAAGTAAATGGGAAAAATAGCTGAGCAGGATAAAACACATAAAATGGAAAATAAAAAATAGCCAAATTAATAGAAAAAAAATGAATAGAAATAATGATTTGTGACAAACAGAAACAGTAAATTAATAAGTGATTTGGGTATGTTTTATAAGACTGAAAACATGGGAAGGAGGAAAAATGTATTACTTTGAATATATTAAATATTTAAAGTACATAACCTGAAGTTAAGTCTTCCCCCTTTAGATAACCAAAAGGAGGGAAGGATGGTACAGAATTAGATCATTAATTATTAAATAGATATAATAATTGAGGAGAAACCACTAAGATAATATTGGTCATAACAGTAATATGAAAAAGTATACTTACACCAATTTAAAAACCTAGAAGATATGAGCAAATATATAAAACATACTACACACATAATCTTAAGCAAATATAGGTAGAAAATCTAAATAGATCTATCACAATAGTGGAACATGAAGATGTCATTAAATAAACAAACAAAAAATCTCCCAATGAAATAATAGCCTGAGTCACAACAGTTTCACTGAAAAATTCTATCAAGCATTCAGAAGAGAGTGGACACCAGTTATACTCAAACGATTTCAAAATGTATAAAAGGAAGAGATGTGCTCTTGTTCATTCCATGAGACTAGCACAACCACCATACCAGTGGCAGGTATCAAAGCCAGGTCCTACAGACAGATATCCCTTATGAAGAGAAATACAAAGATTCTCTGCAAAATTCTACCCAACAGAGTTCAACAACTTTCAAGAAAATAATACATCAAGATCAGGTGGGATTCATAGCAAGGAAGCAAAGATAGTTTGAAAAACAATCTACAAAATTTACCATAACAAAATAAATAAAACAAAAGAAATGAACCACATAATCATTTCAACTGATGTAGAAAAGGCATTTGTTAAAAAAAAAAAAAAAAAAAATCCTAACAGCCTTTCCTGATATAAATTCCCCACAAAATAGGGATACAATGAAAATTCCTCAATGTAATTAAGGCCACCATATGCAAAACAAATAGCCAACATTAGTCTCAAAGTAGAAAGTTTGAGAGGATTTCCTTGAGAATGGGAACAAAACAAAGATTCCCATTATCACTGCTTTAATTCAATATTGCAAAGGAAGTTCTAGCCAGACAATAAGCCAAGAGAGGGAAATCAAGTGTATCCAAATTGGTGAGGAAGAAGCGAAATTTCCTTTATTCTCAGATGACATAATCCTATACATAGAAAATTCCAAAGACTCCACAAGAAAACTACTTGTGGAGGAACAAATAGAGGAATTCAACAAAGTGACAGGTTACATGATCAACACAAAAAAATGTGTTGGGTTCCACTATACTACATAAAGAGGAGAACTACAGAAAGAAAAAAAAACAAAAAACAAAAAAAAAACCCCAAAGCAATAGCACATATAATAGCCAACAAAAGGATCAAATAACTATGAATAAACCTAACCAGGGACATACACAAAGAAAGCTATAGAACACTACTGCCCCAAACCAAAGAGAACAAAATGAATGGGAAAGCACTGAATGCTCATTGTTTGGAAGATTTAACATTGCAAAAATGTCAATACTATGCAAAGTGATCTACAGATTTGATGCAATCCCAATCCAAATCCCAACATCATTCTTTAATAAAAGGAAATGGGAAGTTTTTAATTCTTATACTCTTACATACTGCTGGTGGGTTTATAAAAAGGTATAACCACAATGAAAAATAACAATGGTGCTTATTTCTGAAAACTAGAAATAGAAATACCTTGCTGTTGTTGTTAGGTGTCATTGACTCAATAACTCATAGCGACCTTATGCACAGAAGAACGAAACACTGCCCGATCCTGGGCCAACCTCACTATTGTTGCCACCCTTGAGTCCATTGATGCTCCCACTTGGCCAATCCATCTCGCTGGAGGTCTTCCTCTTTTTTTCTGACCCTCCACCTTACCAAACATGATATCCTTCTACAGTGAGAGGTCCCTCCTGACAATATGTCCAAAGTATGAGAGATGAGGTCTGGCCATCCTGGCCTCCATGGAACACTCTGGCTGCACTTCTTTCAACACAGATCTGTTGGCTCTTTTGGCAGCCTATAGCACTTTAAATATTCTCCTCCAACATCACAACTCAAAAACATCAATTCTATGGACTTCCTTATTCACTGTCCAGCTTTTGCATGCATATGAGGTTATTGAAAATACCATGGCTTGTGTCAGGTGTACCTTAGTCCTCAAGCTGACATCTTTGCTCTTCAACACTTTAAATAGGCAGATATGCCTAATGCAATGCGTTATTTGATTTCTTGACTGCTGCTTCCATGAGTGTTGATGTTGTTGTTGTTGTTAAGTGCCATCAAGTTGGTTCCAACCCATAGCGACCCTGAACAGGGTTTCCAAGGCTGTAAATCTTTACCGGAGCAGAACGCCTCATCTTTCTCTCACGGAGCGGCTGGTAGTTTCAAACTGCTGACCTTGTGGTTCGCAGCCCAATTTGTAACCACTACGCTACCAGAGCTCCTTAGTCTTTGACAACTTCAATCTTTTTTCCCTTGATAAGAATGCTGTTTATTGATCCAGAGACATGAATGATACGACTGGAGCTTATTTGGATCCTGACTCAAGCAAATCAACTGTCAAGAACCATTTCTAAAGTAACTGACAAAGTTACTTTAAAAATGTTTTTACTTTAGAAATATTTACTATAAGTTACTATATATATGTGTGTGTGTTATTATACAGAAAGGTTACTATATCTATATGTTGTTGTGAGTGCCGTTGAGTTGGTGCCGACCCATAGCGACCCTGTAAAGGGTTTCCAAGGAGCAGCTAGTGAGCTTAAACCACTGATCTTGCAGTTCAAACGGCTTTGCAGTCTGGCACATTAACCCACAGTGCCACACCAAGACTATAGAAAGGTCTATATAGATTACGGGACCCCTGGATGAACAAATGGTTAATAGTTCAGCTACTAACCAAAAAGTTGACAGTTTACAGTTTAAATCCATTCAGGGTTGTCTCAGAAAAAAAGACTTGGCCATTGAAAACTCTACTCTGAAAAACATGGGGTCTCCATGAGTCTAAACTGAATTGACAACAATGGATTTGGGTTTTATATATTGGCATTTTTAAATGCTGTTCTGTCAGTTCATAGCAATACTGTATAGGGTTTCCAAGGAGCTGCTTATGGATTTGAACTGCTGACCTTGTGATTAGCAGTCCAGTGCTTAGTCACACAAGATGGACAGGACATTAGATGAAATTAAACAATTATTTTTAATTTTATTATTCATGATACTATATTCATGTAAAATGGTTTTAGGATGTAGTCATATATACTAAAATATGTCTAAGTGAAATTATATGATGGCAGAAATTTGCTTTAAAACAGTACAGAAATAACAATAGCAATAGCAAAGAAAAATTTTAAAAGGAAGCGATTAAGAAAAAAACAAGACAACCAAAAATGGATACTTCTGATAGATTGGTATATGGGTTTTTAATAAACTTGAAGACTGCTCATTGCAAAAATAAAAGTCTTATAAAGTATGAAGAACTGTTTTGAGAACCGGTATTATCCAATCATGTCTGAATCATGGGATGTGTGGAGAGATATGGTGGCAGAAGAAGGTGAAAATGGAAGTCATGGTCACTTCATGGCATTCCTCCTTTGAGGCCATATCAAGGAATTTGGATCTTACTCTTAAGCCAGCATTTTCCAAAATATGTCATTGGATATTAATGTATGTTTCTCCATTTTAAAACAAACAAATTAAGAGTTGAAAATAGGAATGCCATTTTAAAATCAGCTTAGAAAACTCTACTCAATATTCCTTCCAATTGGTTGATTGTCCATAATGGTCATTAACACTTAGCTGCTGAAATGATCTACTGAGATTTAACGTAGCATTTTCACTACTTGTAGAATCTTTTTTTTTTTTTTTTTTTTTTGTTTCTTTGTGTGTGTGTTTTAGGATTAGTTGTTGTACTGCAAGAAGCAATCCAGAAACCAAAATTATACAAAAATATCTAAACAGTTTTTAAAAGTAGTAAATTGGTCTGACCTGTGCATTAAGAAGATAATTTAAAGTAGTAAATTGGTCTGACCTGTGCATTAAGAAGATAATTTTGGTGGCAGTGAATTGTGAAGTCACTGAACTAGACTTAATGTGAGATATAAAGACATGAGTGAATAGCGTACTGTTATTAGGTTGTTGTGGTTGTTGTTAGCTACCACTGACTGATAGTAAACCTCTGCATAACAGAACAAAACACTGCCTTGAACTCAAACAAGTAAATAAATAATGACTATCAAGAAACATTTAGGAAGAAGTGCAACAGAATTAATACACAACAATGCTGAAGTTTCTAACCTAGGAGTGGGACATTGGCAATGCATAATTATAGTTAGAATAAAAAGAAGGTAGCTGAGGTAGTAAAAGAATGAACATGGGTTTCATGCAAGAAAGTATGTTATCTAAGAAGATATGTATCTAAAATATAGTATGTAAAATCCAAATGAGTCATGGATAGTACAATAAGCAAGTATTAGGAAATGAATGGATTTTTAAACATGTAAGTCTTTCTTTCTAATTAACATAATTAAGTCACTTCCTGGTTCTACTTACCCACAAGGCCTGTATGTGAATACAATGTAACTTTCTTCATCACTTCTTTCAATGAAAGTCACACACGTGTGCTTTTCCCAGTGCCTCATGGCCTGCTTGAACATGGCTCGCTGGCTGCCTGGAAAATTGTATGGCATTAATAAATCGTGCTGTCTCCTCTATCCCAAATCTGGCTGGACAGTTCAAAATGCCGCCACTATTATCAACCAAAGAATGCAAGCTCATAGCACCATAAATGAGTCATTGTTAAGAAAGGGCACTCACCTGATAATCAGAAGGTTATTTCTCACTATCTCTAAAAGCATTATGTGTATACAAGGTTCTATACATGGGGCCTACATTCTTCCTGTCAGTTGAAGAGAGATCAGTTGCCAGATATAATGAGTCCATTTGAAACACAGTTTAAAGTGCTACTTCAGCTTCTTAAAATGCAAAGCTAAAGGTATTTTTCAATCTCAATAATATTCCGAACTAATAACCTAATGTGATAGTCTTCAAGTTTGATTTAATATTATGTTTTATATGTAATATTCTATGAAATATGCAGTATTCTGTATATAGTTATTACTTCTCTAACAAAATAGAAATTCTGGGAATAGCTTACCAGTGAAGTTGCCTCCAATTATATAAGGAATAACACCTCCAGGCCATATTCTTTCAGTTCTTGATGTAGCAGCTCTGGGTACTCGATTTTTCTCATTTTTCCCTGAGAATTTTAGAGGTACTTTTCCTTTAACTGTGTTGTTTTGCTCCAAGCCTGCAGTGACATTTAAAATATTCTGTGAAACAGCAGTCCTCCCTCAGGGAATGGTTAACTTTTTAAAGGACAAAAGATGAAATGGCTTATTTACATACTTGTACAGCTATGCCTGCAATTGAAATACACTAAAGAAAAGTTTTACTCATATTACATATATGAAGAATTACAATACCAAAATATTTCATGTCAAAATATTTATTCCTAATGCTCTATGAGCAAATTTTGGTGAATTTTTGCATGCCACAAGAATATTATATGTTCTAATTTACTATAGTTGTCTGTAACAGTTACAGATGTCTAGATCACTATCAGTTGATCATTAAGTGATAATGTAGATTTGTTTAATAATAATTTAAGTGGTTGTCAAGTCAATTTCCACTCATGGCAAGTCCAAATAAAGTCACATAACAGTCAATAGGGTTTTTGTTTTGTTTTGTTTTGTTTTTTGCTGTTGTTGTTGTTTTTCTGCTAAATTTCTAATATTTTTAATTAAATATACTTTTAAATCTGATATACTTTAGTATAGCTTGTATTTTTATATATTACACTGTATAGATATTCAAAGAAATGAAGTAAGATAGATAAAGATTTTGTCATCTGGGTTATTTGGGTTGTAATCTGGGTTATCTCCATTTTAATTTTGTCGAGATCCACATTATGTAATAAAGCATGATTTACCGAACAGCATATTAGCCAAAAGATTGCGTGTAAATCTATTTGAGAGAGGTCACAGCCTTGGAAACCTTGTGGATTTGCTCTGCTTTGCACAAATGGGTTCAGTAATAAATTGGAATCAAATTGATGACAATAAGACAGTAAATACCTCTTCATGTATATAACAAATACTAAATGTATGCCCCCTACACGTATGCCCCTAACATGCTTTTATCTTTACAGTAACCTGGATCAGAGCACCTTGTTTGGGGAATGTATTCCTTACAAAAAGTATTACATATCTTTAAGGATTTATTTAATAATGCATCAATTCAAGAGACATTAGAATCTGAGATATGAGCAGAGAACTTTGAAATCTATAATTCTAATGTCGACAATTATTATTAATCATCTCAATACTATGTAAAAAATAACTAATTATAAGCCCAGAATGCAACTGTTCTGAGTGAAATTCCATCATATATTATTGAGCAAATATAGTTTAAACTAATTTTTATATTCTAACAAATTGGCTAAAATTTTTATTTTAAGCAGGCTTTTTGTAAAACTAACAGCCATATTTTTTTCATTAGATTAAAACTGATGCAGCTCCGTGTTTGATGATACTAGTTTAGTTAGGTAACAAATTAAATTAAAATTGAAATAATTAAATAGATAATATTTTTAATCAAAAGTTTAAAATAGATTAGAGGAACATTTAAAATTTCCCAAACTAATAACAATAATAAAAAAGACCTTCCACAACATATATTCTTTTCATACTTCACATCATAATGACATACTGATTTCAATAAACTGAACTGCTATGAGTATAATATTTACTGTACATCAAGTCAAGCGTCTGCAACTTTAAACATTGATATACCAGAGCCAATTCTTCTTATCCTGTCTATAAGTTGGTAGAGGGCCCCTCGTTTCTTTGACATACCATGGTCTCCAAGTCCACCTTAAAGAACAAAAGAAAAAAATGAAATTCAATGCCCCATAATTCAAATTTCTTAGAAGCAGGCTATAGTAATAAAATAAAACTCCGAATATTTGAGAACTGCTACACTTTTTGTGTGTTATTAGATTGTTAGAGTTACAAATATCCATGAATATTTGAAAAGGGTAAAATATTCCATAATAAGTTTTAGAAACTAAAAAAACTAAACTAGAATAATGGGGGAGGGGTCAAAAGAGAAGAGATCAAGATAGCATTCTTAGCATAACTTTATTAGTACATCATAACAACTGAATTATCTATTGACAACAGGAAACATTTTTTCCTTCATTGTGGCTTTGACATCATATAGTGTTCTATTACATGACAGCTAGTTGCTCTATTCTGTTGACTGCATTCTAACTATTTTCCCTATGCACAAAGAATTGTTTCAGAATTTAAATCAACATATGGAAATAAAAACATTGGAAAAGCACAGGCAAACTGTGATTAATTAGAAATCTTTTAAAAAGTATGTCAAAGTTCATTATCCAAAAACATTGTGAAAACCAGTTTCGATGATTCAAAAGCACCAGGAAGACATAACTAGAAGTCACAAGGCAAAAATCCAAAGGAAATAATATTTGACTGTAAAATATATTCTCCTTGTCTTCCAATTTACAAAGTTTATAAAAATAGATGCTAAGGGATTATATAGCTCAAAACCAAAAGAAAAGGTTAAAAAACAAACAAACTAGAAAGTATATCTTCTCATAACAAAGACTAAAAAAGGTAATTTCTTGCCATAAGTCTGAAAAGAAACTATTTAGCTATAATGGAAGTCCTTTGATTCCAATTACATGGGTTTCAATAAAATGCTACCCTATTTCTGTTGCATTTTCTTTGTCTCCTTGAATTCTGATTGACAAATAACAAATAGATATCAGTGAGCAAATACAAAATATAATGTCTACTGGTATTAGGACAGTGCAGATGAATTTGTACCAAAAATTCTGTCTGTGGCTTATGAGCATCTTTGGACTAAGATAATGAAAGACATCAAGTAATCTATGAAGACCATGAACTATACTCAGATTTTGAAAGATTTCCTTCCACTATTCCTCATCCTTTACAATTATTATTAATTATTTTGACTGGACCTAAATAAATATAAACAGTAATAAAAACTACTGCCTTATAAGCCTCTTGAAGGAAAAATCAAATAAGTCCTTATAAGGCACATAACTTAGAGTTCTTTTTCAGTGACTTAACAATCTGCTTAATTATTTGTATTACATGGTCTCATTTTTGCCATGTCCCTTGAGAAAAAATTTTTGAAATTTTTTCATTTAACATTTTAGAGAGATGAGGTAATACTTAAATGCCTTCATTCCTAGGCAATTACAAGATACACTTTCAAAGTATGGAATCCATGGATGCTTTAAAATATGATCATTAAGTAACAACTACATTTTATACTAGATAGGTCTAAATGCATACAATAACATTTATAAGAAGGCATTTTTTTCATTCTCCATGAGACAAATGAAATATACTTAAAATTAAAATAATTATAAAGAGGAGAATGGAAAAAAAACGACTTTACAACTGTCAATGACAAAAATGTTTATAATAATAAAATTTCTAGTAATTTTCATAACAATTGAAATAAAATATTTCTGTAGGCAGTCATTGTAATAGAACAAAAAGAAACTTCATGAAACAAGTGGTTATTTCCCAAATGTATTAAAAGAAAATTTAAATATAAATTATATAAATAGATATTTATGGCAAAGGCTACAGATATAATTTTAAAATAAGGACATGAGAAATATAGCTAAGTCAGTACAAACAAGTTTACAAGAAAGACAAAAGAGAGAGCATGGGAAAAAAATCTACATCTATCTATCTATTGTTGTTGTTGTTGTTATGTGCCATGGAGTCGGTTCCGACTCATAGCGACCCTACACAGGGTTTCCGAGGCTGTAAATCTTTACGGGAGCAGACCGCCTCATCTTTCTCCTGTGGAGCGGCTGGTAGTTTTGAACTGCTGACCTTGCAGCTCGCAGCCCGATTTGTAACCAGTACGCTATCTATCTATCTATCTCTCTATCTCTATCTCTATCTCTATTATGTTTTTTTAAATTCACCAGAACAGTACAATTACTATTGAACATTTAAGTTTATTCACACTTCACATATATATTTAAAATAATGTTTTGTTGACTAACTGAATAACATACATTATTCTGTATCTCTAAATTAGCAGTATTTTTTTCTTCAAGTTATTACAATTTTGAAGTTTAACCATACATGAAATGACAAAGTAAAATAAATGCATTAAAACATTTTCAATCACAGAAAAATGACCACCACTATAGTAATAAGGTTGGGATGACTAAAGAGATGAGAAGAGCTGGAAGCTAAATAAGTCTTTTTTTTTTTTAAATAAAAACTCAAAATGCAGTTTTTGATGCATGTAGGTTATGCTGAGCTACATAATTGCACTATCATCCAGAATATATTGCTTCCATGGCAGTGTTAAATGTGAGACAACATCTGTACAGTCAGCTAATAAGCACATTCTACAGGAATGCACTAATTTATGCTTATATTGTAAAACAAGCATTTTCCTACATTTCAGGACACTCGCTATATAAAACACAAGACAAAGCATAATATTTGAAAAACTCTAGATGTTATTATTTTTAAATTCCTAGGCTTATTATTTTTACTTTTTCACAGGTTGCTGCTGTCCTTAAGTGCCAGCAAGTTGACTTCTGACTCAGAGAGAATCAGTATAGATTTTCCAAGGAGCAGTTGATAGACTTAAACTGCCGACCTTGTGTTTAGCAGTCCAGTGTTTGTCCTACAGCACCACACCATATTTGTTAGATAGAAAAATATCCTTATTCTTAGAAAGTTCATGCTAATCTGTTTAATGTTAAAGTGTTGTGTTGTGTGCAATTAATGTGACAATGTTCTTTTATACACACATATACTCATATATAAGGAGCTCTGGTAGTAGTTATGAATCAGGCTGCAAACCGCAAGGTCAGCAGTTCGAAACTACCAGCTGTTCTGTGTGAGAAAGATGAGGCTTTCTGCTCCCGTAAAGATTTACAGCCTCGGAAACCATAAGTCGGAACAGACTCCATGGCACTTAGCAACAACATATTTATACATGCATATACAAAGAGAGAGGGAATATGGTAATAACTCTGGATTGGTATTTCTTGCATTGTCCTTTCAACTTTTCTGTTTGGCATTTGTCACAATACAGTTGATTATAATAGTAAATTGGGCAAAAGCCACTGCCATCTAGTTGATTCTGATCCTATGAAGTGTTTTCTGAGAGTGCAAACCTTTACAACAGCAGACAGCCTCATCTTTCTCCCATAGAGAGGCTGGTGGATTTTAATTGCCAACCATTAAATAAAGCAGCACAATACTTAACCCACAGTTCCACTAAGAATCCTTAAGTTGAGCAAACAAAAGAAAGGGGGATTCATTCACAATAAAAAAGTCTCAAGTATCTAATATATGTGTCTGCTGTGTACCAGAAAGGAATTATAAAAATAAAAATAGCACCTCTGTGGAGGAGGGTACAATAAGTTCAAAAACCATGACATCAAATTGATTTTCTTTAATTACAACTGGAAAAAGAAATGTTAAACATGCCATTTTACTCTAAATAGAATAAACATTTTACCAGTGTAACATAAAGTATTTAAAAAACCCAAAAACATAAAAATGAGAATTCTGTAATCTTTTAAATATTATGTCTCACACAGGTATAACTTTATCATGTTCAAAACAGATGAAATGAAAACTATCTTCTGGGTTTTCTAAAACAATTAGTAGATTAATAGAAAGATATAGTTTTTCTAGGTAAGATTGTATATAATTGTTCTAAAAATAATTTGCATTTTGTAATTCAATATCTGAATGGGGCAATGGAATATAATACTCAAGAGCATGTAATTTTAGCTTTCTCAGAATTGACTGTGGTCCTGGCTCAATCACTTCCTAGTTGCATGAAAATAAGCTGCTTAATTTTCTAAGGATTCAAAAATTAGCATCTATAACACATTTAAACATGGTAAGCACTGGATTGCTAACCACAAGGTCAGCAGTTCAAACCAACCAAACACTCCTCAAAAACCCTATATAGGGCCACTATACATTGAAACCAACTCTATGGCATTTAACAACAACAACAACAATGGTACAAAGTTCATAGTATAGTGTTCATTTAATTAATTAAATAAAAGTAAAACTATCAACAAGGTCTAATTTTCTAAACATGTCAATTTGTGTCCAAGATATCAATGCTTATCATTAGGACATTAAAAATGACTACAGCATTTTGAGAGCACATTTACTCCAACATGAACAAATACTTAAATAATCAAACATACCTGTGGTATGCCCAAGTTTTCCAAAGGGATTCTGTGTAAGGTCAATTGTTCTATCAATTTGAAAGATATTTAATTCTTCATCATCTAAGGCAATATCACCCCAAAACACAGCTAAAAAAGAAAAGTTTAATCAACATGTAAAACTTTAAAAAAGGAAATCCATGCAAATATTAATAATCAGAAAAACATTGCTAAAAATATGGGAATGTGATATATTCATAGATATTTTAGATTATACCTGATTATAACTGGATTTGACCTTTACAGTATAAAGATTAGTCATCTAGCAGTGTCATGACATCTTTCACCACCTTTGGTATTTTTGAAAAGAGAAGTGTACTTTCCTTCACTGCCCATGTTTCTCCCAAGGAACAGGTGGTAGATATGAATTGCCAACCTTTTGCTTAGCAATCAAACACTACCTACTGTCCCAGCAGACCTCCTTTTGATGACATAGTTGCTGACTTACAATGGGTTGTAAGGAAGAGTCACCAGGCACTAATCTATAATAAACAGAAATCTGTCTGTGTATTTGTGACATTCAGCAGAGCCATACCAACAGAGTAGAAAGAATAATGTTAACAATTAAACCAAGTGTTAATGATAACGTTACCAAGCAAGGTACAAATAAGACAACCTAATATTATGCTATTGTAGCAATGCATCCTGCCACATTTCCAAATATTTATATGGAGATACTTTTCTAAAGATGACATTGCTTGTAAATCTCAATAAAATGTGAACATAACTATCAAAATTAATATCAACATTTATTTAGGAAACTACTATGTCTCAGGTCTTTGATCTTTATAATAAATAGTACATGACCCATATTTTTCAGAACTCTCAAAATCATTATCCTAAAACCTAAAAACTCTCTAAATATACTTCTACCCTGTGTTTACCTCTTAATACTATTTAATAAAGCAAAGTTCTATAAATGATGGTGAAACAATGGAGTGTTCATTTACAACTAGCATGTGAATTTCTCTTATGAAGTCTGCTATGAATTGGGACCTGTCACTAAAGTAGATGCCTTTGGTTATGCTGATGAGGTAACATAAAGGTTAGAAAACACAATGCCATCCAGTCAATTCAGACTCATAGACACCCCATGTAGGGTTTCAGAGACTAGAAATTTTTACTGGAGCAGAAAGCCACTTCTTTCTCACACAGAGCAGCTGGTAGATTCAAACTGCTGACTTTGTGGTTAGTAGTCCATTGTAAACCAGTATGCCACCTTATAAAGGTTAGAGTGGGTCCTACACCTAATCCATTCTTAGTGGCATTTTATAAAGATACAAAGTAATCTCTGGGAGGTAAAAATTGTAATGAGGTATTGTTAAGTATCTTTGAGTTGGTTCAGACTCACAGTGATCTTGTATAGAGTTTTCAAGGAATGGCTTGTGGGTTTGAATTGCTGACTTTGTGGTTAGCAGTCCAATACTTATCCAACAGTGCTATACCTGGACTCCTAATGAACTACTGTTGTTGCTGTTAAGTGTCATCTAGTCAGCGAGTATGTTCTAACTCATATTGACCTATTGTTGTCATTAAGTACTGTCATTAACTTCTGACTCAGAACGACCCTGTAGGGTATCTGAGGAGCAGCTACTGAGTTTGAACCACTGACCCTGGGGTTCAAACCTACCTTACAGTCTAGTGCATTAACTAACCCACAGCGCCACATCAGGACTCCACTTGAGGTAAATGAAAGGCTGAAAGTCTGGGTTTACCCAGGGGCACTTTGAAAGAAACCCTGGTGGAAAAACTAACAAAAAATCTAGCAATAAATACCAACTGATTAAAATCACACAGAGACTAACACATATGGGGAAGACACTGTGTGACAATGGAGACAAATGCATCTGCAAGCCCAGCAACACCAAAGATTGTTGGCAACTACTGCAAGCTGAGGAGTCCTGTGTGCTGCAGTAGGAAAAGCACTGGACTGTTAACTACAAGGTTAGTGGTTCAAACCAACTAGTTGCCCCTCAGAAACCTTGAAATTTAATCCAGATTTAAATAAATTTCAAAACATTGACACCACCGATGCACCAAAGTCCCTAAAGCCATACTTTCCAAGAAAGAGATGGCCTGTCTAGAATATTTTGTCAATCAATTATATGTATGTTAGCGTTTTGGTTTTCATATATTTTATATTGCATTTTACAAGGTAATAAGATATGTGTACTGGAAATGCAAATATGATAGTTATTTAAAACCTCTATGTTGTGCTGTGGGTTAATGTCCTAGTCTGCAAATTTGGTTTGAATCACAAGGTTGGCAGTTCAAGCTCACTAGTCGCGCCTCAGATTCCATATATCAAGTCACTATGGGTCGGAACTGACTCAACAGCACTCAACCACAACAACGTATATATTTAATATTCAAATAGCTCTGGTTATAGACACTAACCCTCCAGGAGTTTCTGTCTTCAAAAAGGAATCACAAAAAATAAACAACTGCTACTCTTGCAAAATGTACACTTTCAGTCCATCCTAGAGAAAATACTTGTGACAAACTCACCAGCTGCTCCTTAGAAACCCTATGCAGGGTTGCTATGAGTCAGAATTGACTGGTTGACATTCAACAAAAACTCTACCCCCTTGAAAATGAATATATTTCTTTTTTTAATTTTGATAATACAGACACTAAAAGAATCCTTCTCAAACATTAATTTGCATAAGAATCACAGAAGAGTTTGTTTCAGTTGGGCCTCAGATGCTACATGTTCAAAAAGCTCCCAACTATTACAAAAAAAAAAAAAATGTCATTGGCATCCTTCATTAGTTTTTTTTTTAATCTGTTAGAAAAACATCTACTCTTCTCTGAATGAACTGGTTCACTTTAAAACTGAAACATTCAACTACACAAAGCTGGGTCTGTCAGTAGTACTAGATCTTACATAATAAAAATATTATAGTAATAAAATGAAACACAAATATATTTTAGATTTTATTTTCCTGTAATGACTTTTGATATTCAGTAGGAATCCTGCCTTGATGGTTTATATCCAATACAGATCAACAGTCCAAAGATATATCACTTCACAAAGCAAAAACATTACCTCCAGGAGAAAAAAAGACAGGAGGCTCCTGATACCAAAAAGGAGACAAAACAACTCTAACGGACATGTTGGTGTTGTTGTTAAGTGACGATGAGTTGGTTGTTAAGTGTCCCTGAATCAGTTTTGACTCAGAGGCCCTGTATAGGGTTTCTGAGTTTTTTTAAATCTTTGCAGAAGAAAGCTGAATCTTTCTCCCACAGAGTGGCTAATGGGTTTCAACCTTGTGGTTTGCATTCCTGTGCTTATTCTATGGAACCGCTGTGCTCCCTATAGAACATATACGCCCATTTTATTTATCATTATCTTTTCCTAAACTAATAGCTTCATAATAGCTTGCCAGTTTTCAATATGCCATGATTTGATTCAAGAGAAAATGGAAATTTTCATTGAGAGTTGGCAATTGTGAGTGAATAAGTCAATTCAATTAAATTCAGAATTGATGCAATACTGTAGACTACATACAACTTTAAATCTTGATGTTACCAAGAGAAAAAAAGTTGACATTTTACAATTCTTAACCAATCACATAATATTAAATGCATGAATTCTCTCCTTGCAAACTCCATGAGTCAGAACCTGCTCCATGCATTTATCAACAACAACCACAATGAGTCTAAAGGACTGCATGGCACTTAAATAGTCTGCTTATGCATTAGTATAGGAAATGGGGCCATAACAATTTATATTAATGAGGAATTGCATTTGTATTAGCATGTAACATACTTTGTTACTTAATTTTGAAGAGATATCTGCAATTCTAAAAACAACTTTGAATTTTATTTTTCAGTATTTTGTTAAATTTGCTTTTCATAAACAAAACATTTTAAGAAAATAATTTTAAAAGCATGAATTACAATTCATTTGCCCCATTTAAAACAGAGATATAAATTAGTCAGATCAGAATTCAGAGGAATGAGGTAGATGATATAGTTCTGAGGACAGGTTCAAGTGCCATGACAGTATGTACAAGTTATTTGAATTATTAGGGTCAAAAGAGGATGGAAATCAGAGGCGAGGCTTGATGGAAGATATGGTAGAGGTGTAGTGAAGTTTGTCTTCAGCAATACCACAGAATACTACGTGAAGCGAGTTCAGGGAAGAGCTCCAAAACTCTGAACCACATAGGTAGAAATATTTTAAAAGTTTGAAGGCTTATAGCTAGTGGAACTTGTAGCAAAAGTAAGAAATCACGTATGTTAGAATCTGTCGAGCTAGGCAGCCCAGCAACGAAAACTTGGGCGAGACCAAACAGCAAGACCAAGTGGGAGAGCAGACCCACAACAGAATAACATCACAGGAATCTCAGAAGAAAGGTGGATAATACACTTTCTCGATTTTGCTTTGTTCTGATTTTCTTTTTTCTTTTTTTTTTTGGTATCGGTTCATTGGCCCCCCACTGATTGTGCACCTCCATTATGGTGACTAGAGGGGTGCCTGAGCAAATGGATACCCCACCACCACCTCCACTAGTGGGTTCTTTTGCCATGCTTGCAAACAGATACTCTCAGGCCAAAGCTAGCCATGAAGTGCGTTTAATAGGGAAAAGACCAGAACAAGGGGTGTGGAGAGGGAAACAGAGTTTAAAAACAAAACAGGACAAAAATTAAATAAATCCTGAGGTATAGCAAAACAATCAACAGTGGCATCTTGAAATCTATCAGGAAGCTTTGAAGTCAAGAAGCTGAAAGAGGACATTAAAATCATACTCATAGTAGTTTTTTATGATTATGAATGCACATTAGGATCAACCATGGTAAACAGGTTTCAATTGAGCTTCCAAACAAAGACAGACTACTTACAAACATTTAGTCAGTGAAAATCTTATGAATAGCAGAGAAACACTGTAAGACAGAGTGCTGAAAAATGAGTCCCTCAGGTTGAAAAACACTCAAAATGCAACTAGGGAAGAGCTGCCTCTTCAAAGTAGAGTTGACGCGAATGGAGTAAAGCCCGTGGGATAAAAGCCCATGGTACCTTCATTTAATGGTGAGGCACAACTCAAAATGAACAGATAAAGCAGTAAAAATCAATTGAAATTGGAACATGAAATATATGAAGTAAGAATCTAGGAAACTGGAAGTTGTAAAAAATGAAATGGAACACATAAACATCGATAGGCATTAGTGAGCTAAAGGGATGGTATTGGCCATTGTGAATCTGAAAACCACATGATCTACTATGCTGGAAATGAAGAGGAATGGTATTGCAGTCATCGTCAAAAAGAACATATCCAGATAAGTCATGAGGTACAACGTTGTCTGTGATAAGATAATAACCATGCACCTAAAGGGAAGACCAGTAAATACCATTATTATTCAAATTTGCACACCAACCAATAAAGCCAGTAAGGATGAAATATAAGAATTCTATAAACTTCTTCAATCTGAAATTGATCAAACATGCAAACAAGATGTATTGATCATTACTGGTGATTGGAATGAAAAGATTGAGAGCAAAGAGGAAGGATCGGTAGTAGGAAAATATGGCCTTGGTTATAGAAAGGATGGTGGAGATCACATGAAAGAATTCTGCAAAACCAATGATTTGTTCATTTCAAATATCTTCTTTAGACAGGTATTTGATACCTGTCTAAATACATAAGAGACGACTATACACATGGACATCACCAGATGGAATACACAGAAATCAAATTGACTACAACTACAGAAAGAGATGATGGAAAACCTCCATATCATCAGTGAAAACAAGGCCAGGGGCAGACTGTGGAACTGACCATCAATTACTGATATGCAAATTCAAACTGAAGCTGAAGAAAAGAAAACAAGTCCATGAGAACCAAAATATATCCTAGCTGAATTTAGAGATCATCTGAAGAACAGACTTCATACATTAAACATTAAAGACCAAAGACAATAGGAGTTGTGGGATGACACCAATAAAGTCATACATGAAGAAAGCGAAAAGTCATTAAGAAGACAAGAAAGCAGGAAAAGGTCAAAATGAATGTCAGAAGAGACACTGAAACTTGCTCTCCAGCATAGAGAAGCTAAAGCAAATGGAAGAAATGAGGAGGTCCAAGAGCCGAAAAGAAAATTTCAAAGGTCAGCTCGAGAAGATAAAGCCAAATATTACAACAAAAATGCAAAGATCTAGAGTCAGAAAACCAAAAAGGAAGAAAACACTTAGTATTTCTTAAGCTGGAGGAACTGAAGAACAAATCCAAAACTCGACTTTCATTATTGAAAGATTCTCTGGGAAAATTATTGAATGATAAAGAAAGCACAAAAGATGATGGAAGGAATACACACAAATACTGTACCAAAAGGAAATGGCTGATGTTCAACCATTTCAAGAGGTAGCATATGATCAAGAGCCAATGATACTAAAGGAAGAAATCCAAAGTGCATTGAAGGAACTGGCAAAGAACAAAGCACCAGGAATTGATGGGATAAAAATTGAAATCTTTCAAGAAAGTGATGCAGCACAGAAGGCACTCAATCTTTTATGCCAAGAAATTTGGAAGACAACTTTCTGACCCACTGAGTGAAAGAGATCCATCTTTGTGTACATTCCAAAGAGAGGTGACCCAATGGAATGCAAAAATCATCAGTCAATCCCACTTGGATATCCCATGCAAGTAAAGTTTTACTAAAGGTAATACAGAAACAGCTGCAAACATACATTGACAGAGAACTTCCAGAGGTTCAAGGCAGATTCAGAAGAGATTGTTGAACAAGGGATATCATTGCTGATGTCTGATGGATCTTGGCAGAAAGCAGAAAATATCAGAAAGAAAAAGAGCCAGGATAAGCAAAGCACTGCTTAAGAAGAAGAATACGTTTGGAAATCTCTCACTCTCTGACTTCAAATTTTATTACACGGCTACAGTGGTCAAAACAGCTTGGTACTGGTATAATGAAAGATACATTGATCAATGGAACAGAATCAAGAATGAGAAATTAACCCTTCCATATACAGCCAACTGATTTTTGACAAAGTACCTAAATATGTCACATGGGGAGGTGATAGTTTCTTCAACAGATGGTGCTGGCAGAACTGGAAAGCGGTATGCAAAAGATTGAAACAAGACCTTTACCTCATACTTTATACAAAAAAACCAAGCATGGATTACAGACCTAAATGTGAATCCCAGAATTATGAAGGCCATCAATGAAAAAAATAGGGATACATTTTAAGGTTTCTAATTCAAGGAATAGACAGACTACCAAATATTTTGAAAACTACACAAATAAAAGTAGACAAAATAGATGAGTGGGACATACTAAAAATTAAAACTTATGTGCATCAAAAGACTTCACCAGAAGAGAAAAGGGAACCCACAGAATGGGGAAAACCTTTTGCAATGACACATCAGACAAGGAACTGATTTCTAAAATATATAGGAAACTACAAAACCTCTACAAGAAAAAGACAAATAACCCAATTAAAAAATGGGCACAGGACATGAACAGACCCTTCATCAAGCAGGAGATCCAGGCAGCCAACAAACATATGAAGAAATGTTCACGATCACTAGCGATTAGAGATATGCAAATCATAACAACAATGAGACATTATCTCACACCAGCAATAACAGCAAAGATCAAAAAAGTAGAGGCCAATAAATGCTGGCGAGTATGTGGAGAGACTGGGATGCTCCTGCATTGCTGGTGGGGTTGCAAAATGGTCCAAACTCTCTAGAAAGCAATATGACGCTTCCTCAGAAGGTTGGAAATAGAAATACCTTATGATCCAGAAATTCCTCTACTTGGTTTTTACCCACAAGAAAAACGAGCCATAACACAAGAAGATATATGCACACCAATGTTTATAGCAGCACTATTTACAATAGCAAAAAGATGGAGACAGCCTAAATGCCCATCATCTGAAGAATGGATAAACAAACTGTGGTACATAAACACAATAGGACATTATGCTACCTTGAAGAATAACAAGGATGCTGCAAGCCACCACTTAACACGGGTGAACCTTTATCTTGTAATCATAGTTGGACTGCCATTATTATTTTCTACTTTTCCTGTCAGTCTTTCTTTCAAGAAGTATCTTCAGTTCTTCTAGCAGCTCCAGTCTGGTCTACTTGTCCTTTCAAGTGGAAATGTCACGCCTCAGAAGATTGTTGAGTGAAATTAGTCAGTCACAAAAGGAGAAATACTGCATAGGATCACTAGTGTAAAAGACTAAGAAAAATATCCCATACTGAAGGGAGGGTGGATTCTTTGCTGATTACTGGGATGTAGGGGGTGGGGTGAGGGGAGAGAGGGGAATGTATAGCATAGGGTAGGGAATAGACACAGGGTAGTATGGGTGCTAGGGAGGGGGGCAATACACAAGAAATGGAAGAACAAGGTGGATGGGAAAACAATTAGGCAGGTTTGCATAGGTTAAGT
>NW_006408584.1:15640060-15642062 GCF_000296735.1 Chrysochloris asiatica
AAAAAAAAGAGGATAGAAATTAACAGCAGGACAAAATAAAATGTCAGGAAAGACCATTTTTAAACTACATATAAAACCACAGCACTAATTTTTTTTTCTCATAAGTTTATATGCCTTCAGCATATAATAAAAAAGACAAATCAAGAGTGTTTTTATTATAGTAAGCCAAGTAAACACACATTTTATAAAATAATCTTGATGAGAATAAGCATTCCAAGATTGTGTTTTCCCTTATACCCTAATGTTAAAAGACGTCTTTTCCACTCACTCTCAGTTCCTTGATGTTCTATGTTGTTGTTGTTAAGTGTCATCGAGTAGGTTCCGACCCATAGCAACAAGGAGTAGCTGGTGAGCTTGAACTGCCAACCTTGCAGTTCAACCGGCTTTGCTCTTCAGCCCATTAACCCCCTGCTCCACACCAGGACTAACTTTTGAGATATGACGCCAGGCCCAGGACTAGTTTATGGCAGCTTCAAAAAAGAATAACAACAAAAAAGTGAACAACTACTACTCTTGCCAAAGGCCAAGTCTTTCAGTCCATCCTGGAGAAAATACTGCTAATCCTTTATCCTCTAGAAAATGAATATATTTACATGAATTAACAGTAAGATAGCCAACATACAGATATGTTTTAAAAGTACACTCTAACAGACAAGGGGCCCCACTGGTATAATGGGTTAGTTGTTGGACTGCTAAATATTGGTGGTTCAAATCCATGAGTAGCTCTACAGGAGAAAGATGAAGTTATCTGCTCCTGTAAAGATTTACTGTCTTGGAAACCCTATACAGGTTTGCCATGATTTTGAATTTACTAGTTGACAGCGAGTTTGGTTTGGTTTGACTTAGTACCAGACAAGAGGATAGAATTTCCGCAGGTATCTCCAACAGACAGCATTCCTGGACACTGCTCTTCCCAAAACACCTAGTTAGATTTATTATCTGCTTCCAATAATAGGACATCAAGAAATATTTCGGTAGGTTGTTTACAACACTGACCAAAGAATGCATGTGTTGTACATCTTCAAATCCTCAATGCCAGATCACATGACATCAAGTAATTCTTCAGTAAATATCTTGGAGCATAAAAATTAATAATTATTAACTAAAATAATTGAGAGGTAAGGCATATATAAAAGTGAGGTTAGGAGTACTATGTACTTCATTAAGTTAGCCTTAAGGCTGCAAAATATTAGCTATTTGACCATTGAAATATGTATTTCAAAGCCTTTCAATCCAGAATGAATTAAATACATGATGGTAATGGTGGTTATGTGCTGTAGAGTTGGTTCTGACTCATAGCAACCCTGTATAGGGACTCGGAGGCTGTAAATCTTTACGCGGACAGAAAAATCTTTACGTGAACAGAAAGCCTCATCTTTCTCCCACAGAACCACTGGTAATTTTGAACTGCTGACCTTAAGGTTAGCAGCCCAGCTCGTAACCATTATGCCACCAGAGCGCCATTTACACACACACACACACACACACACACACACACACACACACGGAGAGAGAGAGCACCCTGGTGTGGCACTGTGGGTTAATGCTATGCCACCCTGGTGTGGCACTGTGGGTTAATGCTATGCGCTGGACTGCAAGATTAGTTTGAACAGCAAGGGTGGTGGTTTAAGCCTACTAGTCACTCCTCAGGAATACTATAAGGGTAGCTATGAATCAGAAACAACTCAACAGCACTTATCAACAACACACACAAGGTTGAGTCAAAAATTATCTACACTCAGATATATTAAAATGCTCCTCCACATTCATGATCATGACAACATGGAGGGTAAATATGAACTGATTCTGTCAAACACACAAGTGACAGTGGATTATGTGGAAATCAGCTATGGCTCTGCCTATGAAATAATCCACGATATACTTGGGTTTCAAAAATTTTGTGTTAGGTGAGTACCAAAACAACTTTCATAAGAGTATAAACAGAATCATTTAGACATCTGCAAACAAAATTTGGACTGATATTCCATGGAAGGTAAAAGTT
>NW_006408584.1:15643052-15644422 GCF_000296735.1 Chrysochloris asiatica
CCGACCTTGCAGTTCAAATGGCTTTGCAGTCTGGCGCATTAATCCACAGTGCCACACCAGGGCTCCAGGACATATATATAGATATAGATGACATTTTAAAATTGAAAAGTAGGTGACTTTTTTATTCTAGTTATTATTGTTGTTGGAAAATGTGTTCCCTTTTCTATAAAACCCACACTACCACATTGATATGCTAAAGATACACATTAGTGAACTAACAAATCAGTTATCTTGAGATTTATAGGATTTGGAGAGATAGCTCTAAGATTTTAACAGTGGCCAAGAGCACTTATTATACATTTTCCATAAACGGTTTAAATTTTTCTGCTTTTATTGGTATTGAATTTAGGGAGGAAGAATGATGTCATGTGAAGGTCTGACAATGCTATTTTGGCTGTGTTCGCCTACAATGAAGGCATAATGAAAATTTTCTCAGACAAGGGCAAAAGAGAAGACTCATAAGTCAACTATTTTTATATGATTGACAACCACTAAGCAAACTTCCAAGTAAAAGCAAAAATTGGGGAAAATTCACATATACACTTTCTGGAGACATGTTATAGCACTTTAAAAAATAAAATACTTTTCTGGAGGAATTTCAAATGCACAGTATAAATTTTTCTCCAAAACTGTCACACATTAAAGTTAATGAAAGTTTCAAGCTTAGGATATAATTATCTAAACATTTAAAAATTATTGCTACACACAAAAATACTGTTTATATAAATGTTCAATGCAATCTTCAGAAAATGTTAAAATTCCCCATGAAGTGCATGTCTTTCTTTAATTTTCTTATATTTATTTTAATTTCTAATCATAAAAATGAATAAGTTAGCCCATCTAACTTAGTAGTAGTTGTTCAGATGAAATCACCCTACACAACGTTTTACTTAAAATACTTTACAGAGTTTTTGTTTCTAAATCTACATTTTAACATCTACCATATACTATCACATCAACTCTACAATAGAAAAATATATTTGTCTACAAAGTGACAGGGAAGGAGTATTCATATCAAGTATCAATCCTAACCCCTCTGTGTACAAGATTGATGGGGGCGGGCAATTTAGACATCAGCTACCTAAAATGAGGGGGTGATAAAGGCATGAAGTAACTGGCCTTACAAGTTTTCAAGAGGGAGTTTAAGAGTGTGCAGGGAAAGGTAGAATCCTCACTGAGTAGTTTTCATCTTGACTGTCTAGATGGGTCTGGTAAAAGTTGATGAGGATAAGATTCTTATGATTCAATAGTGAATAACTGTTAGCATGATTAATTGCAACTGTCACAACTGTAAAGGTAGAAGTTTTGTAACAAAAAAGGGGGGTATTTCCCACCTCAGATGATTCTGGATGGGGTTCTGGATTCCACCT
>NW_006408584.1:15645712-15656175 GCF_000296735.1 Chrysochloris asiatica
GTTGATAGTTGATCCAAGAAGAATGAAGTCCTTGACAACTTCAATCTGTTCTCCATTGATAAGAATGTTGTTTATTGGTCCAGTGGTGAGGAATTTTGTTTTCTTGACATTAAGATGTAATATGTATATATACAATTTTTCACCCTTTTAAGGTGGGTTCTTTTTCTTAATGTTTTACAATAATGGTTCTATGCAGTATTTCTAGTGACTAGAAGAACAGAAGATACTTTGTGAAAAAAGACTAGCAGGAAATAAATAAATAAATAAATAAATAAATAAAGGTAAATAAATAAATAAATAACTACTACAAGAACAAGAAAGCTGTTTGCCTGGGAACCATCAAGGCAAGTGGTCAGGTCCCCTCAGGTCAAACCCCTTTCCAAGACTGAGACTCAGGGAATACAAGAGTAGGCATGTGCTTTGGCTGATGACCATGTTGGTCACCAATAAGGGGAAGAGGGGGAAAAACAACAATGAAGTTGGGAACTAGGTCTGAACACATTCAACAGACTCCTGTGACCCTGGGTGGAGACCTGGT
Organism: Chrysochloris asiatica; assembly: GCF_000296735.1. Classification (NCBI taxonomy): domain Eukaryota; kingdom Metazoa; phylum Chordata; class Mammalia; order Afrosoricida; family Chrysochloridae; genus Chrysochloris; species Chrysochloris asiatica. The sequence continues at coordinate 15,646,251 of NW_006408584.1, forward strand.
TAGCCAGCAGTATGGCAAGACCCGGGACTCCTGGGCCCAGAGGCAGTGACATGGCCACAGAGTACTAGAGTGGAGAGTGAAGCATCCAGCTGATGTGAAGTAAAGGGAGATGCACAAGAACACCCATACTTGCAGTTAGTACCCACTTGACCTGGCTTCAAGGGCTGGATGATCAGAACTCGACTAGAAGATAAAAAGAAGGGGCGGGGGGGAAAGTAACCCACTACAATTTGATGAACTTTATCTATACTTATGGATGTAGTAGCTCAAAAAAGGGAACAAATCTTTACAGTAAGTATCACTCCCACCCCCTTGGTACACAGGGTTGACAGGGATGGGCAACTTGGACATGTGATGCCCAAAATTAGGGGGCTATAAAGGCAAGAAATGACTGGCTTCCAAGCTTCCAAGAGGAAGCCTAGTCCCAGATAGGAGGGGGAAGGTAGAATCTCCACTAAATGGTTTCCAATCTGTTGGGATGGGGCTAATGAAAAGACATGGGAATAAGATTCTTGTTGTACAATAGTGAATAATTGCTATCAGGGATGACTGTGAGGGTCAGAAATATAAAGGTAGATGTTTTGTAACAAAAGGAGAGGAATGATTGATTTTGCAGTCCAGGAGCAGAGGTCTCTGGGACCATCATGGGAGAAGAGCAGAGTGCAGGACCCTACCCAGAAAAGTAGTGATGCCAGAAATGGAGGCAGAGATGATGATGTGGGGAGATGGGAGCAGTTGGAGACTCTGGACTCAGGGAGGCAGAGGGGTTTTGTGCTGACAGGCAGGGGCAGGCCTGTGGGGTACACCTTTTGGTTGTTTGATGGTGCCTGGAGGGGACTGTAATCATTGCAATGAAATGAAATAGATAAAATAAATGTAAAACTGATGTTCACCCATGTAGATCCACATAATTCACAATAAAAACTTTAAAAAAGGGCAGGGAGAGTATTTAATCTTATAATCCAAAAACAGAGGTTCCTAGGACCATCAAGGGAGAAGAAAACAAGCAGAATGTTGGACCCAGAGAAGCAGTGACACCAGAGATGGAGGCAGAGATGGGGACATGGAGAAAGGGAGCAGCTGAGGACTCTAGATTCATGGAAAGAGATAGGCTATGTGCTGGAGGCCAGGGGGCAGGCTTGCAGAATGTTTCCTTTGGTTGTTTAAAGAATTATATATTCCTGAGTGTTTTTGTATACATCCTCCAAAACACAAACAAACAAATACTACTGAATAATGAAGCACGGAGGAGATTATAATCATTGCAATGAAATGATGAGTATAAAACTGATGTTCTCCCATGTAAGCTATCTTTTAATTCACAATAAAAACTTAAAAAAAGAAAAACATATTAAGCACCCAATATTTTCTCATAAGCTGTCAGAATAGTTTTCATGGACCTCCACTGATTTATACTTTCACTAACTAAGCATAGTGTGATGTGTTTATTTTAGTGCAATTTGAGCAGAGGAGCAAAAAGGTTATAAAACTACATTAATATTACTAAATATGGTTTAAGACACTGCAAATGTTTCAGACTTAATAGAATGTTTATTGAACTAGAAATTTTTAAACAAAATTCACAATATTGCTATGATTCTTTTAGTTAGGAAGGTGACAACAAGATTTGTCCAGAAGTTTCTAATAAATCCTAGCCCAGAAAAAAAAAAAAAAAAAAGTGTATTTGTACAGAAATACTACCAATGAGTTTAATAAAATTGTTAAATTCATTCTTCACTCATAAATTAGATTGGAAAGTACATCTAGGTAACATGATTCTTACATGGTGGTGGTTATGTGCCGTGTAGTCAGTTCCCACACATAGCAAACCTGTACAGGGTTTCCGAGGCTGTAAATCTTTACAGGAGCAGAAAGCCTCATCTTTCTCCCGTGGAACAGCTGGTAGTTTCGAACTGCTGACCTTGTGGTTCGCAGCCCAATTGTAACCACTACACTACCAGAGTCTCTTTGCCTTTTACATAGCCGTTCTAAAATAAGAAGTCTTGTTGTACCAAGTACATATAGGGGATGGTTGCAGAACATACATGCAATAGGAAAAAAAACATCTAGACACTGATTGGATCACTGACTATCTAAGAATAATAAACCTGCACAAGTATACTTCAAATTTAGAAGTTATTTCAAAGATGAACAGAAAAATTGCTAAAATTAAGGGTGATCTCCAAATATTTACTGCATCCAGAAATAAATTACAATTTCAATATAAAATCAAATGTGCACTTTTATATGCAAAACAAATGAATATATTAGTTATACACACTACACTAAAAACAGGGAATTTCCTCCTTAATATGGAGAAAATTGATAATAATGTTATTAATTTCATAATATTAATGAGCTTCAAGATTAATCTACATTGAAAAATAGAACTAGTCTTCTCAAAATATTTTTTCTGTTTTGATGTAATTTACATTATGAAAATGGATACATATTAAATTTTCAAATAAACATTTCTTTCTAAGTTTGAACTTTGAAATGTTTCCCATAACAAAAGATCTATTAAAATACCAAATCAATCTACATTTATAGCCCACAATGCCTGTGGATAGGATTTCTCAGAACATTTTTTAAATATTACCCATACCACAAATATTCATTTTGAACTTTTTGTCTCAAAAGAGAAAACATTGATAGAAATGTAATTTGATGAAGAAATGTAAAAATAAATATTGAAACATTTTTTTTAGTGTATGGCCTAAAACTTTCCCTTATAATCTTTAAGAAAATGAATTCTCTTAGTTCATAGTTTACATAGAAATCTGTCATTCTTAAACTACTCAAATAATGAATATATAATAACCCACTAGCATGATTTGGTTTATTCATAATTCCCACGTCATACTTGTACATCTTGTAACTACAGAAGAAATACTTGGATTTTTCTTTCCTGGGGCCTGTAATTATTTACATTTGTGGCCATTGTATGAGTAAACACTAATACTTCTCTCTTAATTAAGTTTATTTATTTTTTAAATATTGACACAAGCTCCTGAGTGAAATCTTATTCCTCCTTGGAAGGATGATTATTCATGAAAAGTTACTACATTCTATGTTCCAGCTATGTTTTTCCCATTGGCTAGCCACCTCTTTAAAAGTAACAAATGAATCTTTCTTCATACTTTTTCCTATTTTTTGTTTAGTCTGCTTTTATGAGAAAAAGAAAACTCATTACAATCTTTTTGATTGGTATTCATATATATAAAAGATATCCTTTGGATAAAACTCAAAAACCTGGAGTGTTTTTTGTTTTGTTTTATTTTTGGTTAAGATCTCCCACTCACAAGAGACAAAACATGACCTTGAGTATGTTGCTGTTGTTAAATGCTGTCAAGTCAGTTCCTACTCATAGTGACCCTGTATAGGGTTTAGGAGGAGCAGCTGGTGGGTTTAAACTGCTGAATTTATGACTTGCAGTCCAATGCTTATCCTACAGTACCACACTAGGAGTTCTTGAGTATTGCTGTGTTGTTAAGTGCCATTGAGTTGGTTCAGACAAATAGAGACCATGTATAGGATTTCAGAGGAGTTGTTGGTGAGCTTAAACCGACGATTTTGCATTTCAAACAGATCACCTAAAACTCAAAAATAGATTGATGCATTAGTCACTGACGACTGAAGATCAGAAAAGTTATGGGGTGACATCAAGAACATCATACAGGAAGAAAACAATAGGCCATTAAAATCACATTTTGAAAAAATGGAGGTCGGAAGAGACACTAAAACTTGCTCTTTAACATAGAGAAGTTAAAGCAACTGGAAGAAATGAGGAAGTGAACTACCTGAACAGAAAATTTTACAAAGGGCAGCAGCAGAAGACAAAGTAAAGTATTATAATGAAATATGCAAGGACATGGGGTAAGAAAACCAAAGGGATGTGTACTTCTCAAGCTGAAAGAAGTAAAGAAAAAAAAGAAAAAAAAAAAAAACAAGCTTTGAATTGCAATACAGTACCAAAACAGAACTAGCTGATATTCAACCATTTGGAAAAATCACACACGATCAAGAGCCAATATTACTGAAGAAAGTAGTCCAAGCCATACTACTGAAGACTTTGGCAAAAAAACAAGGCTCCAGGAATTGGCTGAATGCAAATTGAAATGTTTCAACAACAAGCTGATGCAATGCTGGAGAGACCCCCTTCATCTATGCCAAGAGATTTGGAAAACAATGACCTGACTGATGGGAAAAGATCCATATTTCTGCCTATTGAGAAGAAAGGTGAATTAACAGAATCTGTAAATCATCTAACAATATTCTTAATGTCACATGCACATAAAATTTTGCTGAAAAGAATTTTAAAATAGTTGCAGAAGTACATCGACAAGGTAGATGTTTTTAAATGCCTTCAGTCTGGTTCTGTTCATAGCAACCCAACCCTGTATAGGATTTCTGAGGAGGGGTTAGTGGATTTGAATTGTCAACCTTGTAGTAGTAGTCCAGTGTTTATCCAACAGCACAACATTGACAAGGAGCTTCCAGAAATTCAAATCAGATTCAGAAGAAGATGTGGAATGATTAACATAATTGCTGCAGTCAGATGGATCTGGGCTTGAAGCAGAGCTACCAGAAAGAGGTTTACTTGTACTTTATTGACTACACAAAGAGATTTGACTGTGTGTCATGGAGTATAACAGACAGTGGATAGCAGCTCGAAGAAAGGGTATTCCAGAACACTTAATTGTGATCATGTAGACCGAACTTAAGAGGCAGTTGTGAGAACAAAACAAAGGAAAAAGAATGACTAAAAACCAGGAAAGGTGTGCACTACACCAAGGTTGTATCTTTCTACCTTAGTTTGTAACTGAGCCAATATATTCTGAGCCAATAATATCTTGAACAAATAATCTGAAAAGCTGGATTATACAAAGAAGAACAGGGCATAAAAATTGGAGGAAGACTCATAACAACTCAAAATATGCAGATCACACAACATTGGTCGACTTGAAGAGGACCTTACTTAATGATAAAGACCAAAGACTATAGTATTGTATAGTATTGGACCTCAATGTAAGCAAAGCCAAACCATCATTACTGGACCAATAAATTAGCATCATGGCAAATGGAAGGTTGAAGTTGTCAAAGACTTCATTTTGCTTGGTTTCATGAGCAATGCTTTTGGAAGCAGCAGCAAGAAATCAAACATTGTATTGAATTTGCATATATGCTGCAAAAAGCATTTTAAAGTGTTAAAGAGCGAAGATGTCACTTTGAGGATTGTGACAGTTAAGGTTTTATCTCTCAACTTGGCCTGTCCAGGTTTCCAGTGGTTTCATAGTTAAGATACAGTTATGACATCAGTGAGATCTAATATGATGTGATCAATCTAGTGATATTATATCATGTAACCAATCTGATGATATTATCTGATGTAATCGGCTCTGATTTGATATAATGATCCTATCAGTTATAAATTATTACTTCTATGATACTAATGATATCATGAACAATCATCAATATTAGGCTGTATCTTGAGTCAATCTGTTATGAGATATAAAAGGAGAAAGAAGTGAGCAGAGCTCAGAGGGATCTATTATCCCCAAGATAGAAGAGTCAGGAATGGAGTTCCCTTTGTAACTTGGGTCCATGCCTTGTGAAACTCCTAAACCCTGGTGAAGTTTTAATAATTTAGAGAAATAAGACCTACAATGTGATCTTGATATGGTGCTATAGGGTAAGTAGTAAATCACTACGTGCAAGATTGGCAGTTCAACCATCAGCTGTTCCTCAGAAACCCCATACAAAAATGACTCAACAACCTTTAACAAATCACCTATAGTATCCTGTTTGAGACTTAGAAAAAATCACATCTTGACTTATACAATTAAACTGATAATGGAATATACTATTGTAAAATCTGTTATTCTCTTGTTGCTTAATCCATAAAATACTATCCTTTAGCTCTGATGTGGTGCTGAGAATAAGCACTAGACTGTTGTTGTTACATGCTGTGGAGTCGGTTCGAACTCATAGCAATCCTGTACAGGGTTTCTGAGGCTGTAACTCTTTACGGGAGCAGAAAGCTTCATCTTTCTCCTGCGGAACAGTTGGTAGCTTTGAACTGCTGACCCTGAGGAGGGCAGCCCGATTGGTAACCACTAAGCTACCAGAGTTCCTGGTAGCTAGGTACTAGCAATTCAGAAATAAAAGAAAGTTTACTTTCTTACAAATTAGTAATTAAGTAAATCAAGTTGTTGTTGTTAAGGGGCAGGCGGGCAATGAGTCAATTCTGATTCAAAGTGACTCTCTATAGGGTTTCTAATGAGCAGCTGGTGAATTTGAACCACTGACCTTGTGGTTGAAATGGACATTAAGGTCTAGTGCATTATCCCACAGCACCATACCTTACAGTACTACAAGTAAGTCAGAGGCAATTTTTAATTGACTATTTCGTCTTCTGTTTTTCAATTCACCAATCAAATAACTATAATCAGATCAAGTACTTCAAAGGCCTTTTTGAATAATTATAAGGACTATTCAAAATAGACCACTGCCAGAATTAGTCATATCACTCTAGTAACTGTCCACAGGATGCTCTATTTTGTCAGTTTTGTATCTTTGACTATAACTACACATAATCCTGGACTTCTCTGAGTTAGAATCCATCACTACAATTGGTGGCATACTTGACTTTTTTCTCTAAAACCACGGCTGCAACAGTCAATCCTGTGCTACTGTTGTTGATAAGTGCCATAGAGTCAGTTCCATACCATAGCGGGCCTCTATAGGGTTTCCTAGAAGCAGCTAGTGAGCTTGAACCAACAACCTTGCAGTTCAAACCAACTTTGCAGTTCAGTGCATTAACCCACAGCACCATACCATGACATCTATACAAGAGACCAATAATGAAATTCAAGGGGAAAAAAATTACACATAAAAAAAGGATGCTTCAAGGGAGAAGTCTCAAGGATATTATTTATTCTTTTTTAATTTGCACTAATTTATGATCTGGCCTTAACTTTGCAGACTCAGAAACTTAATGTTGTCAGTCTACCAGAATCTATTATTACATTTGTAAACAGAGAAACCTCACTGGGAATATTCACAAAAGACTGTCATTGTAAAAAGCAAATTGATAGTCACAATAAGAATGTAAGTGTGAAGAGAAATGAAAACTTCAGTCATCTGACCAATATACCACTAGTAAATATATATATACAGGAATAAAAGCTATACTCAGAAGATTATCTGTTTATTTTTTCCACCCATGACCATATTTCAACTTATTTTGGTTTTATTTGCAGTTTTTTTTCTTCATAAAGGTTTTATACATGCTTGTTGTTCAAACTCAACAATCTTGTGATTAGTAGTCTGGTGCTTATCCTACAGAGTCACGTGGGGATCCTTTATACAAGTTTAGTTAGACTTATTTCTAGATAAATTGTTCAATTTTGTTGCGATCAAAAATATAACATTGTAAGTTATATATTCTAAGTTTTCCTTTTGTATGAAAACACGATTGTAGTATTTTGATTTCATGTTCATCAGATAATAATGAACGTCTATTGCAATAAACAGATTTCCTTATTTTAAATGAAGACAATTATATCATGTGTAAAGAATAAATTTTCTTCTTCCTTTCCAATTCCTTTGTGTGTATGTGCGAGAGAGAATGTGTGTGTGTTAACTGAGAGTGAGAGAACTCCTTTTCCTGTTTTACACAACTCCTAAACCATTATTTACTATAAACAACAGCTGCAGGAATACTTGTTTACAACTTTTTAAAGGCAAGGTTTCACCATTGACTGTGATTTTAGTTGCAGGTTTTTGACAGATTTGTTATCAGACCTAAAGATTCTTTTAGGCTCCTATTTTTGTACTTCAGCATTTAGATTTATAAATGAGATTGGCCCAAAATATTTACTTTTTGTTTTTAGTATCTAGTTTTTAAAACAAAGTTATACTAACTTCATAATGAATTATCAAGTCACTCTTTTCTTTTCTAGTCACTGGAGTAATTTGTATAAGAATGGTATTATTTCTTCCTTAACTAATTGGCAGGTCTTTTGTTAATGTGCCTTGTTAAATGTAGTTGTTTTGTTGTTTGTTTTCCCCCTATTATAAGCCTAGATGTTTACTGTTTCTATTGCTTATTGCTGCTATAAAGATAGAAAGAGATTGGTATGGCTACCCACCCATGACTCACAGTGACCGCACAGGACAGAGTAGACTCCTTCTTAGAGTTTCTGAGACTGTGAATCTTTATGGGAGCAAATAGCCTTAACTGTCTCCTGCTGCTGGTAGGCTTGAATCACCAATCTGAACAAGGTTGTTAAGTGCCATCGAGTCAATTCCAACTTATAGCAATCCTATACAGGGTTTCTGAGGAGTGGTTAGTAAGTCTGAACTTCCGACCTTGCAGTTCAAACTGACCTTGCAATCCACTCCTTATCCTTCAGCACCACATCAGCCTGAAAAAAAGGCTTACTCCATTCTAATAAAGACCAGTTGTTGTTGTCGTTAGGTGCCATCAAGTCGATTCTAACTCATTGCAACCCTGTATAGCATTTCTCAGGCTTTAAATCTTAATGAGAACAGAAAGCCTCATCTTTCACCAAGAAAGCAACTGTCAAGCTTTAACCTTAGACTTCGGTGGTCAGATGTCCAGTGCTTATCTTATGGATCCCCAGTACTCCCTTAAAGACCAGTACTGTCTCCAAATTTAAAGATGAGGAAGGAGTCTTTTCCCTGAAAGACAACATACAAAGTCTGTCCACCCTACTTTACATTAAGAGACAGAACCTCCACTGGCCACTAAAGCAGTATCTAGGGTTGTACTGGAGTCCTGGTATGGTGTTGTAGAATTAGCACTGGTTTGTGAACCATAAGGTCAGTGGTTCAATCCTACCAGCTGCTCCTTGGAAACCCTACATAGGACCACCAAGAGTCTTAACTGACTCAACAGCACTTAACAATAACAACAAGGGTTGTATTACAACATAATCTAATCAGCTGAACTGATCCTAAAAAGGTAGGTAAAGTACTGTATCCCAAAGAATCTGCATAACTTGGCCAACTTTTTCCTGCAGAATCCCAGAGCATATTCAGAGATTAAATCCTGTGTGTAAAAGATGAATTTGGATAAGACATGGTTTGTTCATCTGCAAGCATTATAACAGAATATAGGATTTATTTCAAAGCCTAAAAAGAACACTAGATTATGATGTAAACAAACCACTAGAATGACTCCTGGCATCACAAATAAAGCATTGGACTACATTAAGTTAGAGAGAAATGACAGAATTGCCATGTCAAAGATAATAAAAGGCTTGAAGAAGTGGGCATTTTGGAATGGAAATGCTATTGGACAGAAAGTCCACCAGATAACAACGCTACATAGGAGGGCTTTGAAAATATAGATACAATGAATGTGTCTCATGAAAGGAGAATTAATATCACTAAGAATTTCAAGTTGATGGCCTTTTGAAAGCCGAGGCTGCAGGTAGAAGATGATGTTACAATCTGTTCTCACTAATAGTAAACGGGCATAACAGAATCCCAAGATAATGCTTAATTGGCAAAAGCATGAGGCTTCATATGTAAGAATTAGGAAGCTTCATAATGCAACCATCATGTGGCAAGTTTACAGCTGTAAGCAGGATCCATGGCTCTCAGAGTGTTATGAGATAGTTATTAGGACATAACATCGAACGAAAAAAATAGTCAACCAAACAACGATATTATTCATTGTGCACAATCAAACCATATTGGTTAGATGATCAGAAAATTGAAGATAACCACCCTCAACATGAAACAAATATTTTGAGAATATAAACCAGTTTCCAGACCTACAGAATATATTGTTGTTGTAGTTGTTGTTGTTAAGTTCCTGGAATTGGATCCAACTCATAGTGACTATGCACAGGGTTTCCGAGGCTCAGCATTTCTGAAGCTGGGGAAACTGAAG
>NW_006408584.1:15656985-15675542 GCF_000296735.1 Chrysochloris asiatica
ATGCAGATGATACAACCTTGCTTGCTGAAAGTGAAGAGGACTTAAAACATTTACTGATGAAGATCAAAGAGCACAGCCTTTGGTATGGATTACATCTCAACGTAAAGAAAACAAAAATCCTCATCACTGGACCAATAAACATTCTTATCAATGGATAAAATATTGAAACTTCACTCTTTTGTCAAGAACTTCATTCTTCTTGGATCAACTATCAACACTCACGGAAGCAGCAGTCAAGAGATCAGAAGACATATTGCATTAGGCAAATCTATTGCACGAGACCTTTTTTAAAATGTTCAAGAGCAAATATGTCAGCTTGAGGACTAAGTTGCTCCTGACCCAAGCCATGGTGTTTTCAATAACCTCATTTGCATGTGAAAGCTGAACAGTGGATAAGGAAGACCTTCGAAAAATTGATGCCTTTGAGTTATGGTGTTGGAGGAGAATATTGAAAGTGCCATGGGCTGCCAAAAGAACCAAATGATCCGTTTTGGAAGAAGTGCAGACAGAGTGCTCCTTAGAGGCTAAGATGGCCAAACTTCATCTCTCATACTTCAGACATATTGTCAGGAGGGAGCAGTTGCTGGAGAAGGATATCATGTTTGGTATGGTGGAGGGTCAGAGAAAAAGAGGAATACCCCCAATGAGATGGATTGGCCAAGTGGCAGCATCGATGGACTCTAGCGTGGCAACAGTAATGAGATTGGCCCAGGATCGGGTAGTGTTTTGTTCTGATGTGCATAAGGTCGCTATGGGTTGCTTCCGACTCGATGGCACCTAACAACATCAACAAAATCTTTAAGGGAGCAGAAGTCTCATGTTTCTCCCGAGGAACCGCTGGTAGTTTCAAACTGCCGACCTTGAGGTCAGCAGCCCGATTCATAAGCATTACGCCACCAGAGCTCCTTACAGAATATATACAGAATATATTATTGCTTACTAGAAAAACCTAAACAGAAATAGGCATTGACTGATCTGTAGGTGAAAGATAAGGCTGTCTTCTCCCATAAAGATTTAGTCTTAGAAACCTTAAGGAACAGTTCCGCTCTATTCTAAGGGGTTGTTATAAATTGGCAGTGAATTCGTTTTGAGGGGATAGTTTTATGGCTGGACAATACTTATTAAATGCTCAGTGCTTACATCTTAAAAAAATATATATTGAAATCCTTTTAATATTTCTTTGCTTGTGTAATTAATGCATTCCCTTAGAGTCACAGAGGATGAAAATTATGTGGAAACTGTAGATTCATATGTTTTACAAAATAAGAATCCAGTTGGGAATAACTATTTATCATAAAATTTACATGCAAAGAGTGAATGCAAAGCAATAATAAAATGTACAAAACCAGATTATTCAAATGATTATTCAATGTTTCCCAGTATTTTAATATGAAAAACCCCACATAAGTTATATGTTGTTGTTGTTAAGTAGCCGAGGCTGCAAATCTTTACGGGAGCAGAAAGCCTCATTTTTCTTCTGCAGAACAACTGGTAGTTTTGAACTCCTGACCTTGAAGTTAACAACCCGATTCGTAACCACTACACTACCAGAGTTCCTTATGTTGTTTTTTTGTTGTTGTTAGGTGCCATCGAGTCAGTACCGACCCATAGCTACCTTATGCACAGCAGAATGAAACACTGCTGCCCGATCCTGGGCCAACCTCACTACTGTTGATATATATATATATATATATATATATATATATGAATAATTCTGGACTTGTGCTCTATTGATTTTCAAGATATCAAGAGAGTCACATATCTATAAAAAGGAGAAAAAAGCAGATTATGAGTGATATGACTATTCTAGGATTTTCATAAATAATGAAAAAGAAATAAACAATTTATGGCACTCTCTGCTATGAGAACTTGAATTAGAAAGGAGAAAGGAAAATTCCCATATTTTTTCTCAGAATTTTTTTAAAGTAAGAATTGTTAAATATATATGTGATTAGCATTTTTAAGATCTATAGCCTTGGAAATTCTACACAGGGTCTCTATGAGTACGAATTTACTCAAGGGTATATAGCAGCAGCTGCATTTAAAAACAAATGTCTGTACTTTAAGTACAATGTTGATGTACTCTACTTCCACAAAATTAAAGTTATAAAGACAATCCTGATGTTTAATAGCTTAAGGTCATGAATGTTAACAAAATAAATGCCAACAGAAGATATGAAAATAAAGGCAAAATTATACATGCAATGATTAGCTGTAGTAGCAGTTAGATGCCATCAATCAGTACTGACTCATAGCGACCCTATGCACAACAGAACGAAATACTGCCCAGTCCTGGGCTAACCTCACAATCATTGCTAGGCCTGAACGCATTGCTGCCACCAATGTGCCAATCCATCTTATTGAGGGTCTTCTTCTTTTTCTCCGACCTTCCATTTTGCCAAATATAATATCCTTCTACAGTGACTGGTCCTTCCTGAAAATATGTGCAAAGTATGAAGGACGAAGTTTGGCCATCCTGGTCTCCAAGGAGCACTCTGGCTGCACTTCTTCCAACACAGATCTGTTGGTTCTTTTGGCAATCCATGGTACTTTCAATATTCTCCTCTAACACCATAACTTAAATGCATCAATTCTTTTATGGTCTTCCTTATTTACTTTCAAATTTTTGCATGCATATGAGGTTATTGAAAATACCATGGCTTGGATCAGGTGTACCTTAGTCCTCAAACTGACATCTTTGCTCTTCAACACTTTAAAGAGGTTTTGTGCAGCTGATTTGCCTGATGCAATACGTCCTTTGATTTTTTGACTGCTGCTTCCATGAATGTTGATGGTTGATCCAAGCAAAATGAAGTGTTTGACAACTTCAATCTTTCTACATTTATATGAATGTTGTTTGTTGGTCTGTGGTAAGGATTTTTGTTTTCTTTACATTGAGATGCAACCCATACTAAAGGCTGTGGTCTTTGATATTCATCAGTAAGTATTTTATGTCCTCTTCACTTTCAGCAAGCAAGGTTGTATCATCTGCATATTGCATGTTGTTAATAAGTCTTCCTCCAATCCTTATGCCACCTTTTTCTTCATGTAATATAGCTTTTCAGATTACTCACTTAGTTTACAGATACGAATAAATATGGTGAAAGAATATAACACCTTTACTAATTCTAAAGCATTTGGTGTTCCCTTGTTCTGTTCGAACAACTGCCTCATGGTTTATGTACTGGTTCCTCATGAGCACAATTAAGTATTCCAGACTACTCATACTTTGCAATGTTGTTCAGAAAGAACAAAATATTAATGCAGAAAGCATAAAAAGAAGATGAAAGATATACACAGAATTGCTGTACCAAAAAGAAAGGGTAAATGTTCAACCATTGCAAGTGGTAGCAAGATCAAGAGCCTGTGATACTGAAGGAAGCAGTCCCAGGTACACTGAAGGTATTGGTGAAACCAAGGCTCAAGAAATTGATGGGATATAAATTGAAATACTTAGAAAAACTGATTCAGCACTGGAGGCACTCATTGATCTAGGCCATGCAATGTAGAAGAAAGACAGTTACCTAGCAAAGTAATTGTAAGAGATCGATATTTGGAAATCATTGAACAATATCATTAATATCACATGCAAGCAAACCTTTGCTTAATATAATTTCAAACAGGTTGCAACAGGGCATTGACAGGGAACTACCAGATTCACACAGGAACATGGAACTAGGGATATCATTGCTGACATCAGATGGATCTTGGCTGAAAGTAGAGAATCTCAGAAAAATGCCTACTTGTGCATTATTGACTATGCAAAGGCTTTGACTCTGTGGATCATGACAAACTGTGAATAGCATTGTGAACAAAGGGTATTGCAGAACACTTGACTGTGTTCAAGAGAAACCTGTACATACACAAAGAGACAATTTTTTGAACAGAACAAGGGGATATTGAAAGGATTAAAATCTGGAAAGGTGTGTACCATGGATTCATTCTTTCACCATAGTTATTTAATCTGTAAACTGAGCAAATAATCTGAGAAGCTGGATTATACAAAGAAATACAAAACATTAGAATTAGAGGAAAACTCAATTGTGACCTGTAACATTGCAGATGATACAACCTTGCTACTTGAAAGCAAAGCGGATTTAATATATTTACTGTTGAAGATCAAAGACCATACCATTCAGTATGGATTGCACCTCAATGCAAAGAAAACAATAATCCTCACAACTGAAACCATAAATAACATTAGGATAAATGGAAAAACGAATAAAGTTGTCAGAGACATCATTTTGCTTGGATCCACCATCAACACTCATGGAAGCAGCAGTCAAGTAATCAAATGGCATATTACATTAGGTAAATCTCCTGCACAAGACCTCTTTAAGGTATTCAAGCAAATATATCAGTTTGAAGTCAAAGGTGTGCCTGGTATTTTCAATTGGTTCATATGCATGTGAAAGTTGGACAATGAATGAGGAAGATCGTAAAGGAATTGCTAAATCTGAGTTGTGGTGTTGGAGAAGAATATTAATAGTACCATGAACTGCCAGAAGAACAAACACATGCATCTTTCAAGTAGTACAGCCAGAATGCTCCTTAGAAGCTTGCGAGATTTGACCTCTCATACTTCGGACATATTATCAAAACAGACAAATCCCTTGAGAAAGATATTAAGCTTTGTAAAGTGGAGGGTCAGCAAAAGAGAGGAATCCCCCAACAAGTTAATTGGTATGATGGCAGCAGCAACAGACTCAAGCATAGCAACAACTGTGAGAATGGCACAGAGCCAGTCACTGTTTCATTTGTATATAGGGTCACTATGAGATGGAACCAACTGGAAGGCACCTAACAACAAGAACAACATGTACTCATTTGATAAAACTATTTTAGCAAACAATGGTTCTTTAACATACAACACAAATGAGGAAGGACAGAAATTATCATTTCCCCTATTGAGTTCACCAAAAACCTAGATTTTTTATCACTCATAGCAGTGGCTAGAGTTTTGTTTTGTTTTTTTGGATCTTGAGACATGTTCCTATCCAGAAAATTAATGAATTAGCAATTATGAGCAAGAATTCAAAATTACAACTGGGCATAGAAAGTGTGACTTTGAAATTTTTGGCTTAAAAAGAGTTGGTTTATTCTCATAGGAATGCAAGCCTTTAAGAATACCACTTGATGACTACTATAATGTATTATTTTTAAAAAAATAGTCAAAACAATCTAAAAAATTTAGGTATGCACTTCTTGCTTAGAAGTGTTGTGTTATAAAGGGAAAAAAGACATAAAATTAAAAATTCTTGCTCTGCAAACAAACTTCTGACATCTAAGATAAGAATGCATACATATCATTTCTCTGATTTTTATATTACAAGGGAAAAGATGCAGAAAGTGCTGTACATGGAGTTATTTTTCAGAATAACTCTATGAAGTTGGTACACACCCCTTTTACAGATAAGGTAACTGAAATTTGGGCAATAATAAATTTGTCTAAGTAACTAAAGGATGAAATTCAAATCCAGGCATTTAATTACTATTTTTATGCTGACTCTTAAGTAAACTTTAAAGGAAAAGCTAACTTTTCAGAGAGAGGCTACATCTAACATAAATTCGATTCACAATCTTTTAAATTGTTTTCTTGTTTGATGATTTCTTAGGACTTCTGTTTTGCCATTATTCTATCCTCTTCTTAATCTCATATTTAGTATGAATCATCAAATTCCATAGATTCTTCCCTTTAAAAACTCCTAGAAACTTTCCAGTTTGTTTGTTGTTTTTTTCTAATGATTTTATCTGAATGCTAAATCAGGCTCTCATCACCTCCTAACAGAACAAATCAGTAGTAGCTTTTGCCTTGGCCTCTGATGTGATGTTACTCCAGATTTGTATTTCCAGCTCAAAATCTCAAAGAAATAGCATTAACTTTCCTCATACTATTTGTCAAAATATGGGTCTTGGTTCATCTTTATAAGAAGTGATTAGGGAGTTAGGAAAAAATATTGACATTTGGATCTGACTTCTAACCCACTAGAAAATAGTCACTGAAGACAGAATGCATAAATCTGCATTTTAATCAACCTCTTCGGTGATTTTTATATACTCTAAATTTAAGAACTCCCACCTAAGTCTGGCTTCATCCTTCACTGCAGTCTTGACTGTCTTCTCATTGTCCTATAGTCACACAAAGTTCTATGTCTTTTTCTTCATTCAGGCTTTTTGCTGTTGCTCCCTCCTCACTCATCCTTAACTTTCTTACTAAATTCAAATCTATGTCCTCCATACTGGCACTCTAAGTACTATGATGTCTCTTAGTATTTCAACCAAGTAAAATTCCACATCAAATGCTTAGCTGTCAACATAGTAAAACAGAATACATGTATGCCTATTTTCATGAATATTGTTGTTGTTTTTAAGTACCATGGAGTTGGTTCTGACTCATTGCAACCATGTCGGTTTCCAAGGAGCAGATGGTGAGTTTGATCCACTGACCTTGTGGTGAGCAGTCCAGTGCTTATTCTACAGCACCACACCAGTGCTCCATTTTTGTGAACACTAGATAATGTTCTTAGTGAGTCATAGGTGATATGAACAATGATTATCAAAACCGTTGTTGTCATGTACCATCTAGTCAGTCCCAACACATAGCGATCCTATGCCTGATACAACAAAACACCACCAGGCCATGCACCATCCTCACAATGGCTTTTACACTTAAGCTAATTGCTGCTGCAATCCATCTCATTGGAGGGCTTCCTATTTTATGCTAACACACAATTTTACCAGGCATGATGTCATTCTCCAAAGGGTAAGAGCAAACTAAAAGTCCATCAACAGATTAATAGGTAACTGAAATGTAATAAATGCATACAGTGAAATATACCTGAGCCACAAAGAGAAATGTAGTCCTAATGTATGCTACAAAACATGGATGAACCTGGAAGACCCTATGCTATGTAAAATAAGTCTATCACAATGGACAAATATTGTGATCTCACTTATTTGAAATACGCAAATGGATAGACTCCAAGCAATTATCAGGTGTAGTAGAGAATTAGAAACGGAAGTCACTGTTTAAAGGGTACTGAATTTTTGTTCATGACATTAAAATAATTTAGAAAAAGATAATGATAAATGGTTGTACGAAATAGTAGTCACTGAACTGTACGTGTAAAAATGCTTGAATTTGCAAATGCTGTGTCATATATTTTATCACAAAAAAGTTATAAAATAAAAAAGAAAGAAACTCTCACATTTATACAAGGTTAATTGAGAAGAACGGGTTTATAAACCTATATTATTGTACTTTTAGACATTTTTAAGTATTTTTGAGGTAGGAATTACAAGAATTTATTAGGAGACTAATAATAATAGGTATTTATTGACTTACCTAGAATCACAACTAATAAGCATCAGGACAGAATTTAAGTCTAGATCTCTGGGTGTGTGTAGTTGTTGTTCTTGTTAAATGCCATCGAGTAGGTTACAACTCACTGCAACACTGTATATGGTTTCCGAGGAACAGCTCATGAGCTGGAACTGCTGCCCTTGAGGTTCAAATTAACCTTGCAGTCCAGCGTGTTAACTCACAGCACCACACTAGGTCTCCAAAGATCTATATGAAACCTCCAAAATTGAGAGTTTTGGGGTGTTATGTGCCCAAACACATATGTGTGCACACATACACAATAGAACACATAAAAGTTATTTAACTATTTAATTTTCTATAGCCTGTTGTAGTGCTGATATAAGATCAGTAGTGGACTGCAAACCACAAAATCATCAGCTCAAACCCACCAGCTGCTCCTCAAAAACCCTATACAGAGTCGCTATGAGTCATAGCAGACTCAAAGGGACTTAACAACAACAGCTCGTATATTACTGTTACATTGTTTGCATTTTATTCATAATCATTCTCATTACTAGCATACTATGTGTACCAACATCATGGTACATTTACTGCTAAAAAAAAAAATCCTACTAAATACTCCTTTATTATCCCCAGATTGAGAGAACTGACAGACAAATTGAGACTTTGAGAAATTCAGTCATTATCAAAAAGCACATTCTAACCCATACAGTATGATTCCAGTGTCCAAATTTTACATCTTTTTCACAAAGTAAAATAATAATAACTTTTTCAAGTACCTATCTTTTATAACACTTAATTCATTTTAATGTATGTCTTAAGATAAAATCCAAATGGAACGCTGCAATATTCAGCTGAAATACAAAAGTTTCTCAGTAGGTGTTAATGACAACACACTCTGGCAAATATATCACTTAATGTTATTTCAGTAACCACTGATATTTTATTTATGTTATGCTGTACTGATAATCTCTTTCATTCATTTATTTACAACCACGGTTTTATCAGTTTTTATGATGAAACCAAGCACAGCTGCCTGTGAATCTGTAAATTTCAGAAGCATCTTGCATGATTCATCCTCTCTTACCAGATGTAGATAGAATTTTGTGTCTATTGAACTTTCACCCTTTCTACTCACAGTTTGTAATAAATAACCCACAACTGTCATCAATCCAGCCTTAAAATAATACTATGTATTCCCCTCTTACTTCACTTGCATTATCATTTCTTGCCAGGTTTTCATTCTTCTTTCTTCACAACTAAAATCTTAAAATCACAGCATCAAAATTTAACTTAATTTGACCTATGAGAAGAAAGTAATTGCCCCATTTAATCTGGAAAATAAAGAAAATATGATGTATGGCACACATAAAAAGTGACAATATTATATTATGAGAAAAACCCATAATCCAAAGATTTGCTCATACTACTGTCTTTGTCTGGGATACTGAATCTTTAAAACCTAGAGTGTCAGAACCAACAGTTCTTTTTGTTCTATTGCTATCACACTCCTAATATTTTCCTTGTCTATTTTTACCAAAGAAATATTATTAAATTTATCTCTTTTTCATTTACCTTATATATTATATATTTCTAGATTCCTAAAATCTTCTTTTTGAGAATGCACTTTTTCCATCTAAATGTATGTATCCAATTTATTCCTCTCAAATATATGACTGCTTAGTATTTCATACAAATAATTATATTCAAGATTATGCACAGACATAATCAATGCCTTTCTTCCCCTACTACTCTTTGATGTCTCCACGATTACTGGGTAATGTTTATCTCTTTACAACATTCTTTTGTAAATCAAATTACTAAATATTAGAAAAAAGCCATTATCTGAGTATTCAAAATAATAAAGATTTCCATTACAATATTTTTTTAGTTTAAAAGTAAAAACAATAACAACCAATAGCCATGGAGTCCATTCCAACTCATGGAAATTTCATGGGCTCCCTGGGGTTTTCAAGACTGTGACCTTTCAGAAAAAGATTGCCAGGTGTTTCTTAAGAAATGTCTCTAGGTGGATTTGAACTGCCAATATTATAATTATTAATTGAGTACTTAACCATTTTTTCCATGCAGGGAGCCCTAAAAACAATAACATAATATCCAAATTAAGAACTCTAGCACAAGAGTAAAGTTTGGAATAGAGAAATACGTAAGAAGTGTACCATTATTCAATATTGTTCAATAACCAAAATAGTTCAAGGAAAGTAAAAAGAATACAAAGCAATATTATAACTCTTTATAACAAGAGATTAAACCACAGAGTCCCTTCTTAACAATTTCCTAGTGGAATTCAATTCACTTATGAAATACTAGCACTTATATTACTTGTTTCAGAAATAATTTCTCCCAAGTAAAATTTACCAAAAGAAAAAAGATATAATAAATTTTAGGCTTGTTTTACTTTGAAATGAAGAAACATGCATGAATAGCATTGTGTCCTTAACAAAACAGTGAAATTCATTGTCTTTATTAGTATAAAAAATAATAAGACAAAGAGTAAAGGAATGATCTGTCTCAAAGCTGTTTTTCTTTGTTGTTGCTGTTTGGTATTGTATTCTGTTGTTGTTGCTGCTGTTTTCTTCTTTTGCCTTTTATTAAGAATAAATTCCACTGCAGTTAACATCTCTGCAAATGGAGCGCAACAACAACAAACCCAGCTGGAGGCTGCAGCATGGGGTGATATATAAATAGATGCGCTATTGAGAGAACACAGCCTCATGGAGATGCAGGTAGAAGATAGCTCCTGGTGCTGCCTTGTTGGCACCGTTAACCAGACTCCAGATGGAGAAGGGAAGCATGAGGGAGCCAAAGCACTAGAGAAACACAGGTTGTCCATCTGGCAGTACCTCATGGTTCCTAAAAACTGCAGATTAGGCATGAACCTGAACAGTGACAATATATAACAAAGGACAAATGCTACACACACTGAATTTGTCTGCCTTTCACAACTTAACCCACGGTTCAGTGTCAAAATATAGAAGTTCATCATAACATTCAGGTATTCATGGTGTCATTCCTAATACTTCTAGCACTATGTCTTCCCGAAGCAACAACTGCTTTTAGCATTTTTTTTTTTTTTTTAAATTTTAGCCTTCATTTCAACACTGTACCTTTAAACATTTTATGTCTGAAATATCTGACCAAAATAAGAAAATTCTTGAATCTACTAGTATTATACTTAACTAAACATAAATAAATGAGTTGGAAATTGATGAGCAAAATGTCAACTATGAAACAGATATAGTTGAAGTCTTAGATCCCCCATCCCGACCCCTTTTATACCCATTCTTGATTTTTATTGCAGGGCACTTCGCCCACTACAATTTGGAAGACAACAACAAAGACATTTTCTTCTTTAAATTATAGGATCCTTTTCTCTTTTGAAAATAATGCTGTTTTTCTCCCCAATATGAATTAAGAGAAGTTAACAAGGCAATTCAGCAGGGAATCAACTTTATTGTACCTACCATTGATTACTACTATATTAGAATCATGAGAACAAACATGTGTTTAGAAGACACATAATATACCCAGGCTATAATCTTTCATTTTATTTCTTTGTATTCTAAAATCCATCAATTCAACTGTTTTCATCAAATCCGGTCTGTAAGATGCAAGTGAGGGGCCCCATGACATAAAATGATGAGCAAGATCTAAAACCTAGTTCCTTATCTAGTGATCGCTACATTCTACCACCTCATTAGGCAAATCATTATTCAAAATATTCAAATAATGTACAATTTATAATTAACTTCCAAGTGAATCTTCTTCAGATCAGAATATATACGCCACATGCTTTATCAAAATCAAACAAAAATTTAAGTTATATCTGTCATAGATTCTATAATTTAATAGGCCTACAATAAAGAAAAATAACTATGAAGTGCTTTAGAAATATAGTGCACATAATCCTTTTTTGCATTTTAGAAATTTGGAAAATCACCATTTCATATTTTCTTTTACTTGACCAAAACAAAATAGAACATTAGAATAACTCAATAATGAGGAAATTCCTCATCCTTAACCTTTCAGAAATCTTGTGCCATGAAAAGTACTCAATGTAACTTCAAAAATCAATATTTTATTTCTACATGTTCAGTTACACGTGGACATGAAGTATAATGAAACATTTATTTAGATTCATGGCAAGAGTACACAATAAGCCCGGTACTAAATAAGTAAGGTTCAAAGTAGAGTAGGAGGACTCAAGGAACGTGCACTGATATCTATGTAATAAGGAAATGTAACAACAAATGAAACTAGGTCAACCTGGTGAAAATGAGTCAATGACTAATGCAATTAGAACTCTTTCGTGTGAAATCAAATGTCTCTATATAAAACTTGTTTAAGGAGCATGAAGATAAAGATAGCATGTTGGTCCAAGAACTACATTTTCCATGATAGTAAATAATAAAATAACATACAAATAATATGTCTTTAGAACACTAAAGACATATTATTTGTTCATATTATACATTTATATGAACTAAAATACAAATAAAACAAATTTTATGTATTTAAAGGTATCTCATAAGTTTTATATGGTTGTGTCTGAAGTCTAATGCATGTGGCAGAGTGCCAGGCTCCTAAAAATAATCATTATCTGGTTTATGAAAAATTACTTTTCAGACCATGGGAATAAATGGCAAAATTACTTTCAGCATTATTATATATTAGATTAAGTAATAAAAAAAAATGTACTGCTACTAGGATTCCAATTCATATATGCACATGTTTATGCCAAACAAAACATGTAAAAACAAGTGTCTGCGGTCAGGGGGTGGATGAAAACAAGTTGTTTTGGTAATACACTTGTCTTGGTCCCATTAGAGTGCCTTCATAAAAAAGGTCCACTTAAAACAGGGGCTTCCAAGTGGCCAGTTCAATTCAATGCATAGATGCCAGCTTAGAAGGTTATGACAACTGATTTTCAGGATTTCAAAGTGGACATCTTGATAGATTTTTCAAAGAACGCAAAAGGATTAAGGGGCTTATTATGAACATTCAAGAAAGCGAAAAACTTCATTGGTGAGAAAAGGGCAAAGAGAGTTGCACTGAAGCTTTACCCCCACCACTGTGGCACTGTGGGTTAATGCACCTGACTGCAAAGCCATTTGAACTGCAAGGTTGGCGGTTCAAGCTCACCAGCTGCTCCTCAGAAACCCTATACAGGGTCACTATGGGTTAGAACCGACTCGACAGCTTAACAACAATATGTCAATGTACCTGCTCATGCTCTCATCCAAGAGGAATTCTGTTAGGGAACTATACACCATTCACTATAAAGCCAGGATCTTGCCCCTTCAGACTTCTTTTTGTTATTCAAACTCAAAGAACATTAAAAAAGGGATGTCAAAATTGCTGTTCTGACTTGGTGTAAATCATAAAGCACTGAATTTATTTCAGGGAAGGATTAGAGACATGGAAAAACTCAAAAGTATACAGACCTAGATGGAGGCTATAACAAGACACACAGCTTCTCATTTTGGTATTTTTAATTTAAGGTCACTATGATTTTGTTTTGTGGTTACAAAATATCCAGTTGGTTCTGACTCATAGGGACATTATGGGGTTTCCAAGGGGCAGCTGGTGAGTTTGAACTACCAACCTTTTGCTTCACAGCCTAGCGCTGATCCTATAGCACAATACTGGGGTCTATGATTCTGGAGCAATATTGAGTTACCCTCATATGTACAATGAGTTGGGAAGTGTTCTTTATCAGTACCACACCAGGACTCCTATGTACTAAATACATGAGTCTAAAGTTTCCTTATTTGGAAATATTTGACCAGGAATTTGATTTATTGAATAAATTAGAGGCTATCCAAATGATCATGTTTTCTTGGTTATATTTTGGTAGTTTGTGTCTTCTAAGCATCTACCTATTTCATCTAAGCTCTCAAATTTATGTGCATAGAGTTCTTTTGCAGTTTTCCATCTTAATGTTGTCATGGTCCATTGTCTCCTCTACTCTTTCATTCCTGATATTTGCAATTTGTTATTTTTTATGGTTGGAAGTCTTACAGTTGCATCAATATAAAAATACAAGTTTTTCTGTTATAGACCTATACATTTAGAAATGCAATGTCTTGGTGAGTTGACACTTGTATCAGTATGTAATGTCCACCTTTAACCCTGGAACATATATATATATGATTCTGTTTTGGCTGCATTCATTTTTTTCTAATATTTTTCTCTTTTGTTTAAAATTATTTCTGCTTTGGTATTTATGATGTCTTTCTTATTGCTTCATGAAGTTTTCTTTTCTCTTCTTTTTCTACATTTGGAAAAGAGAAGCTTTAATGATACACATACCATTTTTCTTTTCTAATAGAAGTATTTGATCTGTGAATACCCAATTCCTGCCTCCAAATTAGTTCAATTAAACAACAAACACTGTTATTTTGTGCATATAATTCATTTAAAGTATATCCTAATTCCCTTTTGTGTCTCTTCTTTGATAGACAGATTATTTAGTGTTATGTTATTTAATTTCCAAATGCATGGCAATTTTCATAAGGTGTATTCTGTTACCCGCAATGTGGTCTATCTTAGTGAGTGTTCCATGTATAATTGAAAAGAATGTGTATTCTGCTGGTTGTTGGGTACAGTGTTCTTTAAGTGTCAGTTAAGGCAATTTAAATAATGATGTTCTTAAAATGTTCTATCCGTATTTGCTAATTTCTTGTCTTTTTGTTCTATCAATTAGTGAGGAAAAAAGTGATAAAATATCCAAATATAATTTTAGGTTCCCTAGTCTCTTATTTGGACGCTGAATAAAGAAGACCATAGAAGGAAGAACTGATGCATGTGACCTATGGTGTTGGAGAAGAATATTAAAAATACCATAGACCACCAAAAGAACAAACAAATCTGTGTTGAAGAAAGTACAGTCAGATTGCTCCTTGGAAATCAGGATGGCCAGACATTGTCTCTCATATTTTGGGCATATTATCAGGAGGGATCATATTAGAGTAGGGCATCATGCTTGGTAAAGTGGAGAGTCAGTAAAAAAGAGGAAGACCACCAATAAGATGGATTGGTTCAGTGGCATCAGCAATGAGCTCAAGTGTAAAAATGATTGTGAGGCTGGTGCAGGTTAAGACAGTGTTTCGTCCTGTAGTGTATAACGTGGCTATGGGTCAGGACCAACTCAACTGCACCCAACTACAACAATCTCATACAATTTCTTTTTGTTTTTACATAACATATTTTAAAGTTTTCCTGTTACGGACCTATACATTTAGAAATGCAATGCCTTGGTGAGTTGACCATTGTATCAGTACGTAATGTACAAACTTATACCTGGAACGCTTCTTAAATCTATTTCATCTGATATTAATATAGTCATGCCAGCTTTTGTTTTGATACATTTTATATAGTATATGTTTTGTGATCCTTTTATTTTTATCCTATTTACACCATAATGTTGATTCAAGTACATTTCCTATAGAAATCATATGTTCTTGCTGTTAGGTGTCCTTGAAGCATTTCTATGCACAGCAGAACGAAACACTGCCAGGTCCTGTACCACCCATACAATTGTTGATAGCTTGAACACACTGCTGGTGGTGCCACAGTGCCAATCCATCTTACTGTGTCTTCCTAACTGCTGTTGGTCCTCCACTGTACCAAGCAAAATGTCATTCTCCAGACATTGGTCTCTCCTATCCAAAGTATGCTAGATAAAGTCTCACAATCCTTGTTTTCGAGGAGTATTCTGGCAGTAACCCATTGAACACAGATTTGTTTGTTCTTCTGGAGTTTGATGGCACTTTTAATATTCTTCTCCAATACCTTACCTCAAATGCATCAATTCATTTCTGGTCTTCCTTACTCATTGTCTAACTTTCCCATGTACATGTTATTGTCATTGTTGTTAGGTGCCATTGAGCGGCAGCGACCCATAGCTACACTATGTTTAAACAGAACAAAACACTGCCCGCTCCTGTGCCAGTCTCACGATCGTTGGTACAGTTGAGCCCATTTCTGCTGTGACTGTGCCAATCCATCTTGTTGTAAGTCTTCCTCTCCTTTTTTTTAACCAACCATGATATCCTTCTCCAGGGACTGGTCCCTTCTGACAATATGTCTTAAGTATGAAAGACAAAGCCATCCTGTATTCTAAGGACACCTCTGGCTGTACTTCTTCCAACACAGGTTGGTTTGTTCTTTTGGCAGCCAATGATATTTTTAATATTCTCCTCCAACACCATAACTCAATTACATCAATTCTTCTCCAGTCTTCCTTATTCACTGTACAACTTTCAAATGTATATGAGGTTATTGAAAATACCATGGCTTCAGTCAGGCACACCTTAGTCCTCAAACTGACATCTTTGCTCTTCAACACTTTAAAGAGGTCTTGTGCAGTAGATTTCCCTAATGCAATATTGTCATTTGATTTCTTGAATGATGCTTCCATGAGTGTTGATAGTTGAACCAAGTAAAATGAAGTCTTTGACAACTTCAATCTTTTCTCCATTTATATGGATGTTGTTTATTGGTCTGGTGGTGGGGATTTTTGTCTTCTTTACACTGAGGTGCAACCCATACTGAAGACTGTGGTCTTTGATATTCATAAGTAAGTATTTTAATTCCTGTTTTTTTCAGCTAGCAAGGTTGTTAACATCTGCATATCACAGGTTGGAGTTCTTAAACCTCCAATCTCTTTTTTTTACCAGATCTCTCTAACTGATGCTATTGCCTACTTTTTCTGCTTTTAAGAACTGATTTTAATACATTGAACTCTCCCAAATAACCCTGTATCTTAAGGTGTGCTGATTTTAACTTAATAACATCCGCAAAGTTCCGTTACAGATATACCTGCATTAGAGTTTGATTAAATAAACAGAAGATAAAAATGCTGGGAAAATATCTTTGGAATTATGTCTATCACAGCCTGTTTTCTTGGCCCAAAGATTCAAGTCTCTTACAAATGAAATTACGTTCACCTCTTTTCCAGTGTTCCCAAGAGTATCATTGCACTACAGTATCAACTTAAAGTATGAGAATCACATTTAATCTCATCTGTTCAAAATTTTAAAATCTCATCATCTAATTCAAATGTGGATAAACAATACATTAAATATAATTACTGGAGACAAATGCAATCCATTTGTATATCTGTGAAACTAGCAACAAAAAAATGTAATTACTTATGTTCTCCAACTTAAAAATGTAGTGCTCAAATAGAATATCCATTCTACATATTCAAATTTCAACAGCAGAAAAATAGATAACAAAATATAGTCAATGGACCAAAGCAATTTCAAAATCTACATCAGTAAATGGCATTAAATTTCAAGACCTAAAAATTATCATTTGTGGCCCTCAGCTCCATCCTCTGGGCTCTTATTTCTTCCCTCTTTGTTGTTCATCAGTTTTCAAGAAAAGTAGCATGTGTTTCTATCTTTTTCATTCCTTTCACTGCCAGTAGAATTTTGGGGATAAGTCTTTCTTTTTATGCTGTTTTATCTGTTCAAAAACTGCAGTATTTCTGCTGGTATGAAATGCTCACAAACATTGTAGGCTTTGTGTAAATTTCTTGGGGGGCGTGTTCATTGCATTAGAGAAGAGGCTCCTCTACAGATCTATCCTACATAACCTCTTGTATACTTTTAATTTCTTCTGATATGGCTGAGAGACAACATCCATTAGATTCATGGAGGCTCCCTAATATGAATGAGGGGATCTGTAAACCACACCCTTAATCTCTTTAAACAGTCTTTTTTTTTTTTTTTTTTATGAATTGAGTGATAGTTTACATGCAGAACATCAAATTTACATTCATCCTATAATATTTCATTTCATTGCAATAATTACAATCCTTGCCATGCATCATCATTCAACAGCATTTGCTTCCATTCCCTCTGTTTTTATAGTTGTTTGTTTTCTTTTGGATGTACATCAAAGCACTCAGGAATATATAACCATTCAAACAACCAAAGGGTACACCCCACAAGCCTGCCACCTGGCCATCAGCACACAGACCCTCTCCCTCCCTGAGTCCAGAGTCTCTCCACGTCATCATCACTGCTGCCATCTCTGGTTCTACTGCTTCTCTGAATGGGGTCCCACATTCCACTCTTCTCCCTTGATGATGCCAGGATCCTCTGCTCCTAGACTGCAAGATCAACCACTCTCCTCCTTTTGTTACCAAAAGTCTACCTTTACATTTGCAACACACACAGTCAGTCCTGATAGCAATTATTCACAATTGAACCACAAAAGTCTTATCCCCATCTCCTTTCACCAGTCCCGTCCAGACAGGCAGGAAACCACCCAATGGAGACTCTACTTTCCCACACACCCTTTCAAACTAGGCTCCCTCTTGAAAACTTATAAGCCAGTCACTCCGTGCCTTTGTAGCCCTCCATTTTGGGTAGCCAATGTCTAAGTTGCCATCCTTGTCAACACTGTGTACTGAGGGGGTGGGAATGATCCTTGCTGTAAAGATTTGTTCCCTGTTTTTAAGCTACTACATCCATAAGTATATGTCAGATTCATCAAATTGTAGTGGATTACTCTTTTTATCCTCTTCTTTCTTCCAGGGTTGAGTTCTGATCACCCAGCCATTGAAGCCTGATAAAATGAGTACTAACTGCCAGTATGGGCATTCTTTTTGCATCTCCCCTCACTTCATATCAGGACGCTTCACTCTCCACTTTATATCAAGACACTTCACACTCCACTTCATATCAGAACACTTCACTCTCCACTCTATGGCCATGTGCTTGAGGCCATGTGCTTGTCCATGGGCCCAGGAGTCCCCAGGTCTCGCCATACTGCTGTCAACCAGGTCTTAACCCAGCTTGACAGGAGTCCGTTGAATGCTGTCGGACTTAGCTCAAAATTCCATTGCTGTTTGTTCCCCACTTCTTATCCATACACCAACATGGTCACCAGCAAGACCACATGCCTACTCATGTACTCCCCTTGAGTATTAGTCTTGGAAGGAGGTTAGCCCTGAGGGGACCCGACAACTTGCCTTGATGGCTCCTGGGTGAACAATTTGCTTGTTCTTGTTGCAGTCAATCAGATGCCATTATTGTTTTTTATTTTTCCTACTGGTTTTTCTTTCAAGAAGTATCTTCTGTTCTTATAGCAGCTCCAGGCTAGTCTGATTGTCCTTTCAAGTGGAAACTTTCCACCTCAGAGGATTCTGGATGGGGATCAGGATTCCACCTATGGTCTTATGCATTGCAAAGGCACC
>NW_006408584.1:15676042-15690727 GCF_000296735.1 Chrysochloris asiatica
ATTTCTCCTTTTGTGATTGACTAATTTCACTCAGCATAATGTCCTCAAGGTTCATCCATGTTATGCGGTAGTTTGAAGCTTCCTTGTTATTCTTCAAGGTAGCATAACATTCCATTGTGTGTATTTACCAAAGTTTCTTTATCCATTCTTCCATTGATGGGCACTTAGGCTGTGCTGTTATGAATATTGATGTGCACATATCTACTCATGTTAGGGCTCATATTTCTTGTGGATAAATGCCAAGTAGAGGAATTGCTAGATGATACGGTATTTCTATCTCCAACCTTCTGAGGAAGTGCCATACTGTTTTTCAGAGTGATTGGACCATTTTGCAATCCCACCAGCAGTGTAGGAGAGTCCCAGTCTCTCTTCATCCTTGCCAGCATTTATGTCCTCTACTATTTGATTCTTTGAAGAGACTTTTAAGTATGTGAATAAACTGGTCTTTTGATCTTTCTGAGGTTTCAGAGGAGTGTAAAACTTCAGCCTCAGTACTTTCTCTGGACAATATTTTCCTGATTATGAATCTCTTTATGTTAGTCTTCTGACTTCTGAACAGGCTAAGAATGTACTAAATCAGTTGCCATTTCTTTTTGGTTACCCCAATTTATCTTTGTCCTCTCACATTTTACAATAAGAAGCAGTAAGAAATCAGGTGACACCTTCAACCTTTTGTATGAAAAAAATCAACTAAATATTCAAGATTGTTTTTGTCAAGTGCTGTCAAGCGGATTCCAACCCATAGCAACCCTGCATAGGGTTTCTAAGGAGCAGCTGGTGAGCTTGAACCACCGACTTTGCTCTTCAAACAGCTTTGCAGTCTGGTGCATTAACCCACAGCGCCACACAAATTCTACTTTGTACATTTCTGCAAGACGTAATTTTTCTAAAATGCTCACACTACGTTATCAAGGATCTCCTTTTCTCCAATTTACAATACCATGTTCCTTATTTCATTGTATGCACTTACAAGCTTCATTGTTATTGACCATATTTTTATTAATAGCCTGTTCAGGCAAATGTGGGCTTTTAGTATCATGCTTTTTAAAAAAAACTTTAAAGTTTCACAAACTTTTTTTCCACTGCTTGATTCAAAAGCCACTGCAGTATTTTTAGGAATTATTACAGCAGCACTTTCATACTGGTGCGGAGCTGTAGGATCAGCACTGGACTGTGAACCAAAAGATTGACAGTTCAAACCCACCAGCAGCTCCTATACCCTTACAGGGTCACTGTGAGTCAGAACCAACTCAACAGCACTTAACAACCACAACAACCCCTATTCCAGGAACTAAAATATGTATTACTTTTCTACTGATATCATAAAAATTATCACATACTTACGAGCTTAAAACAGTATCTTTAATTATCTCACAGTTGCTAAAGGTCAGAAAAACAGGCTTAGTGTGATTGAGCTGGTTCTTCTGCATAGGATTTCAAAAGGCTAAAATCAAGATTTTGGGAGGACGCTGGAATTGGCTTTAAAGCTCACTCAGATTGTTGGCAGAATTAAGAACATCTCTCAGCTCTTAAATGCTACCAGCATTTCTCCTCACCCTGCCCTTCAGCAGCAATCAGTTAGGGCCTTTTCAAGCTTCAATTATCTTCTTCTTGAGCTGGACCTTGCTGATTAACTCTCCTATCTTCTTCTGCACGTAAAATAGTTCATGTTATAGTGGGCCAGAGCAAGCCAGGATAATTTCCAATTTTAATAACAATTCAGTGGCAACCTTGATTCCATCTGTAAAGTACTTTCATAGCAGTTCCTGGATTAGTGTTTTATTGAATAACCTGAGGACAAGAATCTTGGGGGAAGTGTCTTTAGCATCCTGCCAACCATAATTGTGTTCCTGTTTTTCCTTTCCTAAATGTGCAAAGATCTGGAGTCAGAAAACTAAAAAGGAAGAACACGCTCAGCATTTCTCAAGCTGGGGGAATTGAAGAAAAAAAATTCAATCCTCGACTTTTGTTATTAAAGGATTCTCTGGGCAAATTATTGAATGATGCAGAAAGCATCAAAAGAAGATGGAAGGAATATACAGAGTCACTATACCAAAGGAAATGGATGATGTTCAAGCAGTTCAAGAGGTAGCATATGATCAAGAGCCAATGATACTGAAGTAGGAAGTCGAAGGTTCATTAAAGGAATTGGCAAAGAACAAGGCACCATGAATTGATGAAACAAAAAAAAAAAAATCTTTCAAGAAAGTGAGGTAGCACAGGAGGTACTCACTCATCTCTGCCAAGGAATTTGGAAGACAACTTCTAGCCAACTGATTGGAAGAGATCCATATTTGTACCCATTCCAAAGAGAGGTGACCCAATGGAATACAGAAATCCTCACACAATATCGTTGATATCCCATGCAAGTAAAGTTTTACTAAAGGTAATACAGAAACGGCTGCAAGCATACATTGACAGAGAACTTCCAGAGGTTTAAGCTGGATTCAGAAGAGGATGTGCAACAAAGGGTATAATTGCTGTTGTCAGATGGATCTTAGCTGAAAACAGAGTATCAGAAAGATGTTTACCTGTGCTTTATTGACTATACAAAGCCTTTCAATTGTGTGGATCATGACAAGCTATAGACAACACTGCGAACTATAAGTATTCTGGAACACTTAATTGTGCTCATGAGGAATCTGTACATGGACCAAGAGGCAGTTGTTCGAACAGAACATGGGAACACTGAATGTTTTAAAATTAAGAAAGGTGTGTGACAGGGTTCTATTCTTTCACCATACTAATTCAACCTGTATGCTGAGCAAATAATCTGAGAAGCTGGGTTAGATAAAGAAAAATGTGTCATCAGGATTGGAGTAAGACTCTTTAACAACCTGCGATATGTAGATGATACAACCTTGCTTTCTTAAAGTGAAGAGGACTTAAAATATTTATTGATGAAGATCAAAGAGCACAGCTTTCAGTACGGATTGTATCTCAACGTACAGAAAACAAAAATCCTCACCACTGGATGAATAAACAACATTCTTATCAATGGAGAAAAGATTGAAGTTGTCAAGGACTTCATTCTTCTTGGATCAACTATCAACACTCATGGAAGCAGCAGTCAAGAAATCAAACAAAGTATTGCATTAAGCAAATCTGTTGCAAAAGACCTTTTTAAAGTGTTGAAGAGCAAAGATGTCAGCTTGTAGACTAAGGTGAGCCCGACTCAAGGCATGGTATTTTAAATAACCTCATATGAATGCAAAAGCTGGACAGTGAACAAGGAAGACCTAAAAAGAATTGCTGTTTTTGAGTTATGGTGTTGGAGGAGAATATTGAAAGTGCCATGGGCTGCCAAAAGAACAAACAGATCTGTGTTGGAAGAAGTGCAGCCAGAGTGCTTCTTGGAGGCCAGGATGGCCAAATTTCATCTCTCATATTTCAGACATATTGTCAGAAGCAACCAGCTGCTTGAGAAAGAGATCATGTTTGGTAAGGTGGAGGGTCAGAGGAAAAGAGGAAGACCCCCAGCGGGATGGATTGGCAAAGTAGCAGCATAAATTGGCTCAAGCATGACAATAGTAGTGAGGTTGGCCCAGGATCGGGCAGTGTTTCATTCTGCTGTGCATAAGGTTGCTATGAATTGGTACCAACTTGATGGCACCTAACAACAACAACATCATCTTTTGAAGGAGCTCTGATAGTGTAGTGGGTTACATGTTGGTTTGCTAACCACAAAGTCAGCAGTACCAATCTGCATGTTGTTCTTCAGGGGAATGATGAGGCTTTCTGCTACCATAAAGATTTGGACCTTCAGAAAATCTACATGGGGTAGCTGTGAATTGGAACTGACTCGACAACACATAAGCACCACCACTACTTCCATCTTCTCTTGAGTGATCTGAGTATTTCTAGAACCCCATTTAAAATTTTCCTTTTTTTATCATATGTTGATTTTGTTGTTAAGTGCCATCAAGTCAGTACCAACTCATAGATTCCTGTATAAGGTTTCCAAGGTTCAAAATCTTCACGGGGGCAGAAAATCCCATCTTTCTCCTACAGAGCAGCTGGCGGGCTCTAACCATGGATCTTGTGGTTCACAGTCCAGAACTTACCAGATAATCTTTTATTGTTGTTGTTAAGTGCTATCAAGTTGGTCCTGACTCATAGTGACCATGTATAGGATTTCCAAAGACTGGCTGGAGGGTTTAAAAAGCTGAATCTGTACTTATCCTACAGCACCACACCAGGACTCCATACAGTTTTTTATCACATTGAAAATCATATCAGATAATTAAACATGTTCTCTGCTGAATCACACATCATTCTTTCTCTGTTGAGGACTCTCAGTAACATACAAATTTGTTACCATATCTGTGATCCTTTCTAAAATATTCCCCTCAACACTAAAGGTTTACCATTTAGAATAATTTTTACAACTGTCTATGCATACTGCCCTTCATTCCTTCTCTACATTTTAAACAACTCCTGAGCCATTTTTGCTTCCACAATTTCAATAAATTGCTCTTACCTAGTTTACCCTATATCTGACAATGTTTCTCAATGCTTTAAGTTCTAAATCTATAGGCTACAATGTTGGATACTCTAGTATCCATCCGTGTTATTGCATTGAGGCAGAGTTCTTTCTCCTGCAAACCTGTTTTTGTTCTTAGAGTCTTCAACTAAGTGGATGAGGTTCACCTAACATTATAGAGTACAACCTGTTTTGCTTAAAGTCACTTATTATAAATGTTAATCATGCATAAACACTTTCATAGCAATATCTAGACTAGTGTTTGAGCAAAAAACTAGATACCACAGTCTGTCTAAGGTGACACAAAAAATTATGCCTCATACTTTCTAAGAACATCTTCTCCCATTTCACCCTTGCTCAGATCTTATCCAGTCTACAAAAGAAGAAAACCTGAACTTACTCTTCTGATCTTGTCATTCCTCTAATGGAAACCTTACAATGACGTCTCCTAATGATAAATAAATCCAAATGATCCAGTATGTTAGTATGGTCAACCACATCAGTTTTTCTTCACTTTCAGGAACCAAGCCAGTTCCTTTTTGTCTCAGGGATTTTCCCTATATGTGATGGAATATATTATTAATCATTCAACTTTTCATTTTCTCATATTTCTTGAGAACGTATTATATACTAATCACTGTGTTGGATCAGGGAATCTTGCTACCCAAAACAAATAAATTCCTTGTCTTGAAGGTCTAAATTTATGGTGGACAAAATAATAAAGAAGTAAAGAAATTGTGGTACTATAAATTTACTTGATATGACTTTTCTACCCAATATCTTCTTAACTCATACCAAATGACTGGGTGGGACCATGCATGTGGGTATATAGAACTCTAATGGCAAGATTGGTTAGTTTTGTCATCCAGCTAGATTTAAAAGGAGTGATTTCAGAAGCTGGGATAATCAATC
This sequence comes from Chrysochloris asiatica, assembly GCF_000296735.1. Classification (NCBI taxonomy): domain Eukaryota; kingdom Metazoa; phylum Chordata; class Mammalia; order Afrosoricida; family Chrysochloridae; genus Chrysochloris; species Chrysochloris asiatica. The sequence continues at coordinate 15,681,438 of NW_006408584.1, forward strand.
CAGTACCATTAAGAAAAAGATGCACTAGTTGGGCATCAGATCCGTGCCCAGAGAAGTTAAAGCAGCATGGAGATCCAGAGTTTGCTTCAGACTTCCCAGCCTATGGACTGAGTAAAGTTGAATGTGTACAGGCAAAAGGCTGGCTTGCAGAATGTGCCCTTTGGGAATTTATAGACAAGCTAAAGGAGCTTTGTAACACTTGTCCAAGCAGTGCAGAGGTCAAGGGACCAGAGGCCTAAGACAAGAGTGAGGCATACATATACTATAACAGAGAAAAGGTGTTCCTGACTGAAGAACTGCTGCATCCTTAGTTGTTTCTGATCCTGAATTGTACCTTGTCCACTTACTTAATAAACACGATACTTATGATTACTGTCTCTGAGTTCTGTGTGACCATTGCAACAGATTATTGAACCCGGCAAAGAAGTAAGAATGTTGTGGGAGGGATGGTTGCTGTCAGAATAAAGAATGATGGAGACATGTCTGATCTCTGCCTCATAGGAATTGAAACTGTACTGATACTGAGTTTGATTCCCCTTGCCCCTTGTGAATTCTGAGTACATCAGACAATGTCGCCATTCCATTTTTTCATAAAGTATTATGTCAGAAAACTTTGGGTTTGGGGGAGGGGTAGTTTGGAGGAGCAGGGAAGGAATATCTGAAAAGGTCACATTTACATTGAATTCTGAATGATAAGAATGAGCCAGACAAGAGCATTCAAAGCAGAGAGTATCCTATGGTGATGGTGGTGGAGTCAGTTCTGACTCACAGCAACCCTGTATAGGGTTTACAAGACTGTACTTATTTACGGGAGCAGAAAGATGAGGCTTTCTCCTGTGGAGCCACTGGTAGTTCCGAACTGCTGATTCTGAGAATAGCAACCCGATTTGTAACCACTACGCTACCAGAGTTCCTTATCCTATGATAGAAAACTAAAATATAGCCATGGAGTGGCATTTTGACTTTATGATAAGCACCTGAGATAAAGTGGGAGAACAGACAAAGGTTAAATCATGAGAAATCAAGAGGAGTTCAGATTATATTCTAAGTATACTGCATAGTTTTTCAAGTTTTTAAAGTAATAAAAACACAAAAACCAAATCTACTGCCATCAAACTGATTCTGATTCATAGCAACTTTATATAACAGAGTAGAACTGCTCCATAGGATTTCCAAGGCAGTAAGTCTTTATGGAAGCTAACTGACACATCTTTCACCAGTAGCGCAGATGGTGAATTTGAACAACCAATCTTTTGGTTAGCAGCTGAACAGTTAACCGCTGATGCGCCAAGGCTCCTAGTATTTAAGCAATACAAGCAAAATAAATAATTAAATAAAGCATTGCCACACAGTCAATTCCAACTCACAATAACCCATGGCCTGTGACCCCCTACACAGGGTTTCCAAAACTGAAAACATTTATTTCTGTGGAGTGGCTACTGGATTTGAAGTACTCATCTTGCAGTTAATAACCCAAAGCCTAGGTCACAGCGCCACAAGAGCTCTTTGTTTAAGCAATGTTGTTGTTAAGTGCCATCGAGTCAATTCCAACCCACAGCAACCCTGCACAGAGAGACATTATTTGATATACCCAAATAACTTTATTTTAGAACACTGGGCCTCAATGTCAACTGTGGGGATTACCAATAACAAATTGTTGTTAATTGCCTTCAAGTCAGTTCTGACTCATAGCAACCCACAACCCCATTTAGAGTTTCAGAGGAGCAACTGGTTAGTTTGAACCACTGACCTTGTGGTTCAGACTGACGCTCGATCTAGTTCATTATCCTGTAGCACCACACCAGGTCTTCACCAATAACAAGAGCATCTCCAAATATTAAATATACCTCCAAAGAAACATTTCATTCTATTAGTTATACTACAAATTAACTTATTCTTAAATAGCGAATTCCATAAAGCCTGAAGCATGTATTTGAAACTACTAAAAATATCTACACGTAGGCACAACGAGAACAATTACCAAAGGAAGGTTGAAAAGCTAAACCCAATAATATGATGGGGCTTCTAAGAGTTCAAGGAAAAGTTCCATTGTCTTTGAATTCAATTTTCCTATGAACTTTTTGAAGTCCCCTCATATTTTGGTGGGCAAAATTCAATACATATTGTACATAAAAAGCAGAATACAAAATTATAATTATAAATGCTCAATTCCCAGTAAGTATTGAGCAAAAATATTCAGAAATAAAAATTAACTTCATGAATGGTTTTCATGTTGTCTCAACGGATCTGGTTAAAACAGATGACGAAGGGATGTGGGCGATTCTTATGATTCAATAGTGAGCAAATGTTATCATGACTAATTGTAACTGTCACAACTATAAAGGTAGAATTTTTGTAACAAAAAGAGGATAGTAGTTAATCTTACAATCCAGAAACAGAGGATCCTAGGACCATCAAGGGAGAAGAGTACAAGTGGAATGTGGGACTCTATCCAAAGAAACAATGACTCCAGAGATGGAGCCAGAGATGAAGACATGGAGAGAGAGAGCTGCTGAGAACTATAGACTCTTGGAAAGAGAAAGGCTGTGTGCTGGTGGCCAGGAGGCAGGCTTACAGAATGTGCCCTTTGGTTGTTTAAATTATTCCTGAGTGTTTTTGTGTACACCAGCCCCTCCCCCCCAAAATAAAACAAAAACCAACAACAGAGAGAATAGAAGCAAATACCGTTGAGTGATGGTGCACAGAGGAGATTGTAATCATTGCAATGAAATGGTATAAAACCAGTGTTCTCCCATGTAAACTCAATTCACAATAAAAACTTTTTAAAAATTACTTTAGCAGCTCTATTTATATAGTGCATATACATATATTTTGTTTTGCCTTACCATAGTTTTAAATGTTGAGGTCAGGAAGAAGTACTTTACTTCATATTTTCCAAAGAGTGCATGTGGCTTAAGAAGTCTATAGGAAACAATTTCCAAATAACCACATAGAGAACTCAGATTCATGGCTTACATAATACTTCCTGCCATGAACATTTTAAAAATACAAATTTTAAGGATATAACCACTTGTATTCTAAAGAATGTGTTCTCTATTGCATGCATTTAATTTATTATTAAAAAGAAAGCTATTAGGAGAATCAAAATGTTTTTAAATACTACAAAATAATTACTACTTGAGGTCTCTTAAAATTTGGAATGCTAAAAACTCTCTAAGAAGATTACTAAGAGCCTATATAAAACTAATGTCACAGTGAATACAACTAATAAAGGAATTTTGGGGGGAGAGTTACTTTTTTTATATATAAGCAAAAATCTGACTTCTAAGAAATAACATTTTTCTTCTTTGAGAGATTGGAATTATTTATCTTAAAAATAGGTTTTAAGTTGTTAGGTAATTCAATTGAAAAGAAGAAAAAATCCTGAAATCATATAAATAACTATTGCATTAACATGAGCTACCAATTCTTCATTATATGCTGAGTAACATAAATGAATAACGGAGTTAATCTTGTTGTTATTGTTGTTGTTAGGTGCCATCAAATCAATACTGACTCATAGCGACCCTATGCACAACAGAACGACACACTGCCCTGTCCTGAGCCAGCTTCACAATTGTTGCCCATTGATGCTGCGACTTTACCAGTCCATCTTGTTGGGGGTCTTCCTCTTTTTCTATGACTCTCCACCTTAGCAAACATAATATTCTTCTCCAGTGACTGGTCCCTCCTGACAATGTGTCCAAAGTATGATAGGTAAAGTCTATCCATCCTGGCCTCCAAAGAAGCACTCTGGCTATACTTCTTTCAACACATGTCTATTTGTTCTTTTGACAGACCATGGTACTTTAAATATCCTCCTCCAACACCATAACTCAAATGCATCAATTCTTCTAGAATCTCCCTAATTCATTGTTAATCTTAAATTGTAATTAATGTCAATATAAGGTATGCAATTTGAGGTACTGAAAATTTTAAAGTAAGTAAACGTAACTTTATTTTTCTAAATAGTTGAGGAAATGTTTCTGCCTTCTACAGCCATGAAATGAAATCATTTATCAGTTAGAGTATCTTTTTGATATGGAAATAAATACTGATCAAGAGGATGCAAGACCAATACATTTCTAAGAAATGCTATCTATGTGAATAATGTAGGATGCTATTAATAATCACTAAAATGGCTTCTACTCATTGAGCAAGTTTTCCATGAACATGGTTTTATGTATGGACTTTATATGTATTATATCTCAATACTCATGATTATCTTATGAGGAGGGAAATTGTAATGAATCTAGTTTTACAACTGGAAAAAGAGAAGCTAAAAGAAGTAACTTGTTCAAATGATAGCATTTTACTCTGATGATACAAAGACAGATAGGATGTAACTTCTGTCTTCAGTGCAATTGTAGACAAACCAAAGCAATAACTCTAATACCTGAAAATGCCATGGAAGACCAGCAGCATTGTTTTAGCTCAGCTTCAGGTGAATAGGTAAGGAAACGTTTGTGCTACAAATGATGCTAGTGTTTAAACTGTGCCTTATAGGACAACACAGAGTTAGCAGGAAAGAAATGGGGACGGTCATAAATGGGATGAACCTTAGAGGAAAATGACTACTCCCGTAAGGATTTACACCCTCGGAAACCCTGTACAGGGTCGCTATGGGTCGGAACCGACTCGACGGCACTTAACAACAACAACAACAACACCAATATGAAACGGCCAGGGATCTTTCAGCAACTGCAAATGCCAAAGGTGTCATGTTGTTGTTGTTAAGTGCCATCAAGTTGGTTCTGATTCATAGAGATCCTGTATAGGGTTTCCAAGGAGCTTCTAGTAGGTCTGAACTGCTGACCCTGTAGTTCGCAGTCCAGTGCTGATTCTACAACCTCACACCAAAAGTCCAAATAGATAGGCGCAGAAGCCTTGTGGAGATAAATTACCTGAAATTAAGCTAGTAAGGTATTTAAGTTCTTACATAACCTGGCACAAAAACAAAAGCATGAAGAAACAGAAATAAAAATTTCTTATTCTGAAGTCTAAACAATTTAAAATGACACTGGACAGGACAAAAATGTCATAGCATTTTGCTTAGAACAATTTCTACTTTACACATGTGCATATTAACAAGAAACTCTATTATTCTTAAAAATTTTAAGAATTCAGTTTTTCATTTTCATACAATAAATTCAGCCATTGTAAAAAATTTGTGTGCTTTTTTTGTTGTTGTTAAATGCCTTAGAGTCAGTTCCGACTCATAGAGATCCCATATAGGGTTTCCAAGGAACAGCTGGTGAGCTTGACTTTCTGATCTTGCAGTTCAATTCGATCTTGCACATTAATCCACAGCACAACAACAGGACTCTGGAATTTGTAGCTTAGTGGGTGTCTATATACATATGTATATATGTATTTAGAATCCTGGTGTGGCTCTGTAGGATAAAAGACTGGACCACTGTTTGAACCAGAAGGCTGGCAGTTTAAAAAACTACTCCAAAACCCTGTACAAGTCACCATGAGTCAGAAGTGACTCAAGGGCGTTTAACAACAACAAATATATATTTGCATATGTCTGCATATGTAGCTTTATAATTTAGAAAGTTGTAATGTTCTCAGAGATTTCAACCTCCTTAAATTATTTTGAGGGAATTTACACAAAGCAGATTTCTCACTATAAAATATGTGATGTGCATTGCTTATTAGAATAAAGAAATAAAACAGTTCACATTGAATCCAAGCAACAGTGATAGAAAGCATTGAATGTAATCAAATGTACTTGTGAAGAATTGATTGGGTCAATTTACATACCAAGCATTAAACTGATCTTAAAAATTTGAAAATTAATTACCATATACTATCGTATATATCTGTGTATACACACGTTTGTATGTGTATATATGTATATGGAGAAAGATGAGGATGTCTGATACAGCTAAGATTTAAAGCCTCAGAAACCCTATATAGGGTCACTATGAATCAGAACAACCTCGATGGCACTTAATAGCAATAGATAGATAGATAGATAGATAGATAGATAGATAGATAGATAGATAGATAGATAGATAGATAGATAGATAGATAGATAGATAGATAGATAGATAGATAGACAGATATTGTTGTTAAAAGCCGTCGAATAGGCTCTGACCCATAGCACCCTATATAGAGTTTCCAAGGAGCAGCTAGTGAGCTTGAACTGCCAACCATATGATTCAAACCTACTTTCAGTCCTAAAAATTAGCCCACAGCATCACACCAAGAATCCAGATAGATAGATGTTGTTGTTGTTGTTGTTGTTGTTGTTGTCAGGTGCCATCAAGTCAGAACCGACTCATAGCGACCCCATGCACAGCAGAATGAAACAATGTCCAATCCTGGGCCAACCTCACTACCGCTGCCACACTTGAGTCCATCAATGATGCCACCTGGCTGATCCATCTCGTTGGGGGTCTTCCTCTTTTTCTCTGACCCTCCACCCTACCCAGCATGACATCCTTCTCCAACAATTGTTTCCTCCAGACAATATGTCCAAAGTAGGAGAGACGAAGCTTAGCCATCCTGGCCTCCAAGGAGCACTCTGGCTGCACTTCCAAAACAGATCTATTGGTTCTTTTGACAGTCCATGGCACTTTCAGTATTCTCCTCCAACACCACAACTCAAAGGCATCAATTCTTCTATGATCTTCTTTATTCACTGTCCAGCTTTCGCCTCCATATGAGGCTAATGAAAACACCATGGCCTGGGTCAGGCACATCTTAGTCCTCAAGCTGACATCTCTGCTCTTCAATACTTTAAAAAAGTTCCTGTGCAGCAGATTTGCCCAGTGCAATACGTCGTCTGATCTCTTGACTGCTCTGTACAGGGTCGTTATGGGTCGGAACCAATTTGACGGCACTTAACAACAACAAAGATAGATAGATAGGTATGAATAAATACACACGAGAGGGCATCAAAAAGATTCTGAATGAATGGAATTTTTCCATGAAATTTTAAAGCCCCTTTGTGTGTGTGTGTGCCACTTGTCTGTCAGGCATACTGTAGTGTCTTATATGTTTCTGTAATGCTGAAAGATAAGTCTCTGGTATTTCAAATAAGCATAGGGCCATGCACCATGGCAAGTTTCGGTAAAGCTTCCAGACTAAGACATACTTTGAAGAAGGAATTAGTGAGCTACTGCTAAACCTTATAAATAGTAGTAGAACATTGTCTGACATTGTGCCAAAATTGAGCCTCTCAGGTTGAGAGGCACTACAAATGAGCAAAAAGAGCTGCAAATATCCATTAATTATCACAATATGAAATGTACAAAATATGAATCTAAGAAAATTGAAAGATGTCAAAAATAGAATAGAAGTCATCTGTGATTGGATAATCATATAGTCTACTGTACCAGGAATGAAAACTGAAGAAGAAAGGAATAATATTCATTGTCAAAAAGATCATTTCAAGTTTGATCCTGGAGTACAACACTGTCAGAAACAGGATAAAATCCATATGCCTACAAAGTTGATCCATCATTTATTTGTCATTTTGTCTTAAATAGTGACTTGTGTGTTACTGTGATGCTGAAGGCTATGCCACCGCTAATTGTAAATACAATGAGAGTCACCCATACTGGACAGGTTTCAGCAGAGTTTATAGACTAAGACAGACTAGGAAGAAGATCACTTCTGAATGGTTAGTCACTGAAAATCTTAGGAATAGCTTCTGAACATTTTCAGATACATTGGTAGAGCCCCTTACGTTTGGTAGGCACTCAAAATACTACAAAGAAGAGCTTCTTCCTGAAAGTAGAATTGATCTTAATGGCATGGATAGAGTTAAGCTATGGAATCTTCACTTGCTTGTGTGGCATAACTCAAAATAAGAAGAAATAATTGCAAACATACATTAATCATCAGAAAGTGGAATGTACAAAATAAGAATCTAGGAAAATTGAAAGTTGTTAAAAATGAAATGGAATGCCCAAAGATTGATATCCTAAGCATTAGTGAGCTGAGATGGGCTGTTATTATACTTTTTTATAGACATTAATATAGTTTAATATGCTGAGCACAACAAACTGAAGAAGATTGGAATCACACGCATCATCAAAAAGAACATTTATAGGTCTATCTTGAATAAGCAAGTTGTTTGTCATGGAGCCATCAAGGTAAACAATCAAGTCCCTTCAGGACATACACCCCTCCAAGACTCAAACTCAAAGGGAACACATGAGCAGGCATATAAGATTGCTGATGCCCACATTGATCAATTGGTGAGTGGAACATATGGGCTGAATTTGCCCACATTCCATAGATTCCCGTTGACTTGGAGATGACAGAGAGAAGAGGAAGAAATGGTTGGTCTGAAGTGTGGTGAGACCTGGGGATTCCTGAGCCCATGGACAAGGACATAGTCACAGAGGCCTAGACCTGAAAGTAAAGTATCCAGCTAATATAAAGTGAGAGGAGATGCACAAGAATGCCCAAAATTGCAGATAGTACCCATTTGACCTAGCTTCAATGGCTTGATGATCAGAATTCAACTAAAGGAAGACACAAACATTTTTTTGGAAAAGGAAACAAGTGCAAATTGCTATAATTTGATGAACTTGACATATACTTATGGATGTAGTAGCTCAAAATACCAACTGTGAGGAAAGGAGTCTTCACATCAAGTATCAATCCTATTCCCTCTGTATACAGAGTTGATAGGGATGGGAAACTTAGACATTGGCTAACTAAAATGGGGTGGGGGTGTGGTGGTTTGGCGATAAAGGCACAAAGTACTGGCTTACAAGTTTTCTTGAGGGAGTTTAGTTTCAGACTGTGCAGGGGAAGGTAGAATCCCCACTGAATAGTTTTCATCTTGTCTAGGTGGGTCTGGTGAAAAGAGATGAGGATAAGATTCTTATGATTCAATAGTAATTGTTTTCATGCCTAATCGTAACTGTCACAACTGTAAAGGTAGAATTTTTGTAACAAAAAGGGAGAGAAGTTACTCTTACAGTCCAGGAACAGAGGACTCTAGGATGATCAAGGAAGAAGAGCATTAGTGGAATGTGGGACCCTAGGCAAAGAAGCAGTGACACCAAAGATGGAGACAGAGATGAGGACATGGAGCGAGACAGCAGCTGAGGACTCTAGACTCATGGAAAGAGAAAGGCTGTGTGCTGGTGGCCAGGAGTCAGGCTTGCAAAATGTGCCTTTTGGCTGTTTAAATGATTGTATATTCCTGAGTGTTATAGTGTACATCCAAAAAAACAAACAAAAAACCATAGGGAATAGAAGCAAATACTGTTGAATGATGATGTATGGAGGAGATTGTAATCACTGCAATGAAATGATGA
>NW_006408584.1:15691083-15691603 GCF_000296735.1 Chrysochloris asiatica
TCAAACATGCTATCAAGATGCACTGATAATTACTGGTAATTGGAACTTGAAAGTGAGAAACAAAGGGGAAAATTTAATGTATTAGAACTCAAGAATATCACTCATGAAGGAAAAAAAGGTCATTTAATAAGAAAGGATAGAAAAGAAATGTGAAAATAGATGTTAGACTCTAACTTGTTCTTGAGTGTAGAGTAGCTAACGTGATTACAAGAAAATGAGGAAGTAAAAGAGAGGATAGGAAATTGCAAAGGGTATCTTGAGAAGACTAGGTCAAATATTATAATAAAATGTGCAAAGACCTGGAGTTACAAAACCAAGCTGTGTATGTAGCATTGCATTAGACAAGTAAGCTGCAAAAGACCTCTTAAAAATGTTCAAGAGCAAAACTGTCAGTTTGAGGACTAAGGGGCACTTACCCAAGACACTTTATTTTCAACTTCCTCATCTGCATATGAAAGCAGAACTATGAATAAGGAATACTGTAGAAGAATCTTGTTTGAATTATGCTGTTTGTAAAGAA
>NW_006408584.1:15694138-15695204 GCF_000296735.1 Chrysochloris asiatica
CTCCATCTCTCCACTTCATCCTCTCTGCCTTCATCTCTGGCATCACTGTTTCTCTGGGTAGGGTCCCGCACTCCGCTCCTCTCCCTTGATAGTCCCAGGGACCTCAGCTCCTGGACTGCAAAGTCAACCACTCCCCTCCTTTTGCTACAAAATGTCTACCTTTACATTTCCAAGCCTCATAGTCAGTCCTGATAGTAATTATTCACTATTGTACCATATGAGTGCTATTCCCATCTCCTTTCATCAGTCCCTCCCAGAGAGATTGGATACTACTCAGTGGAGATTCTACCTTCCTCCATGCCCTCTGGGTCTAGGCTACCTCTTTCTTTTTTTCTTTTTTAATGTTTTATTGTGAATTATGTGATGGTTTACATGGGAGAACATTAGTTTTACAATCATTCTATTGTATATTGTTTCATTGCCATGGTTACACTCCCCTCTATGAATCATCAACCAACCAAAAGGTATACACTACAAGCCTGGACCCCGGTCATCAGCACACAGCCCCTCTCCCTCTCTGGATCTAAAGTCCCCAGCTGCTCCATCTCTCCACATCATCATCTTTGCCTCCATCTCAGGCATCACTGCTTCTCTGGGTAGGGTCCCGCTCTCCGCTCTTCTCCCTCGATGGTCCCAGGGACCTCTGCTCCTAGACTGAAAAGTTAATCACTCCCCTCCCTACTATAAAACATCTACCTTTACAATTCCAACCCTCACAATCAGTCCTGATAACAATTATTCACTATTGTATCACAAGAGATCTGTCTGCATTTCATTTCATCAGCCCCACCTAGGCAGATTGGTTACTACTCAGTGGAGATTATACCTTCCTCCATGCCCTCTGGTTCTAGGTTCCCTCTTGAAAGCTTGTAAGCCAATCACTTCTTGCCTTTGTAGCCCCCTCACCCCCATTTTGGGTAGCCAATGTCCAAGTTGCCCATCCCTGTCTACCCTGTGTATTGAGAGGGTGGGAATGATCCTCGCTGTAAAGATTTGTTCCCTCTTTTGAGCTACTGCATCCATAGGTGTAGGTCAAGTTCATCAAATTATATCCAATTACTCTTTT
>NW_006408584.1:15695304-15696829 GCF_000296735.1 Chrysochloris asiatica
CTCTTCTTTTTACTTGTAGTTGAGCTCTGATCATCCAGCCTTTGAAGTCAGGTCAAGTGGGTATTATCTGCAATTGTGGGTGTTCTTATACATATGCCCTCTCTTCTTATCAGCTGGACGCTTCATTCTCCACTCTAGTCCTCTGTGGCTATATCACTGACTCTGGGCCCAGAAGTCCCAGGTCTTGCCAAACTACAGGCCAACCAGGTCTCCACCCGAATTCACAGGAGTGAATTGAATGTGGTTGGACTTAGCACACAGCTTCATTGCTGTTTTTTCCTCACTTCCCCTTATTGGTGACCCATTGAATCTTCTTTTGATGCTTTCTGCATCATTCAATAGTTGGCCCATGGTGGTGGTTATGTGCCAAGGAGTCAGTTCTGACTTGCAGCGACCCTGTATAGGGTTTCAAAGGCTGCATATCTTCCCGGGAACAGAAAGCCTCATGTTTCTCCTTAAATATTGCAAACTAAGGCTTAAAAAATTTTTATTGGTTCTTTCAGTTTCAGAGATATTGAGCATTTTCTTCCCTTTTGGTTTTTCTAACTCCATGTCTTTGCACATTTCACTGTAATACTTGACCTTCTCTTCTAGAGCTGCCCTACTCTTCTAGAGCTGAAATTGTTCAGCTCCATCACTTCTTCATGTCTTCCAGTTGCTTTTCTACATTCAAGAGCAAGTTTCAAAGTCTCCTCTGAAATCCATTGTGTTCTTTTCTTTCTTTCCTGTCTTTTTAATGACCTTTGCTTTCTTCATGTGTGACGTTCTAGATGTCATCCCACAACTCTTCTGATCTTCGATCCTTAGTGACTAACGTATCATATTTGGTCTTAAAAATGGTCTCTAAGTTCAGGTTGGATATATTCCAGGTTATATATTGGCTCTCATGGACTTATTTCAATTTTCTTCAGCTTTAGCCTGAGTTTTCATTTGAGCAATTAATGTTATGTTCCACAGTTGGCTTTTCGTCTTGTTTTGGCTGATGTTATTGAACTTTTCTGCCAACTTTTCCCACAGATTTTGTCCATTTGATTCCTGTGCATTCCATCTGGTGAGGTCCACATTTATACTAGCCTTTTATGTTGTTTTAAAAAGTTATTTGCAATAAAAAAGTCATTGGTCTTCTAGAATTCTATTATCCAATCTCCAGCATCATTTCTATTAAGGTAATACTTTTAAATAATTGATCCTTCTTCATTGGTTTCAACTTCCACATTCCAATCACCAGTAATTACCAATGCATCGTGATTACATACTTAATCAATTTCAGACTGAAGAAGTTGGTAGAATTCTTCAATTTCATCATCATTAACATTAGTCACTTGAGCATACATTTGGTTTTCTTTGTAGATATATAGATATTATCCTAGCACAGACAGTGTTGTACTTTAAGACAGATTTTGAAATGGTCTTTTTATGATGAATGCAGCACCATTTCTCTTCGATTTGTTCCAGCATAGAAAATCCTATGACTGTTTGACTTAAAATGGCCAATACCAATCCATTCCAGCTCACTAATGCTGTT
>NW_006408584.1:15697494-15699500 GCF_000296735.1 Chrysochloris asiatica
TGAAACTACCAGCTGCTCCATGGAAGAAAAATGAGGTTTTCTGCTCCTGTAAAGATTTACAGCCTCAGAAGCTCTATATAGGGTTGCTATGGATCAGAACAAATTCCATGGCACATAATCACCACCTGCTGATAGGGGCAGAAATTAAATTACTAAATGCATTTGTCAACACACTGACCTGAATACGTAAAAATGGTGATTTAATTATATGTGAATCATACTTAAAAACACATAGAGACTGAATGTAGGAAAATAAAGGAAAAATCATTAGGAAATCAACCCAGAAGATCAAGCATGATAAAGTAGAATTAAGAAAAAGACAGAAAATTATAGAAGTACTAGAAGATAAATTTCTCCAAATTTAGAGAAAAAAAAAAAAATGAAACAGATGCTTTAGGTGCAAATAGCTCACTTAGTATCTAGCATACTGAATAAATAAAGACATTCATCAAGGCCCATGGCATATGAAACTTCATAAGTCTGGGTAGAAAATCAATATCCTAAAAGTTCACTGGAAAGAATCAGAAAAAAGAAAGAACATGCAACAAAATAAAAATCAGAATGGCATCTAACATTTAACATAATATTACATGCTAAAATCTAATAATGGTTTATAATTTTAAAATAAAGAAATGTATATTATTCTATTAATTATATCCAGGTTAATTATTAATCTGACATCAACAGTGTGTGAAAATTTAGCTACTATGTGCTCTTCCTTAGTTAGCATATTCCTGTAAGACATGCTAAACCAAAATGTTATTTGCAAGTACCATCAAAGTATAAGAGAACCAACACAGGAAAAATGTAAAGAAAACATTGAACAGGATAACAGCAAAAGGAAGCCTCAAGAAGACAGTTGCACAGCAAACCAAGAAAGCAGTGAATACAACCTAGACCAAGAGAATGCAAAGCTACAGCAGGAATATTTCCATGAAAAGGAGGCGAAATGTGGCAGATATATTGTTGACAGACTTCACTATAGAAAATTGCACTGAACCCAACTTAATGAGGCTGTTAGTGAATGAGTAAAGAAAATTAAACAGAGTACTGTTAGGACTCAAAAAATAAACTTTGTATAAAAAAAAGGTAAAATTAAACATAGAATGCTTGTTGGCTCAGATGTTGAAATTTCACACCTAGTTAAATAATGAAAAAAGAGAATACTGGATTTTTTTTAACTCGAGGCACGATTATTGGAAGATTTTGAGAGGAGACCTGGATGAGAGTCAATAAAGATCAAGATCATTGAACCAAGAGACAACATAATTTCCATATTATTTTAAAATACGGAGGTAAAAACTTAGAACTCAAACCATTAAAACAATTAGAAAATTTTTGACTTAGGAGTGGAGCTAATGTAGTGATTGAGGGAAGGAAGGTGTGGTAGTTAAGGTTTTATATCAACCTGGCTGGCCAGGATTCTCAGCTCTTTAGCAGTTAAGATGTAGCAGTCACACATGATGAGATCTGATAAAGAGCAGCCAATCAATTAAAAAGAATTTCCTCAGGGGTGTGGCCCACTTCCAATATATTAGACACTATGGCAAAGTTTGCTGCTTTTTGCGAGATTTGGATTCGCAATCTGCTTATCATCTGACTTCTTGTTCTTTGTATTTGAGCAAGCAGCCTGCTCTATTGCCTGCTGATCCTGGGCTTTCCATCTTCCCTACCTGACCTGTCTACCTGCCTTCTAACCTGGTGATCTTGATTTGTCAGATCTACAGCTAATGAGTCAGAAGCCTCGAGCCTGACATCTGACCAGAAGATTTGGAACTATTCTACACCCTTACAGTTATGTGAGCCATTTCCATGATATAAATCTATCTATCTATCTATCTATCTATCTATCTATCTATCTATCTAAACTTCACTGATTTGCTTCTCTAGAGAATCCAACCTACGATAGGGTAGAGATACTCACTGTCATTTCCTAACATAAACCTTATTGTTGTTGTTGTTAAGTGCTGTCGAGTCAGTTCCGACCCATAGCAACCCTGTATAGG
>NW_006408584.1:15699971-15701056 GCF_000296735.1 Chrysochloris asiatica
TATAAATGTTCATTATTATTTTATGCAGTTTAACGATATAGCTTCTTGGAAGTTTATCAGGATTTAACAGAAAATGGTATTTTGTTTTTGACATTCTATCACATATAAAGGGAACTAATGGAAGAAACAAAACTAATAGATTATAACAATGAGATAGTTTCAAGGATGAAAAATTACACCTGGAAAGGAGGACAGCATCTTACTATCTAAATATGATAAGAAAAAAGATACAACTGATTTTTTATAAATGTTATAAAAATAAAGTAGAGAATTAAAGGTATTCAAACCAGATGACCTTGATAGCTCAGTGAATTTAAAAGTAGTGTGGGGTTTAAGTGTATGAAGAGTATGGTGTGAGTTTGGAATAAATATTAAGAGTAATGCAACACAGAAGGAATGAGTATTATAGAGCCTTTTTGAAAGTCTAAATGAGATTAGATAAAATGATATTTTAGTGCACACAGTTGACAGTTTCTTAGCTATATTTATTAAGTCTTCCACAATCTGGGAACAGAAGCAGGAAACAAATAGTGATGGTCTCTCAGACTTCAGGATTTGTGTTGTAGTACGCAAGGGGTGGCTGGAGAGAGAAGTATCGGCACAAATGGCAATAATGCCTAAAGTGATGCCCAATGAAAGCTAAGGTATTAAAGGACAGATAATTAAACACCTTTTTAAATACAGCATTCCAAAGAAGGGAGAAATGATTTATGATGAGGATTTGTTTCCAAACACAGCATGATCTACTGAAAAGATTATTGAAGCAAGTGGTTACAAGAAACAAAAACTTCAAAAGTCAACAATTTTTCAGTCAGAAATTTTCCTCAGACATAATTTCCTATGGCAACTACAAAACTGCATCTTAACTAGACAAATGTATGTACACACACACACATACACTTAAATAAATCAAATGATTCTAAGAAGATAGCAGTGGCAGAATCACAGTTTTGAGATAATCCTGATCCTCCCCACAAACACACACATATACACAATATCTATCTCATAGTGGTTACGAATCGGGCTGTGAACCTTAAGGCCAGCAGTTCGAAACTACCAGCCGCTCTGCGGGAGAAAGATGAGGC
>NW_006408584.1:15701590-15702259 GCF_000296735.1 Chrysochloris asiatica
AAAATCAAAACTCCACAAAATCATACATAACCTAAGAGGCAAGGAACTATGAAATCTCAATCAAGAGATAGAAAAAGTATGTATTTATCAGTATTTGTGTAGGAAGAAGTAGGAATAACGAAAGTGGTATTTGGCAGAAATAAAGACATGAAATCCCTGAAATAGCCAGTCCTGTGTATACAGTGGAAAGCACAGCATATCAAGCAGAGACACCAACTGAAATTGGGTTAGGAGTGGTATGCTACTCCAATGTCAATGAGTAAAACAGGCTCATGCTGAAGGATCTGAAGCAGTGGAGATCCTGTGGAATCTCAAAACTCAAAGGTCAAAGTTTCTTTAAAATGCACATCCTCTACAATTAAGAGAAACTGCTCAGATGCAAACTGTAATTGATAAGGTTTGAAGAGGGCGAGAAAAGAAAAAATGAAGGGGTAGATAAAGTAGAAGAGAAAACAGAGTCTGGAAATATCAGAAAGCAAGTAGTCTTTTTATAAGAGAATGTTCATACAATAGATGGTGTAATGTGAGGTTTGTAAACCTATCTGAATCAAGACTTCTGAATTCAGAAAAATTAAATTCATATAAAAATAAGAAAATGAAAATTTCAAAGGTCAATTATCATACAATGTTATTATAAGAAAAAGATAGCAATGTAAAATTTTGACAGAT
>NW_006408584.1:15702703-15705595 GCF_000296735.1 Chrysochloris asiatica
TACTTCCTCAAAGTAGAGCTAATGTTAATGACATAAGTGGAGTAAAGATTTCAGGATCTTTATTTGCTGATGTGGTTCAACTCAAATGAGAAGAAACAACTACAAACAT
Organism: Chrysochloris asiatica; assembly: GCF_000296735.1. Taxonomy (NCBI): domain Eukaryota; kingdom Metazoa; phylum Chordata; class Mammalia; order Afrosoricida; family Chrysochloridae; genus Chrysochloris; species Chrysochloris asiatica. The sequence goes on from NW_006408584.1 coordinate 15,702,813, forward strand.
TCATTAATAATTGGAATGTCAAATGTATGGAATATGAATCTAGGAAAATGGAGGTCATCACAATGAAAACAGATAACATAAAGATCAATATTCCAGGCCTTAGTGAGCTGAAATGGACTGGTACTGGCCATTTTGAATTGGACAGTCATATTGTGTATTATATGTGATAATAACATATTGAAGAGGAATGGTGTCACATTCATCATCAGAAACATATTTCAAGGTTTATCCTGAAGTACAATGCCATGTGCACGATAGTATACATAAGCCTACAAGAAAGACTGATTTATACAACTGTTACTCAAATTTACACACAAATTGCTAACGCCAAAGATGGAAAAACTTGAACATTTTTTACCAATTTTTTCAGTCTGATATTGATCAAACATACCATAAAGATGCATTGCTAATTACTGGTGATTAAAATGCAAAAGACAGAAACAAAGAAGATGGAATTTTCATTGGAAAATATAGCCTTGGTAATAGAAATGACTCCATAGACTGAATGACTGAATTTTGGAGAACTAGCTACCTACACATTACAAATTTATTTTTCTCAACAACATAAAGTGAATATCCATGTGCACCTACCCAGATGGAACACACATGAACCAAACTAACTACATCCATAGAAAGATACAGTTAATTACAGTCATAATAAGGCTGTAGAACATATCATCAGTTGCACATATGCAAATTCTGACTGTACATCAGGCCATCAACTATTTAATATCCAAGTTCAGACTGAAGATGAAGAAAATTAAAACAAGTTCATGAAAGCCTAAATATGACCTCAAGTATACTCTACCTGAATTTAGAGACCATCTCAAAAACAGATTTGATGTGCTGAATACTAATGACAGAATACTTGACAAGTTTTAGGATGATATCAAGGCCATCTCATCCATGAAGAAAGCAAAAGATCATTTAAAAAAAGACAGGACAGAAAGAAGAGACCAAAATGGACATCATAATAGACTTTGGAACATCTAGTAGCTAAAACAAATGATAGAAATGGTATAATATAAGAAATGAACAGATAGTTTTAAAGAGTGACTTAAGAAGACAGAATGAAGTATTATAATGAAATGTGTACAAAAACCTGAATACCAAAAGTGAAGGATATGCTTGGCAGTTCTCAACTGAAAAGAACTGAAGGGAAAAAAATGCATGCCATGAGTTGAAATACTGAAGGATTATATGGGTAAAATGTTAAATGATGAAAAAAAAAAAAAAAAATCATAAGAAGATGGAAGAAATAAATGCATTCACTGTATCAAAAAGAATTAGTGGACATTCAACAATTTCGGTGATAGCACCTGATAAAGAACGGATGGTACTGAAAAAAGAAGTACAAGTTGCGCTGAAAGCACTGACAAATTTCAAGTTTCCAGGAATTGATAGGATCCCAAGGAAGATGTTCAACAAATGTATGCAATTCTGGAGATGCTTGCTTATCTAAGCTAAGGTATCTGGAAGAAAACTACTAGCAAATTGACTGCAAGAGGTCTGTATTTGTGACCATTCCAAAGAAAGTAGTTTCAACAGAATGCAAAAATTATCAAACAATATCACATACATGTAAATTTTGCTGGAGATCATTAAAAAATAATTACAGCAGTACATTGACAGGGACTGTCAGAAATTCATGCTGAAAAAAGGATATCATGCTGATGTCAGAAATCAAGATATTCACTGAAAGCAGAGAATATCATAAAGATGTTTCTGTGTTTTCTTAAGGCATTGTACTATGTGGATCATAATAAATTATGGATAACACCGCACACAATGGGAATTTGAGACAGCAAATTTTTCTCATCTGGAGTCTTGGTGTGGCACTGTAACATCAACACTAGATTTTCTAACTGCAAGGTTGGTGGTTCAAACCCACCAGCTGTTACTTGAGAACCCTATATAGTGTTTCTATTAGTTGGAATCAATTGGATGCATTTGTAACAATTGTTTTAATGAAAAACCTGTACATAAACCAAGAAGCAGTATTAGAACAGAACAATGGGTTACTACATGGCTTCAAATCAGTAAAGGTGTGTGACAGCATTGTATCCTTTCCCATACTTAATTAATCTTCATGCTGAGCATGAATAATCTAAAAAGTTGAAATACAGGAGCTTTCAAAAAGTTTGTGGAAAAATTCCATTTTTCCTCAACGTCCTATATGAAGTACATGTCATCAAGTTTGGAGGAAGACTCATTAACAACCTGTGACATGAATGATACAATCTTGCTTCCTGAAAGCAAAGAGAGTTTGAAGCATTGAGAAATGAAAATTGAGCAGTACAACTTTTTATATGGACTATACTGCAACATAAAACAAACAAAAGCCCTCACAACTGGACCTATAAGCAACATCACAATAAATGGAGAAAGGATTAAAATTGTTGAGGATTTCATTTTATTTAGATCTACAATTAACAACCATGGTAGCAGCAGTGAAGAAATCAAATGACATACTACATTGAACAAATTTGTTGTAAAAGACCTCTTAAAAAGTGTTAACAAGCAAGAATGCCCCCCAATCATGATATTTTAAATCGCCTCATATGGATATTAAAGTTGGACAGTGGATAAGAAAGACCAAAGAAGAATTCACGCCTTTCACTTACAGTATTGGCAAAGAATATTGAATATACTCTCAAGTTGCAGATGAATGAACAGACATGTCTTAGAAAAGGTAGAGCCAGAATGTTCCTTAGAAGTCAGGATGTTGAGACTCTTTCACTTATTTTGGACATGCTGTCAGGAGGTACTGCATCTAGTCGGCT
>NW_006408584.1:15706171-15709173 GCF_000296735.1 Chrysochloris asiatica
TTTCCCTCTGTTTCTAATTTCCCCCTCTTCTTTTTCCCCCACTTTTGATCTTTCTTATCTACTGTTTACTCTTTTCCTTTTCATCTGCCCTCTCTTGATTTTTCTAAGTGATTTTTTTTCTTTCTTTTCTTATTTTTGTCTTCTATAGCTCCATTTTGCTGTCCCTCTCTTTTCTCTTTTTACTTACTCTTAAATTTTTTTCTCTTCTTTTTCTCTTTTATTTTTCTCTTCTGTAGGCCTATTTCCCTTGTCCCTCTTTTGTTTTTATAGTTATTATAGTGTGGGTTTTTCCCCTGATTGCTCTTTTTATTATTTTGTTTGTTTGTTTATTATTTTCTATATTCAATGTTGGTTCCTTGTTTGCTTATTTTGTATTATTTTCTTGTGGAGGAGCTGTGTGGGAGAGAATTTCTCTTTCTCACTCAACAGGAGACACCAACTGTACCCAATCAGTGCAGCTACAATCCTAACCTCTGCAGCTCCACCTGCTTGGCAAGAGCCAATACCAACTCCTATTCCATATGATCAATGACAAACAGCTGCCAATACCAGTCAAACTCACCCTAAACTGACATGAATGGATGGTAAATGAGAACAGTATTTTTTACCTCCATTATGTAACTACACACAGAAGAGACCATTGGTGAAAGCATAAGAACATATCAACATACAGTCATCAATTAAATACAAATTCAAAAGCCCCACAATGCTACAGAGAGAACAGATACTTTTAACTTACATTAAAAAGCAATATAAAATAGCTCAAATAAATGACCAAGAGGAAGAGGCAGAAAATGTTTCTGATGAAGAAAAGATAATGGAATTCTAATTGAAAAATAATTCAAAAGAATAGCACTTAGGTACACTTCCAAAGAATTGACAGAAAGTTCAAGGAAAACAATGAGAACAAAGGGAAAAAACAAAAAACAAAAACTTTAGAAGAATTCAGAGAAACACCACAAGAATAAATAGACAATGTAAGTGCAAATTTGGAAACAATGCAAAACATATAATTAGAAATCCAAAAGATTGATACTAAGACTTCAGAAGTAGAAAATATATTGGAAGGGAAAAGGTGTGTACATTTGAAGCAATGGAAGCCCAACTTAGTGATCTTGAAGACAAATTTTTCAGTACTATTATGGTAGAAGAGCAATCAGAAAAAAAGAATGAAAAAAATCTGAAGAAACTTACAAATTATATGGGACATCATGAAGACGAACAACTTACAGGTCACTGGAATTCCAGAACAGCAAGAAACATTAAAAGGCACAAAGAAAATTGTTAAAGAGTTGCTGGAAGAAAGCTTCTCTAACACCATGAAAGACAATAAAGATAAACAAAGACAATAAGCATAAACAAAGCGGAATGAACACCAAACAGGATAGATAACAAAAGAAAATCACCAAGATGTATCATAATCAAACTCCAAAACCCAGACAAGGAAAGAATACTGAGAGCATTTCAGGAAAAAAAAAGTTACTTACAAAGAAGAACCAATAAGACTAAGTCCTGATTTTTCAGCAGAAACCACACAGGCAAGAAGGCAATGGGATGACATATACAAATCTTGTTGTTTTTTATTGGGGATGGGGGAGTAATTGCCAACCAAGAATCATATGCCCAACAAAGCTATCGTTCAAATTGCTAAGATGGTGTAAATAGGATGGTTCATTATTAACAGAAATTAAAGGAATTTGTAATGATGAGGCCAACAGACAACAACCTGAGATTACCATACATGACAATACCATCCAGAACTCAGCCCAGATATTGTTGTTGTTATTAAGTGACATAGAGTTATTAAAGTAACATAGAGTCAGTACCTACTTACAGCAACCCAATGCACCAGAATGAAACAGTGTCTGGTCCTGAGTCAACCTCACAATCATTTCTATGTTTGAGTCCAGTGCTCCAGCCCCTGTGTCAGTCCGTCTCATTGGGGGGGGGGGTGTCCTTCCTCTTTCTTCTATGACCCTCTAGTCTGGCCACCCTGACTTCTAATGAGATTTCTGACTGTACTTTTTCCAACAAATATTAGTTTGTTCTTTTGGAAGTCTATGATACTTTCAATATTCACATCTTACACCATAACTCAAATGCATCAATTTTTCTATGGTATTCCTTATTCACTGTCAAACTTTCACATACACATGAGGTTACTGAAAACACCATGGCTTGGGTCAGGCATACCTTAGTCCTTAACTGACATCTTTGCTCATGAACACCTTAAAGAGGTCTTGTGCAGCAGATAACGCAACTATGTCATTTGATTTCTTGACCGCTACTTTCATCAGTGTTGGTGGTTTAAGTATTTACAGTAAAAGAAGCTTACAAGATTGAAAATAGGGAAACAGAGATATCAATTTATAATTAAGTAAGTCAACTACAAAGCAAAAAGAGGGAATACAGAAAATCCAAATAGCAATGAAGTCAAATAGATTTCAAGATAAAACAGACTGCTTTAAACAAGGGGGGGAAATCAATAAATTATAGAGGAACCTCAAAGAAAATTAAATACCTATAGATCAAAATGAAAAAGAGTAAAATCGGGAGACATAGTAGACATTAACATAACGGAAAGAAAACTGAAAAAAAAAAAAAAAATCCCAAAACAAAATGCACTCAATGAAAAAAATTTTGTTGAACAAAGAAACCAGCAGCACCACACATACACACAAAAGACACACAGAAATGACAGCAATCAATTCATACCTATAGATAATGACACTGAATATAAATGGATTAAATGCACCGGTCAGGAGAAAAAATAGAATGGATAAGAAAATAGGATCCTTCAATATGCTGTCTACAAGAGACACATCAAAAAGATGAGACAGTCTAAATGCTCATCAACAGAAGAATGGTTAAACAAACTTTGAAGAATAACAGTGAATCAGCAAAGCATCTCACAACATAGATGAACCTGGAAGACATTGTTGTAAGGTGCCATCGAGTCGAAACTGACCCATAGCAACCCCATGCACAGCAGAATGAAACAA
>NW_006408584.1:15710018-15721319 GCF_000296735.1 Chrysochloris asiatica
AAGTACAATTAAGTGTTCTGGAATACTCATACTTCTCAATGTTGTCCATAGCTTATCATGATCCACACAATCGAAAGCTGGACAATGGATAAGGAAGACATTATGCTGAATGAAATTAGTCAATCACAAAAGGACAAATAATGTATGAGTCCAATGCTGTAAAAAGTTAAGAAAAGGTTTTCTTGATAAAAGAAACAATCTATGATTCCTATAAGGAATGAGGGGAAAGAAAAGTATTTATGGGTTAGACAGTAGAGACATGTTAACATGGGTGACAGGGCCGGCAATATACAACAAGAGGGAGGTTAGCAGGTGAATGATGAAAGTAGCAGGAAACACAAGAAGGAATGTAATAATTAAAGGGAATAGAAGTAATACTAATAAACATTGGTACGTTGAGGAGATTGCAATCATTGTAATGAAGCAAAGTATATGGTTTGTTGAATATAAAACTGATGCTCTGCCTTTCAAACCTTTACTCAATTCAGTTGTTTTTTGTTTTGTTTTGTTTTTTAAAAAAGAGAAAATAAATGAGCATTAAAAAGAATAAAACATTCCAAGCCACAGCTCTATGCTCTGACAAAATATGAAAGGTAATGGACATAGCAAAGCGAATTTATTTTATTTTATTGTTTTTAGTGATCAAAACTGGCCATCTTAATTCTAGTGGTATTATTCTCTGAATACTGTGGTAAATGTGGGATAGAGTAATGACTGAATAGTCTAGTTCTAATATACCTGTGTTCTTGAGAAACAATGGGAAATAAAAAGCTGACACTATCAAAGATGGAATAATTGAAGCTAAATAAAAGTTAAAGTTGCAATGAATAAAGAAAGTCATGCCTAAAAATATAATTTACATTTCTGAAAATTAAAGGCCAAATCTAAATAAAGCAGCCAGAGTGAAATGAAACATTATCTATAGGAGTTGTTGTTAGGTATCACCCAGTTGGTTTCAACTAATAGCAACAATATGTACAAGAAAACAAAACATTGCTGTGTCCTGCACCATCCTCACAATTGTTTTTTTAAGTTTGAGTCCATTGTTGCTGTCAGTGTCTTGCTTCTTTTTTTGCTAGCCCTCCTCTTTCATAAGCATGATTTCCTTCTCCAGGGACTGGTCCTTCCTAACATTTCTAGAGTTCAAAAGACCCAATGTTGACATCCTCGTTTCTAAGGAGGATTCTGGCTCTACTTCTTACAAAACAGATGTTTGTTCTTCTGGCAGACCATGGTACTTTCAATATTCTTTGCTAACATCATAATTTGAATGCATCGATTTGTCTGTGGTCTTCCTTATCCATTGTCCAGCTTTCACATGTATATGAGGCAATTGAAAATATTATGGCTGCATCAGATGCATCTTAATCATCAAAGTGACATCTTTATTCTATAGCATTTTAAAATAGGTCCTTAGTCTAATGCAATACACCATTTGATTTATTCACTGCTGCTGAATCCAGGTGAAATGAAATCTATTAACAACTTCAATCTTGTCTAAGTTTGTTGTTATGTCTCATAGCGACCCATATAGAATTTCTGAGGAGGGACTGGAGAGTTTGAACCACCAACATTACAGTCAAACTGACCTTGCAATCCAGTACTCCTGCCACACCAGTATTCCTTTGTCAGTTTGTTGTTGTCGTTAAGTGCCTGTGAGTCAGTTCCAACTCACAGCAATGCGGTATAGGGTTTTTGATGAGCAGTTGGTGGATTTGAACCCCTACCTTGCAGTACAAACTAACTTTGCAGTTCAGTACATTATCCTTCAGTGGTTAGCATGATGTTACTTTAGTGGTTAAGTTGGCGATTTTCCTTTTCTTCACATTGAGTTGCAATCCATACAGAAGGCTGTACTCTTTGATTTTTGGAAGTGAAGAGGACTTGAAGTAGGATTTCATTCACTTAAAGTAGGACTTGAACAGGATGTCACTTCCAGCAATCAAGGTTGTGTTATCTGCATATCATAGTTTGTTAATGAGTCTGCCAAATCCTGATACCATGTTCTTCATATAATCCAGTTTCTCAGATTACTTGTTCAGCATACAGATTGAATGAGTATGCTGGAAGGCTACAACCCTGGTGCACACCATTCCTGTTTTAACACCTTTCAGTATTCCCTTGTTCTGTTCAAACTGCTTCTTGGTCTACATACAGATTTACATATAACAATTAACTGTTCTGGAATTCCCATTCTTTGCAATAATATGCATAGTTTGTTATGATACACACAGTCAAATATGTTTGTATAGACAATAATGTACAAGTAGGCATTTTTCTGGTATTCTCAGCTTTCAGTCATGATCCATCCAACATCAGCAATGATATTCCTAGTTCAAAATGCCCTCGTCTGAATATGGCTTGAGTTTCTGGAAGCAGCCCTTTTTGAATGATCTTTAGCAACATTTTATTTGCATGTGATATTAATGATATTGCTCAATGGTTTCCACATCCTGTTGATTCACATTTCTTAGCAATTGGCACAGATTTGGATCCCTTCCAATTCGTTAGTTCAATAGATGTCTTCCAAATTTTTTGGCATAGATAAGTGTCTCCAAGTTGCATAAGTTTCTTGAAACATTTTAATTTGTATTCAGTTAGTTCCTAGAACCTTGCTTCTCACAAATGACTTCAGTGCAGGCTGGGCTTTTTCCTTTAATACCATTGGTTCTTGATAATATGTTATTCCTTGACATGGTTGATCATCAACCAATACTTTTCAGTACAGAGAAACAAGACATTATGTATGTCCTGATGAAAGAACACACCGCCACTTAAGGTTCTAATTAGAATCTGATTATACCTCTAGACCCATTTGCCAGTTGCAGTAAAAATATAAGGAAGAACAGGGTCAAACCATATGCTACAATGATGCCCATACTATGGTAAACTCTACTGATTAAAGGGCCCAAATTTTTCCTCAGATTATGAGGAAAAGAAAGAGATTGAGGAGTAACCCATACATTAAAAGACATCCAAGTTTTTAAATGGACCAGACTAAATTCTAGTGTCTAGGAATGAATTCATGGCTGGGGAAATGATAGAGAAAAGAGGTTATAGAAAAATCCATGGGTTATGAACATATGGTTTAAGGACAATTCCTACTTGCCCTTTAAGGTTATATAAATTTACCCTCACTTTGAAAAAACTGAACTAACCACTACTCACAACAAATTCTTCATCACAATCACCATCACCTGCTGCACATGCAGCTTTTAAATCATTAAAAGTCTTCAAGCCTTTTCTTACACTAAAGTAAGGCTAAATAAGAACCATATGCACCTGGTCTGACTTATCCACAAATCCATAATAACACAGGAATGGATCTCATTTGTATCCCAGGATTGCCTCTGTTTTAGAAATGAAGATAGATGTTATATTTGAACGATGGGAGGAGACTGTGGAGTAGCTTTTGGGATAGAACACAAAAGTTTTATTTCTTGACTTGAGCGTAGGTCACAAGGATATTCACCATATAGTTCACTAAGCTATACATTTTTTATTCTAGCTTCCTAAATATGAGTTTTGTTTTATAATGAAAATGTTAAACATATCATGTGCATTAACTAACTTCTACATTAAATGCATATGATGCTTGAGCAAGAAATCCATGTTAGAAGGTAATATTTTCTCTTCCAGTAGAACTATGTCAGTATGCTCCTAAACCAACTAAACATTAAACATTATTTGCCACAAGTTTTCTCTGTGACAGAGCTATTTCTAACATGATCTACTTACATAAGCTTGTAAACACATGAGTGTTGACCTCAATCAGGCCTGAGTTTTAATTCCAACCCAAATTCCTTTAAGCTTTGTAAGTCAGTCTCTCTGATTTTGCATTTTCTTATTTGTAAAATGGAGTAATTATTGGATGTTTTCATATTTTAGGTAAGACATTTTGTATATAAAATGCCTAGGAATAATTCAGGTACCCAGGAAAGATTGTCTGCTATTTTGATACAATGGGGTCCCTGAGTGCAGCAGTTAAGTGCTCAAGTACTTGCTGAAAGATTTGTGATTAGAGTTTACTCAAAGGTACCTCAAAAGACAAGCCTGGAGATCTGTTTCAAAAGATCATCACTTGGAAAAGCTCATGTGGCTTGTCTACTCTGCACATATGGGGTAGCCATGAATTGGGATGGACTCAAGGGCAAGTAAGTAGCAAAAGCAATATTTGACTATAGCAAACTTCTTTCATAAGTCCAATATTCACCTTAACAAAATAATATTGTTATGTGCCCTTGAGTTGTTTCCAACTAATAGCAACCATAGGGTTTCTGAAAAGCAACTGGTAAGTTTGAACCACCGACCTTGCAGTTGAAACCAATCTTTTAGCCCAGTGCTTATCCTACAGTGCCATACCAGGACTCCAAAAAACTAATAAACACTTAAAAGACTAGCTTTTTCTGTTGCTGTTGTTAAGTGCTGTTGAGTCAGTTCTAACTCATAGAGACCCTTTATACGGTTTTCGAGGAGCAGCTGGTGAGTATGAACTACTAACTTTGTGGTTCAAACCAACTTTGCTGTCCAGTGCTTTATTCTACAATGCCACACCAGAACTTTCCCAGTAGCTTTCCATAAAAAAATAAAAAGAAAAAAACAACAACAACAAAACAGAACTTTGGTTTGAATTAATTAATCTTAACACATATTAACTCCATTCCCCATTATTAGTTTCCAGGTATGTAAACCAATAAGAAATATTACAGATATCTTTTTATGATGGGATCCTGTGATTGTTATTAAACATGTTAAAATGTACTAGACTCCTCAAGATCACTAAAAAGAAGATGAGGCCACCCAGAGACCTGTCTATGGGATGTGTTGGAATTAAGTCAGCATTCGGGTGTGGCACTATAAGATCAGCACTGAAATGTTAACCACAAGGTTTGCATTCAAATCCACCAGTTGTGCCTTGCAAACCCTATACCAGGACATTATAAGTTGGAACTGACTCAACAGCACTTAATACACACATTCACTTAGAATGTTCTTGGTGTAGAGTAGGAAGAAAATACCTGTTTCTTTTCCTTTTGTTTTTCTTTAACTCAAGTCGACCTCTTTCCCATACTTCTAAAGCTGGACATGAGATTCATAAGCACCACTTTCTGTTGTTTTAAAAGACATTAAATTAACTACCTAACACAGAGGTTTAATTCCTAATTTCTAGACACAAAGACTAATGCAATCTGTTTGAGACACATATCAGAGGTTACAGAAATAGTCTGAAAATTCCTTTAGAGAAATGTCCTCTGGTATTGAGTGTTTCCAACAGGAATTCTGCACTCGATAGAGAAGGATGAATGTCATTCTGAGGAGGCAGATATGACCTAGGATGATTCAGAGAGAAATAAATAAATAAACCCATAGAAATATGAAGGATAAGAACAGTAGAGAAACCATTCAGTCACAAATATGCTGAATCCCCCCACCATGTGTTGAAATAACAAAGAGCACAGAAGAGACAAGCAGCTCAGAAAGGGTAAAGTAAAAGCTGAATGTAATGGGCACTTGGAAATCAAAGGATAGATAAACCCAAGGGGACTTACTCCAATGTGGGGCAGCCATGTTGGAATAATATGCCAGTGACTGAGTAGTAAAATAGTTACTACACAGGGATGCTAAGCAAAAGACTGGAGGTGCAAGTGGACCCAGACACGTGTCTTAAGAAAGGTCTGCTAATCTACTTTCAAAACAACCAACTGTTTAAACTCTGGAAAGCACAGTTCTACTCTGACATACATGGAGTCACCATGATTTGGAGTTGACTCAATAGCAACTGAAAACCAAAATAAAATGAATTAAGGTGAGGAATTCAAAGCATTCTCAGGATACAGTCTCCTCCCTCACTGTAGTGTCTGTAAGGAATTCAGAAAATAATTAATGGGGCTAGATGTGATTTCTAAGGGGAACACTGCAACAGGGTCAGTGTAGTCCAACTCTTAGGGACTCTGTATACGGTTTCTGAGACTGTAAATTTTTATGGAAGCAGAAAGCCTCATCTTACTTGTGTGGAGTGACTGGTAGCTATGAACTGCTGGCCTTGGGGTTAGTGGACTCACTCATAACTCACTACACTCCCAGACCTTCTTAGGGACAGAGTAGTACTAACACTTTCTGTTGCTATGAAATGCTGCCGATTAAGTTCCAACTCATAGTGACCCTGTATAGGGTTTCAGAGGAGCAGCTGGTGCTTCTGAATCACTAACCTTGTGAGTGCTTATCCTACAGCGCCACACGAGGACTTCAGTACTAATGTTGTTGTTGTTGCTAAGTGACAAAGTAGAGTTAATTTCAATCCATAGTGACCATACAGGGTTTCCAAGGAGCAGAAGGGGGGTTTGAAATGCCAACCTAGTCGTTTGCCATCCAGTCCTGATTCTACAGTGCCACATCAGTGATCCATACTAATATTAAGAGATGAAAAACAGACTGCCAAAAGAGAATGGACTGCATACTTGGATGTGAACAACTGGTGAGGGACCATCGGGTCTGCATCTGGAGGGATACAAATGAATCATTCCCGTATTTCCACAGTCAACACAATGAACCATCAAGAAAACACCAGTGGGTACAAAATCATAATTACAGAATTCATGGAATACCAAGTGAAATCTTTCAACAAACTGATGCAGGACTGAAAGCACTCACTCACCTATGCCAAGAAATTTGGAACTCAGCTATCCCAACTTATGGGAAGAGATCCATATTTTTCCCATTCCAAAGAGAAGTGACTCAATAGAGTACAGAAATCATTAAACAATATCATTAATATCCCATGTAAGTAAAATTGTGCTAAAGATAATTCATTGCTAAAGATAATTCAATAATAGTACATTGACAGGGAAACACCATAGGTTCATGCCGGGTTCCGACAAGGGCACGGAACGAGGTATATAATTGCTGACATCAAATGGATCTTGGCTGAAAGTAAAGAATACCAGAAAGATATTCACCTGTGCCTTATTAACTATGCAAAGGCTTTCGATTTTGTGGATCATGACAAGCTATGGACAACATTGTGGAGACTGAGTATTCCTGAACACTTAATTGTGCTCATGAGAAATCTGTATAAAAACCAAAAGGCAGTTGTTCACACAGAACAAGGGAACCATGGATGCTTTAAAATTATGAAAGGTGTGTTCCAGGGTTGTATTTTCCCTCATACTTATTCAAACTGTATGCTGAGTAAATAATTTGAGAAGCTGGATTATATGAAGAAGAATTTGGCATCAGATTTTGAGGAAGACAAATTAACAACCTGCAATATGCCGATGATACAAACTTAAATACTTACTGATGAAGATCAAAGACCACAGCCTTTGGTATGGGCGGCATATCAATGTAAAGTAAGCAAAAGCCTCACAACTGACCAATAAACAACATCCACATAAATGGAGAATGAATTCAAGTTGCCAAAGCCTTCATTTTGCTCCATCAACACTCATAGAAGCAGCAATTAAGAAATTAAATGATGTATTCCATTAGGCAAATCTGCTGCAAAAGACATCTTTAAAGCGTTCAACAGCAAAGATGTCAGTTTGAGGACTATAGTATGCCTGACCCAAGCTATGGTATTTTCAACAACCTCATATGCATGTGAAAGTTGGACAATGAATAAAAATGATCGTAGAAGAATTGATGCATTTGAGTTATGGTGTTGGAGTAGAATACCAAAAGTACCATGAACTGTCAAATGAACCAATAAATCTGTTTTAGAAGAAATATAGCCAGAATGCTTTTAGGAGCCAGGATGCCAGATGCCACTAAGGACCTTTCATACTTTGGAATATTGTTAGGAGGGAATAGTCCTAGCAGAAGGACATTATGCTTGGTAACATGGAGAGTCAGTAAAAATGAGGAAGACCCTCAATGAGAAGGACTGCTTTAATGGAAGCTGCAATGTGCACCAAAGTAGGAACAATTGTGGAGTTGGCATAGGAATAGGCAGTGTTTCATTCTGTAATGCATAATACCCCTATAAATCAATAGCACCTAACAACAGTAGAGGTCATAGAGAACCCATGGACAACCTCTTCTCCACAAAGGCCTTGTTGTCATAAAACAACCCTACTTCCAGGTAACATTTCAGTGTAGATATGGAAGGGGTAGGATTGATCAGACAGGAATTAAATTTATGGAATAACTATGCAAAATGAGATTGTTTTACTTGCTGCTCTAAGTACTGATCACTATAATTACCAGGACTGCTTGCATACAACAATGGCCTGAAAAAAATATATATAAAGGAAAGATAGATTCTAGGTTTTTTACATGTTGTTGTTAAGTGCCTTAGAGTCAGTTTCGACCATAGTGACCCTGTACAACAGAGTTTCTCAGGGTTTAAATCTTTTTCAAGAGAAGACAGTATCATCTTTCTCCCATGGAAATGCTGGTGGGCTCAAACCACCTCCCTTGTGACACACAGTACAATGTTTTTGTCTTATATTTATTGTTGTTGAATGCTGTGGAGTCAGTTCCAATACATATATGTTGTTGTTGTTAAATGCCATAGAGTCGGTTCCGACCCATAGCAACCCTCAATTGCTATGGAGTTTCCAAGGAGTGGCTGGTGAACTTAAACCACTGATCTTGCAGTTCAAACAGTTTTGCTGTCTGGAACATTAACCCACAGCACCACACCAAGACTCCTAATAAATAGCACAGAATAAAGTCATGCTATCTTTTACAGGGACAATTAGAGATTTCATATACTTAGAGCAGCTTTAACTAAGAAGAAGTGGGAAATATATCCAGCACTGTAGGATCAGCACTGGACTGTAAACCACAAGGTCAGCTGTTCAAACCCACCAGTTGCTCCTCAGAAACCCTATACAGAGTCACTATAAGTTGGAACCAACTCAATGACACTTAACAACAACAAAAACAATAGATTATAATAGTGATATTATATTGACTATATAAGAATGATATTGTATTTGACTAACGTTTACATTTGCTACATTAAACACTAAAGACCAAAGACCATAAGAGTTGTGGGATGACATCAAGAACAACATACATGAAGAAAGCAAAAAGTCATTATGAAGACAAGAAAGAAGGAAAAGATCAAAATGGATGGTCAGAAGAGACACCGAGACTTGCTCTCCAGCATAGAGATGCTAAAGAAAATGGAAGAAATGAGGAGGTCCAAGAGCTGAACAGAAAATTTCAAAGGTCAGCTCGAGAAGATAAAGTCAAATATTATAACAAAATGTGTAAAGATCTGGAGTCAGAAAACCAAAAAGGAAGAACACAGTCAGCATTTCTCAAGCTGGGAGAACTGAAGAAAAAAATTCAAGCCTCAACTTGCGTTATTAAGGATTCACTGGGAAAATTATTGAATGATGAAGAACGCATCAAAAGAAGATGGAAGGAATATACAGAGTCACTGTACCAAAAGGAAATGGTTGATGTTCAACCATTTCAAGAGGTAGCATATGATTAAGAGCCAGTGATACTAATGGAAGAAGTCCAAGATGCATTGAAGGAATTGGCAAAGAACAAGGTACTAGGAATTGATGAAATAAAAATTGAAATCTTTCAAGAAAGTGAGGTGGCACTGGAGGCACTCACTCACCTCTGCCAAGCAATTTGGAAGACAACTAACTGGCCGACTGATTGAAAGAGATCCGTATTTGTGTCCATTCCAAAGAAAGGTGACCCAACGGAATGTGGAAATCATCGGACAATATCTCTGATATCCCTTGTGAGTAAAGTTTTATGAACAGTAATACAGAAACGGCTGCAAGCATACATTGACAGAGAACTTCCAGAGGTTCAGGCTGGATTAAGAAGAGGCCGTGGAATGAAGAGTATCATTGCTGATGTCCGATGGATCTTGGCTAAAATCAGACAATACCAGAAAGATGTTTACCTGTGCTTTATTGACTACGCAAAGGCTTTCAATTGTGTGGATCATGACAAGTTTTGGACAACATTGCGAAGTATGAGTATTCCGGAACACTTAATTGTGCTCATGAGGAATCTGTACATGGACCAAGAGGCAGTTGTTCAAACAGAACACGGGAACACTGAATGGTTTAAAATTCAGCAAGGTGTGCGACAAAGTTGTATTGTTTCACAGTAGTTATTCAACGTGTATGCTGAGCAAATAACCCAAGAAGCCGAGCTATATGAAGAAAAATGTGGCATAAGGATTGGAAGACGACTAATTAACAACCTGCGATATGCAGATGATACAACTTTGCTTGCTGAAAGTGAAGAGGACTTAAAACACTTACTGATGAAGACCAAAGAGCACAGCCTTTGGTATAGATTGCATCTCAATGTAAATAAAACAAAAATCGTCACCACTGGAACAATAAACAACATTCTTATCAATTGAAGAAAAGATTGAAGTTGTCAAAGACTTTATTCTTCTTGGATCAACCATCTATACTCATGGAAGCAGCAGCCAAGAATTCAAACGACATATTGCATTAGGCAAATCTGCACAAGACCTCTTTAAAGTGTTGAAGAGCAAAGGTGTCAGCTTGAGGACGAAGGAGCGCCTGACTCAAGCCATAGTATTTTCAATAACCTCATACGCATGTGAAAGCTGGACAGTGAATAAGGAAGACCATTGAAGAATTGATGCATTTGAGTTATGTTGTTGGAGGAGAATACTGAAAGTGCCATGGCTGGCAAAAAAACAAACATATCTGTGTTGGAAGAAGTGCAGCCAGAGTGATCCTTGGAGGCCTGAATGGCCAAACTTCATCTCTCATACTTTGGACATATTGTCAGGAGGGATCAGTCACTGGAGTTGGATATCATGTTTGGTAAGGTGGAGGGTCAGAGAAAAAGAGGAAGACCCCCAGAAAGATCGGTTGGCAAAGTGGCAGCATCAATGGGCTTAAGCATGGTAACAATTGGAAGGTTGGCCTAGGTCCAGGCAGTGTTTCGTTCTGTTGTGCATAGGGTCACAATGAGTTGGGACCGACTTGACAATAACAACATTTACATTGGGAGTTCTTGTGTGGCAATGTAGGATAAGCACTGGACTGCCAATCAAAAGCTAGGTGATTCAAACTCACCAGCTGCTCCATGGAAACCCTATACAGCAGGAGTTGGGAAACTTTTTTAATGCCAGGAGCCATTTGGATATTTATAACATCATTCCTAGGCCATACAAAATGCCAACTTAAAAATTAACTCACTATATTTGGTCAAACATTTGATTAACTCATACCTAAAGTTAAGTCCTGGTGTGGCACTGTGGGTTAATGCGCCAGACTGCAATGCCCTTGAACTGCAAGGTCGACAGTTCAAGCTCACCAGCTGCTCCTCAGAAACCCT
>NW_006408584.1:15721874-15737022 GCF_000296735.1 Chrysochloris asiatica
TGGCACCATAGGAAGAGCACTTAACCTCAAGATTGGTTTGAATAGCAAGGTTGATGGTTCAAACTGACTTTGCAATGCAGTTCATTGCAGTACACCAGGGCTCCTGGTGATGCAATAGTCCCACAATATTCAAACCTAAAATGACTTTCATGAAGGTCAAATACCAATTGGAGGTTCTACTTACAGTTTCACTCAATCAATTACATGCCTTGGATAAAATACTTGGATGAAATACATTCTTACTGACCAGCTTGTTTTGTTTTGTTACTAAAAGTTATACATGAAGGCTATCCTCTGTTAACAAGTCTGTTTATCAATTATCCAGCTACCTGATAAGAACATGTCTTTTCCTCAGGACAATTTTCTTTATCTCAGGATGAATCAATGAATGGGACACTCTGTGAAAGATATGGGCTCACTCACTGCACTCTCTCTAGTAATGTTAGGATTACTTTCTTAAACCCCAAAGAAATATGACTCCATAAGAATTTGGAGTTCGATTAAATTAAGCTTGTAGCTCTCCTGTTACTAAAACTGTTCTTTATTATTCTAAACACTTTAGAATTAATACAATCAATAGTTTGACTTTAAGATCTCAGAGAATGTAATGATTAATTTGTATCAATAAACCCATAAATTACAAGTTGTATTTCATTAGTTGTTTTTCTTGCTAATTGAATCATTCAACTGTATGCATAACTAAAAATAGTTGCGTCCAAAATAGGGATAGTTATTTTCCTATTTTACAGGATTATTATAACAGTATATGAAAAGAAAATGTGGAACAAAACTCAAGATATTTTTTACAAAAAGACTGGGTTTACTGGTCAGAAAGAGACTAGAGGAACTCGAGACTATGGCTCTCAACCACCATTCAGGAATGGAATGGAACTCACCCTGGGGACCCAACAGGTACATAGAGGGGACAACACTAGGATGGTATGCTTACCATGGAATAGTCAATCATTTAAGATCAAAAGGGCAACATTTACCTAGGGACAAAGTTGAGAAGAGATGGAAAGGTTGGTGGAATAGAAACAGGAAATACAGAGAAGAAATTGTTGGATGGAGAGGATTGTAATCATGGAGAGGAACAAAATGTTATGATTTGTTGACTGCAAAACTGATGATATTCTCTGTAAATCTTCACTCAAATCACAATAAAAACGGTACTTTAAAAAATGCCTGATAGACCATAAACATCTTATAAATATTTTCTGTTATTATGGTTATTTATTCATTTCCTTAATACAAACAGTAACACACAATTTAAGATCACATTACAATCACTGTACTACTGTGTATTATTATTATGTTGTTGTTAATTGCTGAGTGGGTTTCAACTCCCAGCAGCACTGTTTCTAAGGAGCAGCTGCTAGGTTTGTACTGCTGACCTTTTGGTTCAAACTGACCTAGAGGTTCAGTGCATTATCCTACAGCACCACACCAGGACCACTGTATTACAATACTTATATGAATATATCTTTTTTAGAGAGCTAGTGGCACTGCAGGATAAATACTGGACTGCAAACCACAGTGTAGGCAGTTCAAACCTACCAGCCACTCCATGGAAGAGAGATGGAGCTTTCTGCTCTCATGAAGATGCACAGCCCCAGAAGCCCTATACAGAGTTCCTATAAGTAAGAATCAACTCAATGGCAATGGGGTTGGTTACTGTTTTTTGCATAGATCATAAATATTTCCATTACAATAAAATTATGATGTATATCGAAACAATACAATGAAAATGAATATTTGGGGTTACCACTTCGTAAAAAAAAAATAATTTCATTTGCTTAGCTAAACAATGACCCTGATAAAAAGGGTTTAAATAGAAGGAATGATTTTTTTTTTTTTTACTTAAAAAAATGTATTTCTTTAAAGCAAAGGTAAGCAAATATTTTCCGTACAAAGCCAGGTAATATTTTATTTTCATTTCTGTGGTCCATAAGATCCATGCTGCCCCTATCTAACTCTGCTATTGCATCACAAAAGCAACCATAAACTAGATGTAATTGCATGTGACTATGCTTTAGTAAAGCTTTATCAACTCCCAATCTAAAGTATGCAACAAATAATCATGCACTTAGAAACAAAATCTGATAGATAACAAGAAAATATAAATGTATGATCTTCTGCATAATAAACAGTCATTAAGAACTCAAAATATTTTATTTTTTTCACAGATCAGGCTTAAGACTGCTTATCCATTCCTCTGCAACTACTGATGCTAGTCCATACATACCAAAGGGAAATGTGTTGGTCTTGTATGCATTTATTTGTACCCCGTCTTTCCCTCATTAAGTTGATGTTATTGTTAGGTGCCTTAGAGTTGGTTTCAACTCATAGCAACCCCTTGTACAACAGAACATGAGCTAGTACTGGTCCTGAGCCATCCTCACAATTGTTACAGTTAAGCACACTATTGAGTAATTGCATCAATCAATCTCACTGAGGACTTCCTTTTTTCACTGCTCCTCTGCTTTACCAAGCATGGTGTCCTTCTCCAGGGGTTGTTCCCTTTTAAGAACATGTACAAAGTACATGAGATAAAGTATTACCATTCTTGCTTTCAGTGAGCATTCTGCTTGAATATCTTCAAAGGCAGATTTCTTAGTTGTTCTGGGAGTAGTATATATTCACTATTCTTTGCCAACACCATAATTCAAGTGCATCAATTTTTGTAAGGTCTTCCTTATTCAATGTCCAGCTTTCACATATTTATAAAGAGATTATAAGACTATCTAAATTGTAGTGACTTCCAGGAGTATGTAGGAGCTCTGGTGGCATTGTAGATGAGGCATTGGGCTGCTAACTACAAGTAGAAGGCAGTTCAATTCCACAAGCCAGTCTGTGGGAGAACAATAAGACTGGCTGCTCCCATAAAGATTTAGTCTCCAAAACACAATATTGGATTGCTATGTGCTGGTATCTACTTGATGGCAATGGGTTTGAATTTTTATTTTCTAGAAATATGCATCCAGATCTTGCTTTCTGAACATCCCTCTGGTAGCACCGTGCTCAAGCTGCTAACAAAAAGATGGGTAGTTCAAACCCACCAATCACTGCAAGAGAAAGATGTGGAATCATACACAAAGATTTACAGCCTTGGAGACCCTATGGTTACAGTTCTCTGTCCTATACAGTCACTGAGAGTCAATATTAAGGAAACAGCAATGGGTTTGCTATTTGTTTTGGTTTTGGTTTGTTGGTTAGCTGAGTTGGGGTTTCAATTCTGATTTATAAGCATTGTCTTATTTTAATAGCAGCCAAATTAGCAAACCTATACTGAGTCAACTCCAGCCAAATCTAATGTTTTCTAATCCAGGGTATTTAGTAAATTGATTATGGTTATGACAAATTGATACTGAACAGTTAATCGTGAGTCTTATTTCCCCGCGGTGGGGGTAAAATAAAAGTGGTTCCCAAATGCAGTCTAATCGTATAAACTGATATCAAGGGTAGAAAATAGTTATTTCTGCTACAGAACTTTTTGTCCTCAAATACTCTACAGACATTACTTCATAAGTCCTGAACAATGAACAGCAGGTATTATTATCTTTGTTTCTAGAAAGAGAAGTTCAGACATCTAGAAATAAAGTGTCACAGAAACTCAACTGCTTGGCTGGAAACAGAAGACAGATTTCTTCAACTTTCAGTCAATCATTGTATTATCTGCCACACAACTTCTTTTTATATCTGAATGTTTCTAAAGGAAAGCAACAGAATGAACTATTTCACTTAAATTCCCTTCTCTCCAGAGAAAAGTCAGACGTGTTGAATGAAAACACATGCAAAATTCATCTACTTCTTTACAGACAATACAAAGATGAATTTCTCTCAAGTACTCTAACTTGCCTTTTTGACATCTGAGGGAAGATAGTGACTCACAGCTAGAAAATGAAATTGAGTGTGAATGTGGTTTAGGCCAATCTGAGAAATACTGTTCAACAATGCTGAGTAGCATTTGATCACACTAAGTCAAAACTGGCACAGTTTGTGCTGGAGGCCTTGGTATTCTGTGTCTGCCATCGTGTTCTCTGCTTATTTTAGAAGTGCTAAATGGGATGGTACTACACTTGGTTCACCTGAGTTTGTAAATTAAATCATCAATCTTAATCATCTAAATCCACTGCCCCATGAGGATATTAAAATTCAAAATTACTTCAAGCAAACTTACTGGGGGGTAGATAGCCACCCCCTTTTTAAAACTGGATTCATTGTACTTGACTTCTATGTACCACAAGTCATAATATTAACAATGAAGCAGCATATGAGGCACAAGTTAAGACAAGTAAAGTAGCACAGGAGCCTGAGGGATTCTTCAGACTATAATGAACGCTGTCTGTGTTTGTGGCTTATAAACTGGAAATAAATGAAAGCTAAGTGAAACATCATGGTTTCAGTGGTAAATGAAATTTTAACCATTAATTTATTTTTTTATTTGTTTTTCATAGCTGTAAGATTTTTTTTAAGGAGGTCTGATGGTGCAGGTTTAAGCACACAGTTGAGAACTTACCAGTCATTCTGCAGAAGAAAAATGTAGCAGTCTACTTTCATAAATATTATAGCATTAGAAATTTGGCAGATGTACTCTATCCTACTCTATCTATGCTTGCTGAAAGTGAAGAGGACTTGAAACATTTACTTATGAAGATCATATAGCACAGCCTTCAGTATGGATTACATCTCAATTACAAGAAAACAAAAATCCTCACCACTGGACCAATAAACAACATTCTTATCAATGGAGAAAAGATTGAAGTTGTCAAGGACTTCATTCTTCTTGGATCAACTATCAACACTCGCGGAAGCAGCAGTCAAGAGATCAGACGACGTATTGCATTGGGCAAATCTGCTGCACAGGAACTTTTTAAATTATTGAAGAGCTGAGATGTCAGCTTGAGGACTAAGGTGCGTCTGACCCAGACCATGGTGTTTTCAATAGCATCATTGGATGCGAAAGCTGAACAGTGAACAAGGAAGATCATAGAACAAATGATGCCTTTGAGTTGTGGTGTTGGAGGAGAATACTGAAAGTGCCATGGACTGCCAAAAGAACCAATAGATCTGTTTTGGAAGAAGTGCAGCCAGAGTGCTCCTTGGAGGCCAGGATGGCTAAGCTTCGTCTCTCCTACTTTGGACATATTGTCCAGAGGAAACAGTCGCTAGAGAAGGATGTCATGCTGGGTAAAGTGGAGGGTCAGAGAAAAAGAGGAAGACCCCAACGAGATGGATTGGCCAGGTGGCATCATTGATGGACTCAAGTGTGGCAGCGGTAGTGAGGTTGGCCCAGGATCGGACATTGTTTCGTTCTGCTGTGCATGGGGTCGCTATGAGTTGGTTCCAACTCGATGGCACCTGACAACAACAACTCTATCCTACAGGATTGACATAATTCATAATCAACTTGATGTTAACAGGTTTTGTTTGTTTGGAAAATTCTTTTAGAAATATTTAATATTTTAAGGCAACTACAGACAAATATTTTCATTCAGTGATTTTCATATTCCAGTCATACTGAACTTCTCAACATTATAGAGCATGAGTAATTTTCAACATTATTCAATATTAAAGAACATATTGAAAAGCTTTTTGTAATTCTAAATTTCTGCCTATAAAAATCTCTGTTCTCTTTCAATAGCCAGATCAGATTCATCCTCCTTTCTGGGGATGTAACCAATTTGCCTTCTAACAGATGGTGCTTATGCTCCCCTGCTTTGATACAGAACTTTTCAGCACACTTTTATTAGAAGCCTTACCATAATGTATGGCCACATCTGTTAACACGTCTGCCTCCCCAATAAGTCATACGCATTTAGAAATCATCTGTGTTATTTATTCCCCTAAAATTTAGCCATTGTTAGACATGGAACATGTTAGACATGGAAGCTTAGGTCAGGCTGACTGAATGGTTTAGCCAAATGATTTTGACTCTGTTGGCTGAAAAGACACCATCGATCCCACTTAGGTCTTATTTTTTAAAGATATATGTCTCTAAGTGGTATGTCCAATGACATACAGCTATAATGCAAGTCTCCCAACTCTCTACTATACCACATCTTAGGAAATTACTTAGAAAATATTAGATTTAGTGAAAAACAAAGAATGCTGCTTATTAATCTTCACTTCAAGTTACACACAAGTATTGTTTTTAAGTTCACCCAGAGGTATCTCAGAAGAAAAGTCTGAAATTCTACTTCCAAAAAAATCAGTCATTGGAAACTTTGTGGAGCACAAACGTACTCTGATATACATGAGGTCACTCTATGAGTTGGGGTTGACTTGATGGGAACTAAATCTATTTAAGAAACAGAAATGGGAAAAAAGAAGGAAATGAAAAATGATAAAACATTAAGAAGAAGCCAAACTGTGATTATAGATAGGTCAAGGTTTTTCCAATTTGGCACTACTAATATCATGGGTCAGTAATCCTTTATTGTAGGAGGCTGTCATTGTAGGAGGGTATCCAACATTTAGTAGCATCTCTGGTCTCTACTTACTAGATATCATTAGTACCACTCCCCATTTCAGATTTCAACAACCAAAAATATCTACAGACATTGCCAAAGTTCCCTGAAACAAAACTGTTCCTGGTTGAGAACACCTACACTACGTGAACAATCGCAGAAGAGATAACCTTCTACATTACTTTAACTAAAGTACCAAGAAGCTAGTATGTGTAGTAAACTGGCTTTAAACCAAAACTCTTATTTTAAGTCAAGATGTCAGAACCAGAAATGCTTAATTCTCTTATGTTTTAATTAATCAATTTTATTAAAAACAAAAATGTTTTTACTTGATGTACAGCTACTAATGCTAAAGGGAAAAACTGCTAAAACTTCTAGAGAGTTATACACATTTTACAAGTTCTAGAGCTAATCTTAATAAAACTTACTTTGGTTTTACTTTAAACTTTAATTTTTTTCCTTAGTATCTAAGTTCAGCAGTTCAAACCAGCCAGCTTCTCCTCAGAATGTCTATATGGGGTCACTACGAGTTGGAACTGACTTAACAGAAACAGCAACAAACATTGTAAGTAGTTAAGAACTGATTTAAAGTATATAGGAGGATGCATTAGGTTGCATAAAACTAACCTATAGGAAACTTAAGCATCTGCAGAGTTTGGTATTCTGGGAGTATTGGATACCAAGGGATGACTGAAAGCTATACCAGTGGTGTTTCAAATAACTGCAGGGTCACTCACGGTTTCAGCAGAATTTCAAACTAAGAACTGACTATAAAGAAGGAATAGGCAGTCCACTTTTGATGGACTGATCCTGAAAATCTTATTAATATCAGGGAGACATTATCTGATAAGAGTGCTGGATGATTAGCCTCTCAGATTGGAAGGCACTCAAAATAAGATGAGGAAGAGTTGACTCTTCAATAAAGAGTCCACCTTAATGACATGGACAACGCAAAGCTTTTGGGACCTTCATTAGCTAATTGGGCATGAGTCAAACTTAGAAGAAATAGCTGCAAATATCCACTGATATTTGGAACATGAAATGTACAAAATATGAACCTAGGAAAATTGGAAATCATCAAAAATAAAATCGAACACCTAAAGACTGATGTCCCAGGCATTAGTGAGCTGAAATTGACAGATATCAGCTGTTTTAATCTGGAGAATTATATGGTTTATTAAGTCACGAATGACAGTTGATGAGGAATGGTATCCCATTTTTTCACTAAAATGAGCATTTCTACAAGGCAAACCAGTTGATAAAACTATTACTCAAATATATACACCACACAACTAAAGCCAATAATGAAGAAATTGAAGAATTATATCAACTTCTTCAGTCTGAAATTGATAACATATGCAATCAAGATGCATTGATAATTAGTGATGCCTGGAATATGAACATTGGAAGCAAAGAGAATGGATCAGTAACTGAAAAATACGTTATTGGTGGTAGAAATGACTTTGGAAACAGCAATGACAGAATTTTGTAAGACCAATGACATATTCATTGCAAATACCTTTTTTAACAACATAAATGAAGATTAAATGTAGAACTCCTAGATGGAATACACAAATCACATTGACTACATCTGTGTAAACAGATGGTGAAAAAGCTCCATATCATCAGCCAAAACCAGGCCAGGGGCAGACTGGGATACAGAACACCAACTGCTCATATGCAAGTTCAGAGTAAAGCTAGAGAAAATTAAGACAAGTCCACAAGAGCTAAAATGCAACCTTGAGTATATCCAACCTGAATCTAGAGATCATCTCAAGAACAAATTTGACACCCTGACCACTAATGGCCTAAGAACAGACAAGTTTTGGGACGGCATCAAAAGCATCATACATGAGGAAAGCAAAAGAAGACGGGAAGCAATGAAAAGATTAAAGTAGATTTCAAAAAGGAGTCTGAAACTTGCCCTTGAATGTAAAGTAACATAAGTGAATGAAAAAAAATGATGACATTGGAGAGCAGAACTGAAAATTTCAAAGGTCAGCTTGAGCTAACAAAGTAAGTATTGAATGAAATGTGCAAAGACCTGCAGTTAAAAAAAACAAAGGGGAAGAATTCGCTTGGCATTTCTCAAACTGACAGAACTGAAGAACATATTCAAGCCTCATCTTGCAATATCAAAGGATTCTGTGGTAAAATATTGAATGATGCAGAAAGCATCAAAAGAATATGGAAGGAATATAAAGAGTCACTGTACCAAAAAGAATTAAATGGTAAACATTCAACCATTTCAGGAGGTAGCATATGATCAAGAATCTAGTCTGCTAGGAAATTTAAAAGCAGCTATCTGGCCACTGGTAGCGTAGTGGTTACGAATCGGGCTGTGAACCTTAAGGTCAGCGGTTCGAAACTACCAGCCACTCCGCGGGAGAAAGATGCGGCTTTCTACTCCCGTAAAGATTTGCACCCTCGGAAACCCTGTACAGGGTCGCTATGGGTCGGAACCGACTCAACGGCACTTAACAACAACAACATCTGGCCACCCAATTGGGAGAGATCCATATTTGTGTCCATTCCAGAAAAAAGTGACCCAACAAAATGCCCAAATTATTGAATAATATCATTAATATTACATGCAAGTAAATTTTTACTGAAGATAAGTTTTTAAATGTACTGCAGCAGTACATGCACAGGCAGCTGGAGAAATCAAGTGAGATTCAGAAGGGAACATGGAATAAGCGGTTATTGTTGCTGACATCAGATGGATCTTGGCTTTGAGCAGAGAATACACCAAGATGCTTACTTGTGTTTTGTTGACTATGTAAAGACATCTAACTGTGTGGACCATAAATAACATTGTGAAAAATGGGAATCCTAGAACACTTACTTGTGCTCATGAGAATCTTGTACATACACAAAGAAGTATTCATTTGAACAGAATAAGGAGATACTGCCTAATTTTAAAAACAGGAAAGGTGTATTTTCAGGGTTGTGGCCTTTCGTATAGTTATTCAATACGTGTACTGAGAAGATAATCTGAGAAACAAGAAAATAGGATGAAAAATGCAAATCTGGATTAAAACAAGACTCATTAAGGAGCTCTGGTAGTTAGTGTAGTGGTTACAAATCAGGCTACAAACCGCAAGGTCAGCAGTTCGAAACTACCAGCTGCTCCGCGGGAGAAAGATGAGGCGTTCTGCTCCTGTAAAGATTAAAAGCCTCGGAAACCTTGTGCAGGGTCGCTATGAGTCGGAACAGACTCCACGGCACACAACAACAACAATATGCAGATAACACAATCTTGCTTGCTAAAAGTAAAGAACTTGAAGTACATGCTTATGAAGATAAAATAATACAGCCTTCAGTATGGATTATAACTCAATGTAAAGGAAATAAAAAGCTTCACAACTGAATCAATAAACAAAACCATGATAAACTGAGAAAGGATTAAAGTTCAAGGATTTCATTTCATGTTGATTCAGTCAATAATCATGGAGGCAACAGTCAAGCAATCAAATGATATATTAAATTAGGTAAATATGCTGCGAAAGACCTCTTTAAAGTGATAAAGGACAAAGATATTATTTTGAGGACTAAGGTACACCTGATTCAAGCCAATATATACATGGCAAAGTTGGACATTGAACAAGCAAAACCAAAGATGGAAGAATTTATACATTTGAATTATGGTGTTAACAAATAATGTTATACCATGGACTACCAAGATCCTGATGTGGCACTGTGAGATAATGCACTAGACCACAAACTCAGTGGTTCAAACTCAACAGTTGCTATAAATCAGAACCGATTCGACAATGGCACTTAACAACAACAACGGAATACTAGAAAAACTAACAAGACTGTCTTGGAAGAAGTACAGCCAGAATCCTTCTTAGAAGGAAGGATGGCAAGACTTCGTCTATCGTCCAAAAGGTCAATGTTCTACATCCTTCTGGGTGAGTAGCATCCAGGGTCTTGAAAACTCATGAGCGGCCATCCAAGGTGCAGCTATTGGTCTCTCTATGTGTGGAAAAAAGAATATTGATAAGAACTGAAAAGGCTCAGAATCAATCAGTCCAATGGACTAGTGGAACATGCAGACATCATGCTCCATGACTTTTAGACCAGAAGAACTAGCTGGCACCTAGTTACCAGCACAAACCGCCCTGAAAGGGATCACATCAGAGGATCCCTGATAGAGTGGGAGAAAACATGGAACAAAACTCAAAATTATTCAATTAAAAAAAAACAAAAAACATTTGGTTTACTGGTCACAAAGAGACTGGAGTGGAGGAACCCAAGCCTATGGACTTCAACCACCCTTCAGGTCTGGACAGGAACTCACCCTCTTGGCCCAATTTTCAGCCAAGCAGTAGACACGTTTATAGACTGGAACAACACTAGCAAAGTATGCTCCCCATAGAATGGTCAATCATTCAAAATCAAAAGGGCCACATTTTTATAAGGACAAAGTTGAGAAGGAATAGGAAGATGGATGGAGTGCCAAATAGAAATTACAGAAAGGAAGATGGGTAACTGTTGTTGAATGGATGGGATTGTAATCATCGAGACGAAACAAAATAGATGATTTGTTGAATGTAAAACTAACAATCTATCTGTAAACCTTCACTCAATTCACAATAAAAAGTAAAAAAAAAAAAAAAAAAAGAAAGAAAACTTCATCTCAGGTACTTTGGGCATATTATCAGGAGGTACAAGTCCTGGAAAGCTGACATACTGCTTGGAAATGTAGGATCGCTGAAAAAGAGGAAGACCTCTAACAAAATGTACTGACACAGTGGCTACAACAATGAGCCCATAAACAATAATTGTGAGGATAGTACAGGACTGACCAAAGTTTCATTCTCCTGTGCTCAGTAGCTATTAATCACAACATACTGGATACCTAACAACAACATGCAAAATTCTGCTTTAGTTTATGAATATGTAGCATACCTTCAAATTCACATATTAAACTTGTAATATCAAATATAAATAGTTCAGGGCCAGAGTTATTACTTTTTGCTTTTTGATGAAGAGCTTGGGTTGATTAAAAAGAAAATGAATGACATAACCCATTCATTAAATACAATAAAATCTTCCCATGGCTTAAGTAAGGTTCAAAATTGTAGTTGTTTAAATGCATAAAACATGAAGCTGCATTATTACAAAGTTAATGAAATGAAAAGTTGGCCAGTATAGGTATCTGGCTGTGAGTTCTTGGGGATCTGGTCCCAGCTCCTGGCTTTGGTATGGTACCCACTTTGTGGCAGCCATCCATCCATTCTGGTTTAATTAATAATGGAGACAATACATGGCATTGGTCCAGCTCTGATGTCAATAACAGCAGAAGCCCATGAAACTCAAATCATTTCATCACTAGATTGTGCAATTTGGACCATAAAGTACTTAAGACAAGGGGCCTGCCCCTCTGCCTTTTTCCTGAGACAAGGCTGCCTTTCAGTTCTCATTGAATATCTCCATTTCATGTGGTCTTTCTTCCCCATAAGATTAAAATGAAAGAAATTGGGTAATTACATAAGATCTAAATTTCAGTTACCATGGTAGTTTTAATACAGTTATTTCAGTTTTTTAATGTATTGAAAAAATTATATCCTTTCAGTGTGGACTTTTTATTCAGAAACCTTTTCTATCCTGTGTGTTTCCTTCCTTCTTAATCTGTTCTTAAAACCTGAATTCACATTTTAAAAATGCATGCATACAGGGAGCCATCAAGGCAAGCAATCAAGTCCCTTCAGGACAAACCCCCCTCCAAGACTGAAATTCAAAGGGAAACATGAGCAGACATGTAAGCTTGCTGGTGACCATGCTTGTCTACTGGTCAGTGGAAGAGGAGTAAAGGCAACAGTGAAGACTTCGTTTACCAGGAGATGGGAGAGAGAAAAGGAAGGGCTGGTTCGTTCAAAGTGCGGTGAGATGTGGGGATTTCTGAGCCCATGGAGGAGGGCATAGTCACAGAGGGCTAGAGCTGAGAGTGAAGCATCCAGCTGATATGAAGTGAGGGGAGATGCACAAGAATGCCCAAACTTGCAGATAGTACCCATTTGACCTAGCCTCGATGGCTTGATGATCAGAACTTGACTACAGGAAGATAAAAAAAATTTTTTTTGATAAAGGAAACAAATATAAATTGCTACAATTTGATGAGCTTGACCTATACTTAAGGATGTAGTGGTTCAAAATGCCAAATGCAAGGGAAGGAGTCTTCAAATCAAGTATCAATCATATCCTCTCTGTATACAGGGTTGATAGGAACAGGAAAGTTAGACATTGGGTACTTATAGAGGGGCGATAAAGGCAGAAGCGAATATCTTACAAGTTTTCAAGAATGAGTTTAGTTTAACAGGGTGAGGAGGAAAGTAGAGACCCCAAGGAATGTTTTTCATCTTGTCTAGATGGTGTGGTGAAAAGAGATGGGGATACAATTTGTATGATTCAATAATGAGCAATTGATATCATGACTAGTTGCAACTGTCATAACTGTAATGATCGAAGTTCTGTAAGAAAAAGGAGGGAGTAGTTAAAAAAAATATATGCATACACACATATAGTGGTGGTGGTGGTATGCTGTGGAGTCAGTTCCAACTCATAGCAACCCTGTATAGGGCTTCCGAGGCTGTAAATCTTTATGGGAGCAAAAAATCTCATCTTTCTCCCATGGAACAAGTGGTAGTTTCGAACTGCTGACCTTGAGGTTAGCAGCCTGACTCATAATGCTTACACTACCAGAGCTCTTTATATATGTAAATACATGCATGTATTTGTCCTGGTATGGTGCTACAGGATAAGCACTCAACCATAACATTAGTTTGAACTGCAAGGTCAGCGACTCAAACTCACTAGCTGTTCCTCAGAAACCCTACACAGGGTCACTATGAGTTGGAATTAACTTGACGCCACTTATCAACAACAATACACACACACACACACACACACACACTTATATATGCATGTGTGTGTGTGTGTGTGTGTGTGTGTGTGTGTGTGTGTTGGTCTTGCTAAGTGCTCTTTGTTCTGTTTTGACTCATAGCCACCCTTGTGCACAACAAAATCAATCACTACTTGGTTCTGTGCCAGCCTCACAATTTGATTACTTTCAGCAATATTTTACTTACATGTGATATTGATGATATTGTCCAATTTCTGCATTCAGTTGTATCACTTTTATTTCAAATAGGCACAAAAAAATTATCTCTTTCAGTCAGTTGGCCAGGTAGCTGTCTTGCAAATTTCTAGGCACACATGAGTGAATGCCTCCAGAGTTGTATCAGTTTATTGAAACATTTCAATTTGAAGTCCTGTTTTTCTCCACTGCCTTCAGAGCAGCTTGGACTTCTTCCTTCTGTGACATCAGTTCTTAATTATTTGCTACTTCTTGAAATAGCTAACATTGACCAATTCTTTTGGTAAAGTGACTCTGTGTATTTCTTGCATGTTCTTGTGATGCTTTCTGCACCATTTCATATTTTGCCTATAGAGGAGATTTTTCTTGGATTTTTTCATTCAGTTCCATGTGGTATTTTCTGTCCTTTAAAATTTTCTGTTCTGCTCTTTTACTTCATTTCTTCCAGTCACTTTAGCTTCTATACGTCCAAGAGCAAGTTTCAAAGTCTCTTCTGACATACATTTTGGTCTTCTCTTTCTTTCCTATCTTTTCAGAGACGTTTTCCACTCTTCACATATGATGTTCTTGATGTCATCGCAAGGTTCTTCTGGTCTTCAGTCATTAGTGTCTACTGTATCATCTCTGTTCTGGAGAAGGTCTTTATGAAAACCTGTGTGTGTGTATATGTTTTTACACATATTTCTGTTCACAGGTCCCAGAGTTGCCTGAGTATGACACCAATGCTGATTGTTGTTTTGTGCTTTCCAGTTAATTCTGACTCACAACAACCCTATGCATAACACAAGTGCACACTGTCCAGTCCTGCACCTTTCTCACAACCATCGCTCTCTTGGATCCATTGTTACAGCCATTGTGTCTATCCATCTCATTGAGGGCCATCTCTTTTTCAGTGTCCCTCTGCTAAGCATCATATCCTTATCCAGTGACTTGTCCTTCAAAGTAACATATCCAAAGTATGTGAGAGGAAGTCTTGCCATCTTCATTTATATGGACGAATCAGGCTCTACTTCATTCAAAAAGAGATTTGTTCATTCTTCTGGCATCCTGTGATATATTTAATTCTTTACCAACACCATAATTTAGAGACATCAGTTCTATTTTGGTTTTCCTTATTCATTGTCCATCTGCCCTATGCATATGAGGCAAATGAAAATACGGTGTCTTGGGTCAGACATACTTTAGTCTTCAAGGTAACAGCTTCACTTTTGAACACTTTAAAGAGGTCGTT
Source organism: Chrysochloris asiatica (assembly GCF_000296735.1). NCBI lineage: Eukaryota > Metazoa > Chordata > Mammalia > Afrosoricida > Chrysochloridae > Chrysochloris > Chrysochloris asiatica. The sequence continues at coordinate 15,736,678 of NW_006408584.1, forward strand.
TCCAGCAGATTTACCCAATGCAATAATTACTGTGCTTTCTTTTCTTTTTAAGAAAATTTTACTGTGAATTGAAGGAATGTTTACAGCATAGATCACCAGTTTTACATTGAATAAAACATACTTTTTGTTTCATCTCAGTAACTGCAATCCCCTCAACGTTTTACAGTTACCCCGCTTCCTCTCTGTGTTTCTTGCCTCCATTCCTCTGTGTTTACCAACTTTTCTAAATTTTGTCCTTGGGTAAATGTTGCCCTTTGGATCTTGAATATCGACTATTATATGTTCTATATACTTTTCTAGTGCTGTTGTACCCTCTATATTATTGCTTGGCTGAAAACTGAGCCA
>NW_006408584.1:15738587-15782177 GCF_000296735.1 Chrysochloris asiatica
AGTATACCTTAAACTTTCTGTCATGGGTTCTTGATCATATGCCACCTCTTGAAATGGTTGAGTGTCGGCCAAGGCTAGCAAATCATAACTACTGCCACCAACTCTTTAAATTATAGGGTTTCTTTTAAAATTGCATTATTTTATAACTCCAAATGCATAATGGATATGCTTTATTAAATAGCATAGCAACAATTTCAATAAGCAACATTATATGAATGTGAATGTGTTGTTATTGTTAAGTGTCATTGAGTCAGTTTCAACTCACAGCAATCCTGTTTAAGGTTTCCAAGGAGTGGCTGGTGAGATTGAACCACCACCTTATGGTTGAAAGTGACCTTGTGATCCAGTACTTTGTTCTATAGTTCCATACCAGTACTCCTATTGATAATCTGCTACTTTCAACAGTCAGAAATTTCTGATTCATGAATTAAGACACTTTTTTTGTTGTCGTTATTTTACGGTCTTCATTTACAAAGCACCACCATTTTGAGAGGAGGTAAAGAGCTATCCCATTTCTTACCTTCCTAACTACTCTATGACTTGGAGGCCAGGTGACTGCATAAGACTATAATTTTTACAGATGTGTAAAAGTTCCTGTGGGGCAAGTAGAAACTAAACCCACTCACTCTCAGGACAAGGCTAGGCCTGAAGGGAAAAATGCCTCAGTGTAATTATTCTCATGTGGGGCATTTTTCTGTAACTTACCCAAAGAAATACAAACTAAGTCATGATATCCCTTCCTGAGAGATACAGGTAAATTATAGAAGCTCAGGAATCCTCAGATACATAGGACCAGCAGCTGGCTGGTAGTCCTTGAGTCTGGCTTCCAGTTCCAATTTGATATAGCAATGCTAGGTGGCAGCCATTTACTCTGCCTCAGTAATGGACATAATATAGCGCAAGGAGTACAGTGGTTAATAGGTTCAATTGCCAACCAAAAGGTCACGTGTTCAGCTGCTCCATGGGAGAAAGATGTGAAAATGTGCTTCCATAAGGATTTACAGCCTGGAAAATCCTAGTGTCCTGTTGAGTCACTTATGACTCAGAACCAACTTGATGGCAACAGACTTGGTTGTAATACCTGGCACTGATACAGCTGTGAAGTCCAGGAGAACAGAAAGTCCATAAAGCTGAGATGACTCCATCACTAAATAGTGACTAGAGGCAAGCATCTCAAATCCTGAGATGGTTACCAGATCCTTAAGCACAGTAGGCTTTTTCTAAATTCTACCTTCCAAAATTTCCAGTTGCTACATACAAAGAAAGTCTGAAAATCATAAAACAATGCTCACAATAGCCCAAACTACTGAGGTAATACTCTGTTCTTTTTTTTTTAATTAACTTTCATATCTTTACCTGTATCAGATTTTTTATGTACACAGGACAGATTTGAGAATCCATTATGACACATGAATTTTCTTTGAATTAACACTACTAGTGGTTACGAATCAGGCTGCTAATCTCAAGGTCATCAGTTCGAAACTACCAGCTGTTCCGCAGGAGAAAGATGAGGCTTTCTGCTCCCGTAAAGATGTACAGCCTCGTAAACCCTGTACAGGGTCGCTATGGGTCGGAACTGACTCCACAGTACATCACCACCACCACCATTTATGGTCCTGATGTGGTGCTGTGGGTTAATGTACTGGACTGCAAGGTCAGTTTGAACTGCAAGGTCAGCAGCTCAAGTTCACCAGAAACGATTCGGAAACCCTACATAAGGTCACTATGAGTTGGAACCAACTCGAAAGTACTTAACAATAACAACGAATGAAATGGAAGTACTAGTGTAACATTGTAGGATAACCACAAGGTCAGCAGTTGAAACCTACCAGCTTCTGCTAGGGAACCCTATACAGTGTCACCATGAGTCAGTACTGACTCGACAACACTTAACAGCAATAACATGAATGATATAAAGGAACCCTGGGGGTTACAAGCTGGGATGCTAACCACAAACAGGATCAGCAGCTCTTATATACCAATCACTCCACTAGAGAAAGATGAGGCTTACTGTTCCCATAAAGATTTACAATCTCAGAAACCCTATACAGGGCCACTATGAGTTGGAACTGACTTCGTTGGCACACAACTCCCAACAACAATCATGATTGATATGAGGAACCTTGGTGGTGCAGTGATTTCAGTCAAATGCTCGGCTATTGACTGATAGGTCAGAGGTATAAACCCAACGGCAACTATGCAGGAGAAAGATGTGTCAGTCTGTCTCTGTAAAGATTACTGCCTCAGAAACCCTATAGGGCAGTTCCTCTCTGTCTTACAAAGAAGCTGGTAGCGTAGTGGGTTACGAGTTGGGCTGCAAACTGCAAGGTCAGCAGTTTGAATCAACAAACTCCTTTTTACAGGAGAAAAATGAGGCTTACTGCTCACACAAAGATTTACAGCGTTGGAAACCTTAGACAGGGTCACTATGAGTTGAAATTGGCTCCACGACCCATAACCACCACCACTATTCTGTCCAACAAAGTCACTATAAGTCAGAATCAACTTAACAGCAATAGGTTTGCTTTGGTTTTTACTTATGATTAATATGCTTAAGGCAACATATATCTCAGCTATTACACTCTCATTAAGCAAGGGCTTGCAAGCATAGAGAAATTATTATAAAATATTAAGAATGATGAATACAAAACAAGAACAGAAATTATGAAAACAAAGACATGGGAGAAATGAAAGAAAAAGAACAGGATTGTTGTAATAAGGAATTATTATAATACGGAAGTGAAAGAAAGAAGACAATAGAGAAAAAATAGCCCAAATTTTATGCTTTGAGGTGATTGCACTTTTATAATAGTAAACAATGTTCATGCAAATATTGAACCACTGAAACCTTATTCAGGGTCACTATGAGTAGGAACCACTCTTTCAACTAACTACAGATTCAAAAACAAACAACCAGTAACAAAAAAAATCACAAGCATTGAATGTTAATAAGTTTAAAAAGTTTCAAAACAGATATTCCACTTTTTAAAGTTTGTGTCTAATCTATGAATACCAAGGCAAATGAGTTCCTTAGGAACCTCTTGCTATCCATTTGTTTTTGGCCTTTTTCTCCCTTTTCAGTTTTTTTGGCATAGATCAAGTGGTGTGTCAAATCCACTCCAGGTGGATTATTCAATAAGCAACATGAGAAACTGTTCACTACAGATTAGTCAGTAAGCACAAGTAAACCCGTGCTCACCTTGCTTACTGGGTATTCTGTTCCTGTCAGGGATTAAAATTTGAAAAGAAGCTTTGAATCTGTAAGAAGGTGCTGTGGGTTTTGGAGAAGGACAGATACCAGCCATATCTAAAAGCAAAATATTTGAAGTGATAAAAAATTTTAAATAGTTCACTACAGATTAGTAAGTAAGCACAAGTAAGTCATGCTTACCTTACTTTTTTTGTGCTATCTGACAGTGTTCACTGTTTCCTTTAATTCCAGAATATTAGTCAACACTTGTGAAATCAGCCTAACCAGCTACAGTAATCGTGTCAAATTGAGCTGTCTTCTTTTGTCCTTCTCATTGAACTTTCCAACCATATTTTCATTTCCACCCTAAAAATCCACCTTTGACAGCTATTCCCTTTACACAATTTAAGTTTTCATGTATATCTTCTCAAACTCTATTTACTTTACTTTAATGCATTACTTTTCCATGTTTCTACTGTTCTCTGAATAATTTCACTGTAAACACGTAACGGTATGGTTAAAAAAAAAAAAAATGGGGTAGGGGGTTAATTGTAAATGGTAGTGATATAGACAGGGAAAGAGTTTCAAACCACAAAACCATCTGAAGTGTGACTATCCATACCTGCTGGTATTATTACTCACTGAAGGCCAAACCTGCTATTCCTTTTCTGAATAAGCAACTTTGAACTTCATGCTGTCTTACTACAAAGCATCAAGGGAAAGATGTCAACAATATTTTATACAAAACCAGACAGAGTTTCGAAGTGATCTCAACACAGTTAAAGAAGAGTCTATAGAACCCTAGTGTGGCTCTGTAGGATAAAAACTGCACTGGTAAACCACAAGGTCAGCAGGTCAATCCCACCAGCCACTGTACAGGTTCGCTATGGGAAGAACCGAATCAACACGCACAACATCAACAGCAAAATGTATATGTTAAGGGAAGAAAACAAACCTTTATAGGGAACAGAGAAGAAACAGAGGGAAGCGATTAAAAAGAGAAAGTCAAAAGGGAAAGGAAGAACAAAACAGGCAGTTTGATTCCAGAATATGCCATAAAAGCTAATGCTATTTTTGTAACTATTTCTATGTGCTTATCCCATGCATTTTTGCTCTGGTAGCATAGTGGTTACGAGTCGGGCTGCGAACCACAAGGTCACCAGTTTGAAACTACCAGCTGTTCCACGGGGAGAAAGATCCGGCTTTCTGCTCCCATAGAGATTTACAGCCTCAGAAACCCTGTTCAGGGTCTCTATGAGTCGGAACCAACTCCATGACACATAACAACTACAACAACAAGCATTACTTAGTTGGCATTTTGTCTTGTTTTGTTTCATTTTATTATTAAAGTTATATTAAAAAGACAATCTTCTCTAGAGTGGCTGGATGAAATACCCATATTATTCTAATTTTTTTGTTTTAATGGTTGCATCCAAGAGATTAATGTATCTCCTAGAAATCATGGTGTGGCGCTGTGTAACGTGATACGCTGGACTGCTTGAACCTCAAGGTCAGTGATTCAAGCTCACCAGCCACTCCTCTGAAAACACTACAGGGTCTCTATGAACTGCTCAACAACAATAATTAGCAAAGTATTTTCACATATATCTTATCTGTTGCTAACTACCTGGGGGCTAGTCAAGGCAGATAATTTGATTTGATGCTTAAGAGAGCTTCAATAGCACTGAAGTAAGCAGGGGAATATGAACTTTGTGTCTTAAGTTTTTTATTATTATTATTATTATTATATGTACCATATTCTTTACAGTACAAATTATTTTAATGTGTTGTAGGATGAGATTACTTTAGGAAAACAAAAATACATGAAATATTAATTTGTAAAATATTAGTTCAAATGTGTCTATATAAATTAGATCTGGGACATTAGGTTAATAAAAAAAAAAAAAAAAAAAAAAAAAAGCCCCAAACTAATTTGAATCATTGTTTACTATAACATTTCTTTTCATTTATATATAACTGAATATCATAATTTATATAAAAGTCTAGAATTTAATTGTATAAAAGAAATTATGTTCTCATGTTTTTTCCAAGGGCATTACTCTGTAACTTATAAATATTTAGAACAAATATTTGAAAAGAAATTTAGATCCTTAAGATTGGATTAGAATACAATGGGAAAGTTTTATAACATTTTCTTTTCTGTCATTTCTGCCTCTTCGATTCCTATTCTTAATGAAAATTCCAACTAAATGCATGCGCTACATTACAACTTCATTCTTTTGCCTTAAAGGAGAAACCTAGCTCTGGTAGCATAGTGGTTATGAATCGGGCTACGAACCACAAGGTCACCAGTTTGAAACTACCAGCCGCTCTGCAGGAGAAAGATGAGGCTTTCTGCTCCCGTAAAAATTTACAGCCTCAGAAACCCTGTACAGGGTCACTATGAGTCGGTACCGACTGCATGGCACATAACAACAACAACAACAATCTTAATCTCCAGAAATTTTAACAAATGAGCATAGTTACCATTATTTCTTTTATTGATCAGAACATTTTTTGGGTTTTTTTTTGTTTTTTGCTGACACCATTTACTGAATTATCATTACCCTTAGAAATTTCTACATGGTTGGAAATTCCTTAAGTAACATTATTTAAAAGAAATAAACTTGTATGAAGTAACAATAATGTTCTAACTATAAGTAAAATTTAATTACTCTCAAAGACAAAAATTTTCCATTTGTCTATATGTACATGTATGTGCCCTACAAAGAAAGCGCTCCTTAATTTTAAAAGACCAAGTAAATTTACAATCAGATTCCCTATGATTTTTCTAAACTACAACTGGTGCTAACCTTCAAAGTAATTCCAATTTCCACAAAGTAATATTGTTACAGAATTGAAAATATCGATGGGCAATCCTAAGAAAACAAACTGAATTTATTTTCATAAGTATGTAATATGCTTTTCATCTGAGATTACATACAAGTTTCTTACTGGAGAAACACTTTTAAGGTTTTATTTTAGGTCAATGACAATAATTTGGGGTACTATAATGACATAAAACACACACGGGAAAAACCATTTATTTATATGACTACTTCATACAGCCCTAAATCACTGAAGGGATTTAGCCCACCAAATTAGGAAGTCACTTACATTGCCTCTGACCTCCCATCATGAGAAGTGCAGGTGTTTCTTCTTGAACTTCAAGGGCTCACTCGAGCAGCCCAGGCATTGCTTAGAGCAATGGTCAGTCTGGAAGTAAAGAAGCACAGTAGTATCCCAGAGTGAGTGTTTTAAACAAGGCCTTCAAGAGGCACGAACATCGCATCCATGTTTGCCTACGTGGCATTTGAGACGACAACATTATTCCATCACAACAAGAATGGAAATGGTGATGAAAGCCTAGGTTGCCCTGTATTTATCCACAAGATGTTACACAAAAGAGTTATAAACATAGGTTTTCATATTGCCATTCATTTACGGGTTAGGCTTCACTATGTGATACTATTTAAATCTGCATTTTAAAAAATATTATGGAATATACAAAAAGGCCGTTATTACGGAATATGTATCAATCTGTCTATAAGTAAAAAGGCAACTCATAAGAATATTATGAAATAGACAAAAATATTTTAAATGACAAGAATAACTTTAATTACAGAATATTTCATTTTATGTATTCTATTGCTTCATCTGGCACTGTAAGATATGTACTGCATTCCTAACCCTAAGGTCAGAGGTTCAAACCTACCAACCATTTCTTGGAACCCTATACAGCATCACTATGAGTTGGAACTGACTCGGTGACAGCGGCACTTAACAACAACAATATTTCCTTAAGGAGCCCTAGTGGTATAGTGGTTCAGAGATCAGCTGCTAACCAAAAGGTTGGCAGTTTGAACTCAACAATCACTCTACGGGAGAAAGATGTGGCAAGATGGTTCGGTAAAAATTAAACCAAATCAAGCCCTTCATCTGCTGTAGAGGATGAAATCTGAAGACTTCTTACTGGAGAATGAAGCAAGTCAGGCAGAGCTTAATTCTACTTTGTGTCTAACTTTAAATGTTCAGAGGCCAATTTTTCCTGAGTATCTCACGCACCTCAGATAACTTCACTGCCAAAGTTAAAAAATGCGCATATTTAAAAGTGGGTTTGGGACCACTTCCCCCAGTTGATCCTTTCTGAGCAGATACTTTCTGAGCACATCCCTAGTGGTCACGTGTTTGTGATGTCACACTTCAAAAACCTCAGAGGCAGTCTGTAAGTTTTTCTATCTGCCATAACCCCTCATTGTGTTCCAGAGGTCTGATATGCATATGTGATGCCTTGCTGCCATCAATTATGGTTGTGAGAGGAGATTCCTTTGTTCTCTGTACCACGTGGTGCTACAACTTTAACGTCTGTTATTTCCCTCCTCCGGTGATTTATATTTGACTTTGTTTTGTGTTTCTTCCTGTTTAAAACTTAATATTAAGAGTCACTATCATATTTATGACCTCTTGGTGTAGCATTGTAGGATAAGCACTGGACTGAACATGTTGACAGTTTAAATGTACCAGCAGTTCATTGGAAACGGTATACAGGGTTGCTATATGTCAGAATTGACTTGACAACACTTAACAATAACAACATAGTATTTATATATTTATTGGAGAAATATTTCTGCTTCTATAAAGACTTACAGCCTTAGAAACCTGTAGAGAGTCATGTACAGAGTCTCTATGATTCTGAATCCGCTCAGTGGCAGTGAATAGCTAGGTAGACAGATCATTGTTGCTATTTGCCTCTGAGTCAATTCTGACTCATATCAAACCTGTATACGGTTTCTGAGGAGTGGCTGGTGGGTTTGAACCACTAACCTTTTGGTTAGCAGTCCAATACATAGATTTGTTGCTGTTAAGTGCTGTGCAGTCAGTTCTGACTCATACTGACAACCTTAGGATTTCCAAGTAGCAGCTGGTGGGTTTGAACTGTTGACTTTGTGGTTCGAAGTACCCTGCTGATCCTACAGTGCCAGTCCATGAGTCTAGTGCATAGATACAATATTTATTTATTTGAAGATAGGGTCTCCTTTCTTTTCTACAATACATCAAATAGATTCTGACTCATAGGGACCCTATATAGTTTCCAAAGCTGTAAATCTTCAGAAACCCAGTGAAATAGTTTTACTCTGTCCTATACAGTTCCTGCACCATTCATTTGTCAGTTTGTCATACTATGGTGGCTTGTGAGTTGCTGTGATTCTGAAAGCTATGCCACCGGTATTTTAAATACCAGCAGGGTCACCCATGGTGGACAAGTTTCAGATGAGCTTCCAGACGAAGACAAACTAGGAAGAAGGGGTGACGAACTACTTCCGAATATTTAGTCACTGAAAACAAATTGATGCTTTTGAGTTGTGGTGTTGGAGGAGAATCCTGAAAGTACCCTGAGCTGACAAAAGATCCAATAGATCCATTTTGGAAGAAGTGCAGCCAGAGTGCTCCTTGGAGTCCAGGATGGCCAAACTTCGTTTCTCATACTTCGGACTTATTGTCAGGAGGGACCAGTCGCTGAAGAAGGATATCATGTTTGGTAAGGTGGAGGGTCAGCGAAACAGAGGTGGACTCAAGTGTGGCAACAGTAGTGAGGTTGGCCCAGGATTAGGCAGTGTTTCATTCTGCTGTGCATAAGGTCGCTATGGGTTGGTACCGACTTGATGGTACCTAACAACAACAACAACAACAACATACAGTTCCTATGAACAACAATGGGTTTGGTATTCTGTTACTTAAAAAAAAATATTTTTAATTAAAAATGATTAGTATACCCCATTAGTATGCCTCAATGTGTTGTTAAGTTTTGTCGAGTAATTTCCAACTGATAGAAACCATGCATAGTGTGTTCAAGGAGCAGCTGGTGAGTGTGAACTACCAACCTGTGGTTAGCAGTCCAGTGCTTATCCTGCAGTGCCACTGCATACAAACATATTCCATTTTACTGATGTAGATTGCAATAAAATTTAAAATTAGGCCCTAGAGATTAGTGTAATTAACAAAAAATGCTTTTAATTGTGATTTTTCCTAGCCACAAAAGAGCTTTAGGAAAACTCAGTTTGCTAAGTCCAGTTTAAGGACATGGAGGGAATGAGGGAGAATGCCAAGATTTTCACTCATTCCCAGGGTTTCAGGAACTACAGATACAGCATAACCCTGAGAATCATCTTCCAAAACAAGACTTAATTGCACATGATGACCTTATCAAAACATTATAGAAATCCACACAACTCCGTAATACAGAGCACACACTAAAAAACCAAAAGGAAGCAGTGGAGAGAGTAGAAAAATGATGGAATAAGAAACCAAGGTTGTCTCCGTACTGGAGATAAATAGCCCTAGGACTGTTGTAGTTCTCTTATTCCTCTCTAAAAGATAGCAGAAAAATTAAATGAATGATTGTTATAGTCATATCAAGATAGTATCAACCTTTGCTGTTGCTAAGTGCCATTGAGTCGGTTCTGACTCATAGCACCCTCTATAGGGCTTCCGTGGAGCTTCTGGTGAGTTTGAACCGCCCACCTTGCAGTTTAAATTGACCAGTGTTTATCCTACAGCTCCACATCAGGACTCCAGAATCACCATAAGAGCTATCTAAAACTATAGTCAGACATTATTCCCAGAGATTCTGATTTAGTGTATGGGGTAAGACCCAAACATTAATATTTTTTTGAAAGATTTTCCTAATCATTTTAATGTGCATCCAAGGTTAAAATCCACAAATTTAGTGTTCTAGATTATCTCAAATCTTCATTGCAACCCTCCAAATTCTATAACTTGTTAGCATAAAATCATTTTGCAACTCTTAGAAACTATGAGATACCACATTGCCAAAAAAGAATTTCTTATCATAGACAATGAAAACATTAGCCAACTATTATACTATTTAGTGAATATGGTCTTGACAATTGTTTGTCCTTTAAGCAAAAATACAGTGGAGAGATATATGTTTATCTAATCATTTTCTAACTAATGTTTCATTAGTCTAAAATTAAATCACCAATTAACATAACTGTACTTATCCACTCAATATAAAAAAGCAGTTTCTTCATATTGCAGTTTCTGAAAGTTACATTAATGAATAACATCTAATTTACCTAGTCTTTTGGAATTCTACACTTCTTACATTTTGATTTCTATAATTCAACAATATCACAATTCTTACATCTTAGAATTCTAGAAACAAAAGTGCAAAGTAATAATGCTAAAATTTGAGAAAATACATTCTTAAAAATAGCAGAAGTAGGGGAAAATAAATATTTCCAATCTTGACTAAAATGTGCTTTGTAGGTTACTCATGCTTTGGAATAACATGTAACAACTATAGAGTATATATTTCATTGACAGTGAGAATCAAGATGTAATATATACATATTCAGACATGCAATCAATACATAAAAAGCAAAATAAATACAGAAAAGTTATACATAGAAATGTAACGTAACAGTGTTGTTGAGCTGATTCCAAATCATTGCAAATGTGTAGAACACAATAGAGCTGCCTCATAGGTTTCCTAGGCTGTAATATAAATATAAAGCATCATTCATATGACATTTATTAAATGGCTTGGTGTGACACTGCAGGATAAACACTGGACTGCTAATTATTAGTTCAGTGGTTCAAACCCACCTGCCACTCTTCAGAAACTCTATACAGGGTCACTATGAGTCAAAACCAATTTGACAGCACTTAAAGGAGCAACAGACTCTTGGGTAGAATTATTATCCCCATCTACAATGATGGAAACTAAATCAGAGAATTTTAGTAAAATCCCCAAGGTATCACATCTATGAGGGAGCTTTAAAAGCTTGTGGGAAAATGGGATTAAAGGATAATGGAATTTGTCTGTTAAGATTCAAAACCCTCTCATCTGAATACCAAAACCTTAATTCAAATGTAAGGTAGTCTTGATCCAAGATTATTAACACTTAAATGTTTTAGAAGAGTACAGGTGTAAAGCAAAAAATAATTTTAGTTAGTCCTTTATGATGACTTACGTTAATCAAACACTGGAAGCTTAAGTCTTTCTTTTTTGTTTTCTTTTCCCATAAAAGGCAAGAGAAAAACCTATGCAAAATACATAGATTTGTTCTAAAGAAGCCACCAACATTTCAATGCTTACATAAGAAATACATTGATCTAAAACAATAGATGCATTCACTTAAATTTCAGTGGAAAACAGAGTAAAACCTGACCCAGAAAAACCATAAAATATATCCATTCATAATCGACTCTTACGTAGTAAGCTACTGCATAAGAAATAAAAATAAAATAAAATAACTTGATGCTACTAGCATTAGAAATAAACAAAAAAGAGTAAACAAGACATTTTCAAGAAAGTAAGAGTTTTAGTAATCCTGTTAAATGTCTAATTTTCATCTTTAATATTACTCAAGATTTCTCTGACATTCTGTAAAAAATTCCTGGGGGAAATGTCAAATTTAAATATAAGAACAAACAGAATACCTTGTCTTTAAAGATTGTCATTTCATTCCAGTTTTTTCTCTACCAATGATTAATTTCCCCCAAATCTTATTTCCTTTTTCACAAAACCAAGAAGGACAAAACACTGGTTTCCCACCTCCTAAGATTAGCAGTTCAAGCTTACTAGCCACTCCTTGGACACCCTATACAAGGTCGCTAAGGATCAGAACCCACTCAACAACACTTAACAACAACATATTATATACATTACCACATATGCAGTAAGGTTGAAAGAATTATACAATCAGCACATGAATATTCCCCACATGCATTCAATCTTTAACAGGTTACTAATTTTTGCTTCACTATGTATTCATCCTATATCTACCCACCAACCCACCTTATTTTTGGTACATTTAAAAGCAAATTGCTGACATCAATACTCTCTCTCTGAAATACTTCAGCATACTATAATTAACTTGAGTTCATTATTTGTTTTCAATCTTATATAACTTCAAATACTGTAAAATATAAAAAACATGATGCATAGTCACTGAGTTTTAACAAATGCATGGACCCCAACTCATAGAGATATAATATATTATTGATTTTGAAATAACAGAAGCCAAGATGTTAACAGTAGAGTGGTGCTATTTGAAAAAATAAAAGGTGAAGGTCTTCAGTGGGCCCTTCTGCCCTTGTCTGGGGAACTCCAAGAGCTAGAGGCTCCTCACAGGACAATGGCAAAATGTCACAGCAGATGTTCTCTATGAGATCTTTTCCAGCGCAATATGGACAGTGTCTCTGACTACAGATGAAAGTAGTTAAACTATTCTGACATGCTCTGCTTTTCAACAAACATGAAACAAGGCCAATTCCCTAGTGCTTGAAAGTTTCACTGCTACATCTTAAGTGGTTTAATTGTTTATTTTGGTTACAGCCGTCCTGTATTTGCATCAGATATATTCTTTTTTACATTATTATTTAGAGTAATTCTGAATGAAAATTAATACCTCGATACCCTACAGGAGGAGCTCTGATTAAGTACTCAGATGTTAACTGGAAGTTTAGTGGTTCAAACACACTAGTCACTCCACAAAGAACAAAGAGGCAGTCCATTTCCATAAAGATATTCTTATTCATTCAATAACAGGGGGGTTGCTTTGAGACAAAACCGACTTGACAGCACTTAATAATGTTGGGCAGTGGCAGTTATCCACCACTCATTTGCCAGTTTAGTAAACTGCGATGGCCTGTGTGTTGCTATGATGCTAGAAGCTCTGTCACTGGTGTTTTAAAAACCAGCAGTGTCACCCATGGTGGACAGATTTCAGTGGAGCTTCCAAACCAAGACACTCTAGAAAGAAAAAGAGGTCAACTACTTCTGAATGGTTATCCACTGAAAAACGTATGAATAATTAACAATGGAACACTGTCAGATGTAGTGCAGAAGACGATACCGTCAACTTGGAAGACACTCAACATATGATTTGAGGAAGAGCTACCTCCTCATAGGATAGTTGACCTTAATGATGTAAATGAAGCAAAACTTTTAGGACCTTCATTTGCTGGTATGATACAAATCAAAACGGGAAGAAACAGCTGCAAATACTCATTAATAATCAGAATATGGAATGTACCAAGTATGAATCTGAGAAAAGTCCAAGTGGTCAAAAATGAATGCAGCAACAGATTCAAGAGGAAAGGCAGTGAACTCATCATTAAAAAGAATACTGCAAGATCTACCTTGCAATATAATGTTTTCTGTTATAGTATAATATCTATAGACCTAAAAAAAATCAGTTAATCAATTTATTCAAATTTACACAAGAACCACTAAAGCCAGTGATAATGAAATGGAAGAACTCTACAAATTTCTTCAGTCTGAAATTGATCAAACAAGCAACAATGATGCATTGGTAATTACCTGTGATTAGAAAGTATAAGCTAGAAACAAAGAGGAAGTATCAGTGGTTGGAAAATATAGTCTTGGTGATACAAAGAAAGATGGAGAGCACATTGTTGCAAGACCAACAATTTATTATTGCAAATTCCATCTTTCAAAAGCATTCAAAGAGACTGTACAAAAGGACTTCACCACATAAAACACACAGGAATCAAATCACTTTCATCTGTGGAGAAAGACAATGGAGAAATTCAATATCATCAGGTAAAACAAAGCCAGGGGTCCACTAAGCAACAGACAAACCATCAATTGTTCATAAGCAAATTCAAGCTGAAGCTGAATAAATAAAATAAATAAAAACAAATCAGTGAGAGCCAAAATATGACCTTGACATATTTTGAATTTAGAGACCATATTAAAAACAAATTTGATGCAATAGACACCACTTGTCAAAGATGGGAAGAGTTGTGGGATGGATGATATCAAGAACATTATATATGAAGAAAGCAAAGTGTCATTAAAAAGATAGGAATGGGGGAAAAAAAATCAATGTCAGGAGTAACCCTGAAAGTTATTCTTGTGTGTAGAAAAGCTAATACAACTGGAAGCAATAAAGACATAAAAGAGCTGAAAAGAACATTTCAAAGGGCAGCTTCACAAAGTAAAGTTTAATGAAATGTGCAAAGACCAGAAGGGAAGAGCATGCTCAGTATCTCTCAAGCTGAAAGAACTGAAGAAAAAAATTCAAATTTGTCTTGCAATATTCAAGGATTCTATGAGCAAAATATTAATGATGCACACAGTATCAAAAGAAAATGGAAAGAATACAGTCACTGTAACAATAATTGGTTGATGTTCTGCCATTTCAACTGGCACCATGTGATCAAGAAGCGATAGTACTGAAGGATCATGTGTAAGCTGTACTGAAAGCATTGGTGAAAAACAGACTCTAGGAACTCATGGAATACAAATTGAAATATGTCAACAAAAGGGTTCACTGATTGTACTCACTAGTCTAAATTTGGAAGACAGCTAGCTACTTGGCCAAGTGATTGGAAGAGATCCATATTCGTGCCCACTGCAGACAAAGGTGACCCAGAAGAATACAAAATCATCAAAAAAATATGATTAATATCACATGAAATAAAAGTTTTCTGAAGATAATTTAAAATCACTTATAATTGATTATAAGTACATTGACAGAGAGTCACCAGTAATTCAAGCCAGAGTCATAAGTAGATGTGAAACAAGGAATATCATTGCTGAACAAAATATTGAATGCTGAAATATGATGAAGAGCACCAGAATATTGTCAGATATCATACTGGAAGATGAGCCCCTCAGGGTGTAAGGCATTCAAAATGTGACTGGGGAAGACCTGCCTCCTCATTTCCCATGATGCAAATGGAGTAGCACCCTCAGGATCTTCAATTGCTCATGGGGTACAACTCAAAATGAAGAGAAACAGCTGTAAACATCCATTAATAATTGGAGCATGGAATGAATGAAGTATAAATCTAGAAATATTGGGTATTGTCAAAAATGAAATGCAATGTATAAACATTGATGTTCTAGGCATTAGTGAGTTAAAAGGGTCGGGTATTGGCTGTTTTGAATCTGACAATCACATAGCTTCCTATGGTGGGAATGACAAATTGAAGATGAATGGCATCATATTCATTATCAAAAAGAACATATCAAGAGCAGTCATGAAGTACAATGCTATCTGTGATACGATAATATCCATCTGCCTACAAGGAAGATCAGTCAATACCACAATTATTCACATTTATGCACCAACCACTAAAGTCAATGATAATGAAATTGAAGAATTCTACCAACTTCTTCCGTCTCAAGTTGATCAAACATGCAATCAAAATGCATTGATAATTACTGGCGATTGGAATGCAAAGGTTGGAAACAAAGAGGAAAGATCAGTAGTTGGAAAACATGGCCTTAGTGATAGAAATGATGCTGGAGATCGCATGATAGAATTCTGCAAGATCAACGAATCATTCATTTCAAATACTTTCTTTAGACAGCATAAGCGATGATTATACAAATGGACATCACCAGATGGAATACACAGAAATCAAATTGACTACATCTGTAGAAAGACATGGTGGAAAAGCTCCGTATCATCAGCTAAAACAAAGCCAGAAGCAGACTCTGGAATAGACCATCAATTGCTCCTATACAAATTCAAACTGAAGCTGAAGAAAATGTAAACAAGTGCACGAGAGCCAAAATATGATCTTAAATATGTCCCACCTGAATTTAGAGATCACCTGAAGAACAGATTTGATCATTAGACATTAAAGACCAGAAGAGTTGTGGGATGACATCAGAAACATCATAAGTGAAGAAGGCAAAAGGTCATTTCGAAGACAATAAAGAAGGAAAACATCAAAATGGATGTCAGAATAGACTATGAAACTTCATCAACAGCATAGAGATGTTAAAGCAAATGGAAAAAATGAGGAGGTACAAGAGCTCAACAGAAAATTTCAAAGGTCAGCTCAAGAAGACAAAGTCAAATATTATAATAAAATGTTCAAAGACCTGGGGGTAGAAAACCAAAAGAAAAGAATATGCTCAGTATTTCTAAAACTGAGGGAACTGAAAACATAACTCAAGCCATAAATTGAGTTATTGAAGGATTCTGTGGGCAAAATATTGAATGATGCAGGAAGTATCAAAAGATGATGGAAGGAATACACATAGTCAGTGTACTAAAAAGAAATGGTTGATGTTCAAGAGGTAGCATATGATCAAGAGTCAATGATCCTGAAGGAAGAAGTCCAAGGTGCATTGAAGTCATTGGCAAAGATCAAGACACCAAGAGTTGATGGAATACAGATTGAAATTTTTCAACTAACTAATGTGGCTCTGGAGGCACTCCACTCATCTAAGTCAAGAAATTTGGAAAACAACTACCTGGCCAACTGATTGCAAGAGATCCATATTTGTGGCCATTCCAAAGAGAAATGAGCCAACGGATTGCAAAAATCATCAGATAATACCGTTAATATCCCATACAAGTAAAGTTTTACTAAAGATAATACAAAAATAACTGCAACCATACAATGACAGAGAACTTATAGAAATGTATGCCAGATTCAGAAGAGGATATGGACTGAGGGATATCATTGCTGATGTTAGATGGATCTTGCCTGAAAGCAGAGAATATCAGAAAGATGTTTACCTGTGCTTTATTGACTACACAAAGGCTTTTGATTGTGTGGATCATGACCAGCTATGGACAACACTGCAAAGTATGAGTATTCCAGAATACTTCAATTTTGCTCATGAGAAATCTGTCTATACTTTATGAGGCAGCTCTTCGAACAGAACATGTAAACATTGAATTCTTTAAAATTACAAAAGGTGTGCACAAGGATTGCATTATTTCATCATATTTATTCAATCTGTATGCTGAGCTAGTAATCTGAGAAGCTGGACTATATGAAGAAAAACGTGGCATCAGGATTAGAAGGAGACTCATTAACAACCTGCAATATGCAGATGGTAAAACCTTCCTTGCTGAAAGTGAAGACGACTTAAAATACTTATTGATTAAGATCAAAGACCACTGCCTTTAGTATAGGTTGCACCTCAATGTAAAGACAAATGAAAATCCTCACCAATGGACTAATAAATAACACCCATAAAAATGGAGAAAATATTGATGTTGTCAAAGACTTCATTTTACTACAATAAATCATCAATATTCATGCAAGCAGCAGTCAAGATATCCAATGACTTATTACATTAGGCAAATCTGTTGCACAAGACCTCTTTAAAGTGTTGAAGAGCAAAGATGCCAGGTTGAGGACTACAGTGCACATGACCCAAGCCATGGTATTTTCAATAACCTCATATGCATGCGAAAGTTGGACAGTGAATAAGGAAGACCGTAGAAGAATTGATGTATTTGAGTTATAGTGTTGGAGGAGAATATTGAAAGTACCATGGACTACCAAAAGAGCAAACAGATCTGTGTTGGACGAAGTACAGCCAGAGTGCTCCTTGGAAGCCAGATGACCAGACTTTTTCTTTCTCTCATACTTCAGACATACTCTCAGGAGGCACCTGTCCCTGGAGAAGGATATCATGTTTGGTAAATTGGAGGGTTGGAGAAAAAAGATGACAACCCCCAGCATGATGGATTGGCACAAAGGCAGCAGCAATGGTCTCAAGCATAGCAATGTTTGTGAAGCTGGCCCAGGACTGGGCAGTGTTTCATTCTGTTGTGCATAGGGTCACTATGAGTTGGTACCAACTCAACGGCACCTAACAACAACAACAAGCTTGGGGTTCTCAGTTGTGGTGCAAACCTCCTGCATGTATCTGTGAATCCATAGGTCCAAAATGCCCCCAAGGGATTTGAGGTATAAAAGGAACTGGTGCAAACATGCATTTTATACTATGTGTTGTGCATGTGGAAATAAAGGCCTTTGTCTCTGCCCTAACAATCTCATAGATTATGCCAGTTTGTTTAAAACTGTGCCAGATATCCTTGTTAGCACGCATGAAGGGTAAAACATCAGACTCTTTACAGTTCTTGACAAAGACAATGTCATTATTCATGTTTGTTATCCTAGTATATCCCTGCCTGTGTCTCACCTGAAGAATCATTTAATTTATCTCTCATGTAACACTGAATTGGTTCAAACATCATACCCTCATATAACTTTCCTGAGGTCGGTGTACTTTGTGGGTTTGAGAAGCAGTATAAATTGCATTTAATAGAACTAAAAATGTACACATTTTTACTAAGAAAAAAAAATTGGGAATTAAAATGTAGGTAAATTGAAAACTTCTCCACGTCTCCATAAATGCAAGTTTAATAGAATCTGTGACAAACCCGATCAACATTTTATGCAGAGTAGTAAATAAAAGTCAAATAAGCAATGCTATCCAATGAAGGTAATGAATATTAAATAAAATTCTTGATAATAATTTAAACATCTCTTCTTGTTGGTATGATGATTAGCTAAAGAAGGTAAAGAATGAATGGATTATAGAGGTATATTGATTTTTTATCATTTTGTAACCTTGCCAGTATATGCTGTAATTGACTATAAACTAAACCAAAGATGTTTTACGTAACACAACAATTTCGATGGCTAGTATAAGACAGTTATTATTTTACAAGACTGAAAATTAAGGGTACCATACATGAAAGAAAGATTCAGTAATATGGGATTCTGTTTTGGAAAACAGTATTTGGAATATAATTCCATACCTGAGCTGGATGCTGTATCAGCCTATCCCTGGATTTCTCATATGAGTAGATTATATATCATTTAGTTTGGTTTAAGCAGTTCTTTGTAATTAAGCCATAGTTCAAAAAACTAACCAACATGTAAGAGAAAAACAATATGAAGTGTCAAACAAGAACACTCTAAAAAAATAATATGTGGTGTCAAACAAGCGCACTCTAAAAAGCCTCTTTTTCTCACACAATAAAAATAGATGAGCCAGCAACATGAAAACAAAAATTGTGTTTCTTCTTTGCATCTAGTAAGGTTCTAAGTATTTAGTTGGCATTTATTACATCTCTACTAAATTAATTAACATAAAAATTTTAGTTTCCCTGAATTTTAATCATAGCAAAGTCATCATGTTGTAACAAGTGAGGTTAAAAAATACCAGTGTTCTGGACGTCTTATTTCAATAAGGAAAACAGTCGTTAGAAAACTGGCCCAAAACTCTAATTTCAAAAATTGTTTGGGATAAGCATACAACTACTTCCAGTTCATGTGGTGTGATGATGAGTTAAAGAAAATATTTACTTGTGAACCCCAAATAATGTATTTTATATTTGATTAAAAAAAGAAAGAAAAAATAATAAATCAACACAAAAGTTTTTCACTCTGTGGTAAAATAAACAGTTTTATGGGGAACACAATTATAAATGTAATTGGCTATGATGTGCTTACAAAACTATAAATGTAAACAGACATAATTTTCTGGAGTTTAGAATGGATTCTTGCTTAAAATTTTCTTTTAGTGATAAACAATATAATTGAGATACCATGACATATTTAATATCTATCCCTTAACATTCTATACCTGGTGATGAACTGACATCATTGAACCAATACACAAAGTACATGGGCACCTGGTTCAAATACAGATATTATTACATGGGCAGGCATCCCTATTAGGCTGCGCATGAAACAATCTTTTCAATATAAAACCCAGGTCCCAGTGTTTTTTCTTCTGATCTGTAATTCAGAGGCTACAATTTAAAAATATTTTCTAGGTGATTTTGATACTCTGAAAGCACTGAGATATTCACATAGTTCACAGAAATTGAGTAGAAAACAAGGAAAGTAGACAAATTAAAACAAGTCTTAGAATGAGACATAGAAGCAGCAAAGGAGTCAGTTATTATTAAGCAGGCCAGAAAAAAAGAAATGGAAGTCATAGCCAGAGGCTATGTAATTAGACCATGTATTAGAACCAGGAAGAGCATCAGCAAACTAGATACAAATGTTCTCAGTAGCAGTGGAACACAGTCTGATAGCACCAGAGTATTTAGTACTGAGACACTATGAATGCTTTTATTACTGTTATGTGCTGTCTAGTCAATTCTTAAGTACCCTTTGCACAAAAGAACGAAGCACTGATCAGTCCTGTGTAAACCTCACAATTATTGTTACACTTGAGCCCATTGTTACTGCCACTGAGCCAATTTATCTGGTTGGGGGTCTCCCTCTTTTTAACTGACATTCCACTCTAACAAGCATGATGTCCTTCTCCAGGGACAGGTCACTTCTGATAATATGTCCAAAGCAGGAGAAATGAAATTTCACCCTCTTGGCTTCTAAGGAGCATTCTGGTTGTACTTCTTCCAACTGTTCTTCTGACAGTCCATGGTACTTTTAATATTCTTCTCCAACACCGTATCTTAGATGCAGCAATTCTTCTACAGTCTTCCTTATTCATTTTCCAACTTTCATATATATATGTGGCTACTGAAAATACCATAGCTTGGGTCAGGCATACCTCAGTCCTTAAACTAACATCTTTGCCCTTGGGCACTTTAAAGACAACTTGTGCAGCATATTTGCCTAATGCAGTATGTAGTTTGATTTTTTGATGACTGCTACTTCCATGAGTATTAATAGCAGACCCATAAAAATGAAATATTTCACAATGTCAACATTTTCTCCATTTACCATGATGTTATTTATTGGTCCAATAGTTCAAATTTTTATTTTCTTTACATTGAGGTAAAACCCAAAGGCTGTGGTCTTTGGTCTTCATCAATAAGTATTTTAAGCCCTCTTCACTTTCAGCAAGTAAAGCTGCTGTATCATCTACATATCTCAGGTTGTTAATGAGTCTTCCTCAATCCTGATGCTATGTTCTTCTTCACATAATCCAGCTTCTTTGATCATATGCTCAGCATACAGATGGAATAACTATGGTGAAAAAAGAGCACCCGGATATTATCAGATTTAATGCAGGAAGGTGATCCATACAGTTGAAAGTCACTCGAAATACAGCTGGGAAAGAGCTGCATCCTCAAAGTAAACTTGACCATGATGATGAGAATGAAGTAAAGACTT
Source organism: Chrysochloris asiatica (assembly GCF_000296735.1). Classification (NCBI taxonomy): domain Eukaryota; kingdom Metazoa; phylum Chordata; class Mammalia; order Afrosoricida; family Chrysochloridae; genus Chrysochloris; species Chrysochloris asiatica. The sequence goes on from NW_006408584.1 coordinate 15,759,691, forward strand.
CAGGACCTTCATTTGCTTATGGTACACAACTCAAAATGAGGAGAAACAATGTAACATCCATCAATAATCATAAAATAGAGAATGTAAGAAATATGAATCTAGGAAGGTGGGAAGTTGTCAAAAATGAAATAAAACACATAAAAATAGACATTCTAGGCACTGGTAGCGTAGTGGTTATGAATCGGGCTGCGAACCTTAAGGTCAGCAGTTTGAAACTACCAGCTGTTCCGCAAGAGAAAGATGAGGCTTTCTGCTCCTGTAAAGATTCACAGCCTCAGAAACCCTGTACAGGGTCGCTATGAGTCAGAACTGACTCCATGGCACATAATCACCACCAACCACCACCACAGGCACTAGTGAAGAAGCTCTGGTAGCACAGTGGTTACGAATCAGGCTTCTAATCTCATGGTCAGCAGTTCGAAACTACCAGTTGTTCTGTGGGAGAAAGATGAGGCTTTCTGTTCCCATAAAAATTTACAGCCTTGGAAAACCTATGCAGAATCACTATGAGTCATAACCACTCCACAGCACATAACAACAACAACAACAACAATAGGCAATAGTGAGCTGAAATGAACTAGTATTGGCTATTTTGAATCTGACAATCATATGATTTACTGTTCAAGGAATAACAAATTGAAGAGGAATGACATTCATTATCAAAAAGAACATTTCAATATCTATCTTGAAGTATAATGCTGTCTGTGATAGGATAATATCCATATGCCTACAAAAGAAGACCAGTTAATACCAGTATAATTCAAATTTATGCACTAGCAGTTAAAGCCAGTAATGAAATTGAAGAACTCTACCAACATTTTCAGTCTGAAATTTATCTAAAATGTAATCAAGATGAACTGATTTTTACTGGTGACTGACATGCAAAGGTTGGAGACAAAGAGGAAGTATCAGTTGTTAGAAAATATGGTCTTGGTAATAGAAATGATGCAGGAGTTTGCATGATAGACTTTTGCAATACCAAGGCTTATTATTGCAAATATCTTTTTAAACAACTTAGAAGATTCCCATATACATGGACCTCACCAGATGGAATACACAGAAATCAGTGGCAGACTATGGAACAAAGCATCAATTGCTTATATGTAAGTTTTGGATGAAGCTGGAGAAAATTAAAACAAGTCCATGAAAGCCAAAATATGACCTTTAACATATTGTATCTGAATTGAGACATCATCTCAAGAACAGATCTGATACAATAGACACTAATGATCGAAGACCAGAAGGGTTGTGGGTACATAAAACGAGAAGAAAATAGCAGATTATTCAGAAGACAAGAAATAAGGAAAATAACAAAATGCACGTCAGGAGAAACTCTGAAACTTGTTCTCCAGCATAAAGATTCTAAAACAATTGGAAGAAATGAAGACGTAAAAAGAGCTGAAGAAAAATTTTCAAAGGGCAGCTCAAGATGACAAAGTCAAGTATGGTAATAAAATATGCAAAGACCTAGAGTAAGAAAACGAAAAGGGAAGAACATGTTCAGCATTTCTCAAACTGAAATAACTGGGGAAAAAATCCAAGCCTCAACTTGGATTCTATGGGCAAAACACTGAATGATTCAGAAAGCATCAAAAGAAGATAAAACATATACAGAGAATCATTGTACCAAAAAGAAATGGTCAATATTCAACCATTTCAAGAGGTAGCTTATGATCAAGAGCCAATGGTATTGAAAGAAAAAAATCTAAGATACACTTAAGGCATTGGTAAAGAAAAGGCTGAAGGAATTGATGAAATACAAATTGTAATTTTCATCGAACAGATGTGGCACTGGAGGCACTCACTCACCTATGACCAAAAAATTTGAAGACAACTACCTGGCCATCTGATTGAAAGAGACCCATATTTGCACTCATTCCAAAGTCAATGGAATTCAGAAGACACTGGACAATATAATTAATATAACATGCAAGTAAAATTTTTCTATAGAGAATTCAAAAAACACTGCAACAGTACAGTGACAGGGAACAGTCAGAGGTACAACCCAGGCTTACATGAGGATGCAGAACAAGAGATGTAATCACTGAAGTTAGATGGATCTTGGCTAAGAGCAGAAAATACCAGAAATATGTGTACCTGTGCTTTATTGACTTTGCAAAGGCTTTCAACTGCTTGGACCATGACAAGCTATGGACAACATTACCAAAAATGGATATTCCAGACACTAAATTGTGTTCAAGAGGAATCTGCACATAGATCAAGAGGCTGTCATTCAAACAGAACAAGAGGACATTAAGTGATTTAATATCAGGAAAAGCTGTGTGCCAGGGTTTTATTCTTTCACCATACTTATTCAATTTATACTAAACAAATAACCCAAGAAGCTGGGTTTTATGAAGAAGCATGTTGCATGGAGACTGGAGAAAGACTCATTAACAACCAGCGATATGCAGATGATACAACTTTCCTTTTTGAAAGGGAAGAGGACTTAAAATGCTGATGAAGATCAAAAGACCACAGCCTTAAATACTGGTTGCATCTCAATGTAAAGAAAATAAAAAACCTCAACACTGGATCAATAAATAACATCACAATAAATGGAAAGAAGATTGAAGTTGTTACAGACTTCACTGTCCTGGGATCCACTATCAATATTCATGGAAGTCGCAGTCAAGAAATCAACTAAGTATTGCATTAGGCAAATCTGCTGCACAAGACCTCTATAAAGTGTTCACGAACAAAGATGGGAGTTTGAGTACTAAGGTGTGCCTCATGCAAGCCATGGTAATTTCAGTAGCCTTATAAGGAGCCTTATAAGGAGCTCTGGTAGCGTAGTGGTTACGAATTGGGCTGCGAACCTTAAGGTCAGCGGTTCAAAACTACCAGCCGCTCCGTGGGGGAAAGATGAGTCTTTCTACCCCCGTAAAGATTTACACCCTCAGAAACCCTGTACAGGGTCTCTATGGGTCGGAACTGACTCGACGGCACTTAACAACAACAACATATGGATGTAAGGAGTCCTGGTGTGATGTTGTGGGTTAATGTGCCAGACTGCAAAGCCATTTGAACTGCAAGGTCGGCAGTTCATGCTCACAGGCTACTTCTTGGAAAACCCTATATACAGGGTCACTATGGGTTGGGATAGACACTTAACAACAACAACAAATATGGATGTGAAAGTTGGACAATAAATAAGAAAGACTGTAGAAGAATTGATGCATTTGAGTTATGGTGTTGGAGATGAATATTAAAAATACTTTGGACTGTCAGAAGAACAAACAAATGTGTCTGAAAAAATACAGCCAAAAAGCTCATTATAAGCCAAGATGGCTAGATTTCATTTCTTATGCTTTGAACATAGTATATCAGGAGTGACCTGTGCCTGGAGAAGGAAATTATGCTTGGTAAAGTAGAGGGTCAGCAAAAAAGAGGATGATCCCCAACAAGATGGATTTGCATAGTACCAGCAGCAATGGGCTCAAGCGTAACAATTGTGAAGATGGACTGTATAGAGTTTCATTCTGTTCTGTTTAGTGTCACAATGAGTAGGAACTGATTTGGAGGTGCCTAACAACAGCAGTTTCTCTGCTATTCATAAGGTTTTCAGTGACTTACGATTCAAAAGTAGTTTGTCACTCTTTCTTCCTAGTCTGTCTTTGTCTGAAAGCTCATCTAAAACCTGTCCACCATGGGTGACCCTGATGGTTATTTAAAATACCAGTGGCATAGCCCTCAGAATTACAGCAACTCAAGCCACCACAACAGGACAGACAGATGAGTGGTGGCCATTTGGTTTTATGTCAAAACTGTCACTTTAACTTTCAATATCAATCCTGATACAATCAAGATGTTCTCTCCGAAGATGGCAGCTCCTGGAATAGTTGAGCATCTTGAATTAGAAAACAATGGATTTCTTGATTCTCCTACAAATTCCCCTAGCTGCAAGCCCTCCAATCCTCCAAATATTCCTTTATATGTGTTTCAGAGTTCCAGCACCATCCCCTGAGCCTGCTTGGCCTGGTATTCTGTGTTGTTATTGATGGAGCTCCTCACTGCACATCTACCCAATCCGCCAATAGATCTGTTTTGGATGAAGTGCAGCCAGAGTGCTCCTCAGAGGCCAAGCCGGTCAAACTTCGTCTCTCATACTTTGGACATATTGTCAGGAGAGAACAGTCGCTAGAAAAGGATATCATGCTTGGTAAGATGGAGGGTCACAGAAAAAAGAGGAAGACCCCCAACGAGATGGATTGGCCAGGTGGCAACATTGATGGATTCAAGTGTGGCAACAGTAGTGAGGTTGGCCCAGGATCAGACATTGTTTCGTTCTGCTGTGGATAGGGTCGCTATGAGTCGGTTCCAGCTCGATGGCACCTAACAACAACAACAACAACAACAGCAGTGGTGCTGTAAGATAAGCATTAGACTTAGCACTCAGCTACTAATCCTGGTGTGATACAGTAGATAAGCACTTGACCATAAGGATTTGTTTACTCTTCTGGCAGTCCACGGTACTTTTATTAGTCTTCTCCAACATCATAAACCTAATACATTGATTCTTCATAATTTTATACAAGAAAAAAATAAACTTAGAGATTAATGAGTGCAAAACACATATTTGTACCAAGGTTTTAAAATTATTTTGAATTTTGTCCTGTAAGGTTCTCACCCCCCATTTTTGTTTTTTGATAATATTAAAGAAAGTAGCATGAGGAACGTGATAGTGCTGTGGTTAAGCATCTAACTGCTAAGAGAAAGGCTGGTGATTGGAATCCACCAGCAACTCAGCATGCAAAGGTTGTGTCAGTCTGCTTCCATAATGATTACAGCCTTGGAAACGCTAAGGAGCAGTTCTATTCTGCACTATAGGGTCACTATGGGTCTGAATTGACCTCAACACAATGGATTTTTTTCCCTTTTGTTTTCATTTTAAGAAAGTGATATTAGTTTAATATAAACCAAACAATACTGAAAAGGATAAAAAGTCTCCCTTCTTTTGCTCTGCCAACTTTGCAAAAGTAACTCCTTCTTATATGTGTCCTACCAGACCTTTTTATTGTGCTTACAAGTTCTTTGCTATAAGAAAACCATGCTCTAAGCAACATGCTAAGCCCAGAGAACATTTTTCAAGGTTTTCAGGTCAAACTGCCAAAACTAGTATTCAAATATCCCTATTGTTAGTCTGGTGTTCTCTTCACCACACCATGATTGCCTGTGTCCTTGCAGATTCTGTCACTGGCTGTGTTCTACAGGTTCCTTTATATTGTCTTCTAGCTTCTTTTGTTTCCTGTGTGCTAAAAAATTAGCAGTATCTTTAATAGCAGGGACTAGAGCAGGTATTAAAACGAAACAAAACAAACCCTGCAAAATCAGGAGCAACTCTCTTACTCTCCCTGGTCTCACTCTCCTCATGAAAACTGAGGATAGCAACTGTTCATTACTTACTTTTCACTCTGTTTTAGTAAGAACTAAATAAATAATGCTTTAATCTAGTAACGAAAACTGATGACTCACTATGGTGTTTTATGATGGGCTTTTCTTCTACAGCTAAAGTTGCTTATAAAGCTAGTTTGAACATGCCCTTTATAGCTTTTCTCATATCCAATAGTCTTGTAATGAGAATAAATTGTAATGATTTCTTCTAAAGCAATGGAATCATTCCAAGTTCCTTCCAGCTTTCTCCAAATCTTTTGAAATTCACAACACAGGAGTTACCCAGGCCTGAGTTCTTGGATCCCTTATGTTTCTTATCTACAATCATCACTCTAGTGATCTCATTCAGTCTCACATATGTAAATACCATCTCCATTACGATGAATTCTGAATTCATATTTCCAACCTGGATTCTCCTTTGAATTCTAGACTCACATATCCATCTGCCTACTTGACATCATAATTTAGATGTTTCACTGATATCTCAACTCAACATCAGATTTTGATCTGCCCATCTCTCAATGCTCCCCCATTTGATTGAACTATAATTTTATTCTTTCAGTTGAACATCTTAAACTCTGGAGGTATTCTTGATTCCTTCTTCCTCTCAATACCCAATATTCAGTTCATCAGTATGAGGGAGCTTCAGAAAATTCATAGAAAATTTCTATTATCTTTCATTTTTCACACACCCTTTCTTTGAAGGGCTTCAAATATCCAGTAGGACTACTGTCAAAATGCATTTGGAATCCAAACACTATCCTCCAAATCCATTACTAACATGCTAGGCTGAGGAGGCACACTCAAGTCTGACACACCCCCAAGTCTCTTCAGAAAACTATAGGACTTCAGAATCTAGCTTTTTTGTTTGCCTCCCATCCTAACGACGAACCTCCCCTATGACAGTTCCCGAAAGAATGACACTGGCTTTCCACACTCTACACCAAGGGCTAGTATAATACAAAAGGTTTCAGCAGTAGAAGGCCTAGATAGTGAGGAGTTCCTCTACTACTTCCCAACTGTGTACACAATCGACCAAGACCTCAAAATTTGAGGCTTAGAGAGGTCAAATAGCCAGTGTTTACCTTACTGCAAAGTCAGCAGTTTAAACCAAGCATCTACTCCTCAGAAATCCTATACAAGATCACTATAAGTCAGAACCAACTGGACAACACTTAACAACAACAACAACAGCAGCAAAGTTCAAATTACTTTTTCTAACGAGAATAACCATATTACTTCTTCTAGAAAGGTGTACACAGGTTAAATATATGAATGTCTATTGAAAGTAACTAAGCACTAGAGAAATGTTTAGCTTTCATTATAATTGAATTCTTCCTACCTATACAAAACCCAGATCACTTCTCTTTGTGAATCATTCTCATGGTAAACTAGTAAAACTAGTATAGTCTTTCAGGCCCTATTGAAATTATGGTTTGGGAAAACATTTATTATTTTCTACAAACTTAGAGTCCAGGTGTGGCATTCTGGGTTAATGCACTAGACTGCAAGGTCAGAGTTTCAAGCTCACCAGCCACTCCTCGGAAACCCTATACAGGGTCACTATGGGTCAGAACCAACTCAACAGCACTTAACAACAACAACAATAAATCTATACCACTGCTTTAAACAGTTACTTCATTATCAATGATGACAGCCATGTTGTTTCATTTATCATAGGTTATAACTCAATTTATCTGTAATTTTATTGAAATCATTTGCATGCTCACTCTAGTATTCCTCCATAGATTATTATCGCTTATAAGGGCAAGACATTCTCTACAAAACACTATCTAATTACTAACATATTACACAGGTATATAGTGAAGTAAAAGGTGTACCATTTTTAACTCGTGATTATTTGAATGCAATTAAGAGGAACTGTTTTAGAATCTCATGAAGAACATAGTTCATGCTTCTCAGATTGAAAGAAATATGGCCCTAAAAAGGAAAGAATTTTAGGACTTGAATCAAAAAAAAAAAAAAATTAAGCTGCTCTGTGTAGGGTCACAATGAGTCAGAACCAACTCTACGGTACTTAACAACAACAACAACAGTGTTTTTAAATGTGGCACTGTGGGTTAATGCCCTGGACTGCAAAGTTGGTTTGAACCGCAAGGTTGGCGGTTCAAGCTTACCAGCCGCTCCTCGGGAACCCTGTACAGGGTTGCTATGGGTCAGAACTGACTCAATGATGCTTAACAACAACAACGACACACTCTCAAATATTAATTCATGTCAATCTGTGACCACAAGCATATTCTTCATAAAGAGAGAAAGTTGCCAAAGTTTACTATGTTTTACACTTTTTTGAGGCCTGATATATGTGTGTCAAGAATCCAAACTGAACTAGATTCAAGAAAAATAAGCAAGCTGTCAGAAACTCTTGAGCCTGTTTTGTTTCACATGTTTTAGCTACAAACATAATTACTGAAGTAAACGCTCACTGATTTCTCACTAAAATGATGCAGACAGTTATGAAACAGAAATTTTGGAAATCATTCTGATTCATTAGTAGAACAACTGCATTGGATCTGTCACTGAATTAAAAAAAAAAAAAATTAGAAAGGCTGAAAACAGGACCTATGTCATATACTCAGTTACTTCTCAACAAAACTACTATACTTATATATAGGCCTATTTCAAACAAGGTCATATACTAAGGCTGAATATAACTAAATAAAACAATAGTAAATTGGCTAATCACACAATTATTTTTTAATGTATTATCCTGAAGAAATTGATATAACTAATCTAAATTAATTAAATACTTTATCCTCTTTCTGAAAATGTAAACAATTCCTTTCCTTTCGATTAAATGGGTTGGTTGTCCACAGTAAATTCATCATGCATTCAATGGGCTGGGTTTTTTTTTTTTTAATAATTAATTAAAATCTGTTTTTCTTTAGTTTCTTCAACTGGAGTGACAATACGATAGAGTTTAAAAGCTGAGTCTTTAAATTCAAGCTACTTTTCTCCAAATTCTGGGCCTACCACTTACTAGTTTAATGACTTCTTGTTGTTGTTCAGTGCTATTGAGTAGGTTCCCACTCATAGCAACTCTCTATAGGGTTTCTAAGGAATGAACCTTGTGTTTCAAATAGCCCAATGCTTTATCCCACAGCACCACACCAAGACTCCAACGCCATAACTTAGGACACATTAATATTTCTGTTACTCAGTTTATTTCTAATTATATATTGTTGCTAAGTGCCGTGGAGTTTGTTCTAAGAGTAACTCTGTATAGGGTTTCTGAGGAGCAACTGGTGAGTTTGAACTGCTGACCTTACAGTTCAAACCAACCTTACAGTCCAGCACATTAACCCACAGTGCCACACTAGAACTCCCAATTATAAGTATATGTATTATGTATTTATAAATAATATAACTAGATAAAAATATATAATGCATATATATTTTCATCTAGTTATATTATTTATAATTCTAAGTAATTAGGTGCCCTTGAGTCCTTTCCGACTCATATCAACCCTGTATATGGTTTTGGAAACTTTTATATCTTCATGGGGCAGAAAGTCTCATCTTTCTCCCACAGAGCAACTGGTGGGCTCGAACAGTGGACCTTGTGTTTCATACTCTAATGTTTATTATATAGAGCCACTGCCTTCCCATAGTATGTGTTACATGAGTTTAATTATTAATTTTAAATATCTATAACCCAAAAGCCAAACACGTTGCCATCAATTCAATTCTAACTCATGAAGACTCTATGTGTTTCAAAGAAGAACTCAGCTCCACAGGACTTTCAATAGCTGATTTTTTTATTAAGTTGATTACTGGGCACCTGTGGGTAGATTTGATCTACCGAATCTTTGGTTAATAGTCAAATACTTAAACATCTGTGACAGTCAAAGAGTCCTTTCATTAACTATTTAAAATATATAATCTGTTGCCACCAATATGTCACTTATAGTGACAAAATAGGGCAGACTATGCCCTACAAAGTTTCTAAGGCTGTAAGTCTTTATGGAAGCAGATTGTCACAAGTTTATCCCAGGGTTCATCTGTTGGATTCAAACTGCCAAAGTTTAGGTTAGTAGACTGCACCAACTATGTTGTCATAAAGTGCCATCAAGTCAGCTCTGACTTACAGCAAACCTGTATAGCATTTCCAAAGAGCAACTGGTGGGTTTGAACTTTCAACCTTCTGGCTAAAAAAATGTGTGCCAAAAAATTTGTTGCTTTAAGGCCCAAATAGCAAATATTTTAGACTTTCAACTATCTCTCTTGCAACTAGTCACTTCTGCCATTTTAGCATGAAAGCATCCCTAGACAAAATGTAAACCAAAATGATTTGCTGTATTCAAATTAAGCTTTACTTTTACAAAATACAAACTAGGCAATGGGTCTTAGTTTACTGAGTACTGAATTACAATAGTTAGGAAACTGCTTCTATACTAAAAGTGAGCTGTGGAATTATTAGTCTAGAAAGACAATGCAGAATAATTCATAGAATATAGAGAGGATATCTGCCTCATTGGACATTTGTGGAGTCTCTCATTTGATGTAATCAACTTGATGTCAATGGGTTTGTTCAGGTTTTGTTTGCACTGGTAAACAACTGGGGAATGAATTGGAAAAAAACTAATGATTCTTAAAATAATAACTTATGAACCATAACTGTTTAATGCACAGAGAAACTTTCTCTCTTCACTTCAACACCAACCCTAACCATTTCCAGCATTCACCACTCTTAATTGTTCTATGATCCAAAGCTGTAGCTTATGCTAACTTAGCCACATTTTACTTCCCTAAAAGTATGTGTGTGTCTGTCAGTGTTTGTGTGTGTGTGGGCATTTAGGTTAGTTTAACAAGGGAAAAAGTGAGTGTAAGCAGAGTATGTTAACAAAAAGGAACAAAAATAAGAGAGGAAAGATAAAGTAAATATGGTTCAGGAGATAAGAACTGAAGGAAAGTACATAAAAATCACAGTACATTGGAATAATTTGTTACACCAAATACATTGTCAAATAAATCACACAAAGTAGGGTAAAAGGAAAGCTAAATATGAACATGTTTAATCTGAAGAAGGCAAATATAAATTTCCATTCAATACAAATTCAATATAAAACTAAAAATTTTAATGTTGCAAAGATCCATGAAATTTTCACCAAAATAAATATTATAGCATATCCATCACCCATAAAACTTTCCTCATACAATTTGCTAATTCCCTCCTACTGTCCTTCCTCTCTCCTTTCCCATTCCAAATAATCCATGGCCTGTAGATATCTGGCTCTTGTCACTCAGCTGCTAGAAATGTTCATATAAAAGTTTTGTAGAGACATATGATTTAATTTCTCTTGGATAAATACCTAGAAGTAGAATGGCTGAATCACATGACAGGTATATGTTTAAATTTTTAAGATGCTGCCAACAGTTTACTAATAAAATAATATTTTGTATTATTTTGTTATACTGTTTTATACTGTATATATTTTATACAGTTCTGATTCCTGGTGTGGTACTGCGGGTTAATGCACTGGACTGCAAGGTCAGTTTGAACCACAAGTTTAAGCTTATCAGCAACTCCTCAGAAACCTTACACCAGGTCGTTATGAGTCAAAACTGACTTGACAGCACTAACAATAACAACAGCCAGTACTATAGGAACATTCTAGTTGCTCCACCAATAAATGCTTGTTAGGGTCAGTCTTACCTCAGACCAGAAATAGTGGTCAGATATTGTATAGAATGTTCTTCAATTTGCATTGTCCATTTGTCAATCTTCTTCATTTAAGACACTATGGCTTTACTGAGTATCCTATCTGTCTGGATGGGGCTGATGAAAGGAGATGGAGATAAGACTCTTGTGGTACAATAGTGAATAATTAATATCAGGGCTGACTGTGAGGGTTGGAAATGTAAAGGTAGATGTTTTGTAGCAAAAACAAGGGAGTGGTTGACTTTGCAGTCTAGGAGCGGAGGTCCCTGGGACCATCAAGGGAGAAGAGCAGAGTGCAGAACCCTACCCAGCGAAGCAGTGATGCCAGAGATGGCAGCAGAGACGATGACGTGGAGAGATGGAGCATATGGGAACTCTAGACCCAGAGAGGGAGAGGGACTGTGTGCTGATGACCGAGGGGCAGGTTTGCGGGATGCACCCTTTGGGTGTTTGATGATGCATGGAGGGGATTGTAATCAAGGTAATGAAATGATATATGATAGGATGAATGTAAAGCTACTGTTCTTCCATGTAAACTATAACATAGTTCTCACACACACAAAAAAAAAGAACACTTAAAAAAAAACACTGTGGCTTTAATGTTCTAAGAGCCCAGGTTGCACAAAGTTACACACTCAGCTAGTAATTGGAAGTTCAGTGATTTAAACCCACTAATAGATCCACAGCTGAAATACCTGGTGATCTATACTCATAAAGATTACAGACCACAGGGTGAAACAATATGGTTAAATGAGTAAACCTTCTCATTTATTCTCCTGGCAACTAACCCACTGCATGGTGAATACAAGAAGCACACAGAGATCTAGGAACTACAGATGACAGCTGAGGTGTTGGAGTGTCAGAGTGGGTACAGAAGCAGATAAGAGGAGGAGCAAAGATCTTATACTAGATAGGAGAACCTAACCACTAGCATCAAGAGCCCTCATTAATTGCAGCCAATTTGGGATGGTGCTAGGTAGCAACCCCACCAGGGAACATAAAAAGGGTGTTAATCTATGGAAGCTGTAACTCATTTTTTTTGAAGGTGGCATAAGTTGGAATTTGTGAACCACTAAATTGTAAGGTGGTGAAGGGAGACCATGGCACTGCAAGAAAGTGCTATTGAATCTCTGAGGTCCAAAACAAGACAACAGGACTGGGTTAGAAGTGAAAAACAAAACAAAAAACCTAAGGATAAAGTTTCCATCTACTGGTTCTCAGGACAAGATGCCAAGCCCACTGCCTATGAGTAGATTCTGAGTCATGGTGACCTTTTCAGGCTGAGTGGAGCTGTATTGTGGGTCTCCCAGGGGTGTAAGTCTTTGCAGCGAGGTAAACTATTGCATCTTTCTCCCACTGAATGAATGGTGAATATGGGACCTGGCTTTTGTCACTCAGCTGCTGGGTACCCAATCAAAAAAAAAAAAAACTTTCCCACAAAACCAGAATACTAAATTTAAACTGAAAAAATAAAATAACAAAAACGGCTCAATCACAACAAAAAATACTAAAACACATAAAATCACAAGAGAAAAAATAATTTAAAACAAAACATGAAGCAAAGGAAAATTCATCTATACAGGCCAAATTTTTAAACAGTGGTGCTAAATATGTTTAACGTAAGCAAAACACATATAGATACAAAATACACAAACTAGTGAAGATTAGGAAACAAAAGGAGTAACAAAATGAGACTCAACAACGAATTGAATATATTAAAGATAAATAAATAACACAAAGAGCTCTATTGGAAGTGAAGGTTAAGCAACTGAATTTTAAAAAATAAAGACAAACAATCAAACATACAGTCAAATAAACAGAAGACAAAATAAAGGAACTAGAAGACAAAATAACTGAACTTATTACCAAATCTCAAGGGAAACAAGAGAAAAGAAAAAGAAATGTGAACAAACCTAGAAGGGAATGTGGGATTTAACAAAGAAATCTAGCATTAGACAACAACAAAGACACAGAAACATTTTTTCAAGACAATCAGTGAGAGTGTTCTAGTACTAAACAAGGAACCAAGCCTCCAAATACAGGAAACACACTAACCCCAATATGAAGAGACACAAAAACATCAAATTCCTAATAAACTTTTAAAAATCAAAAACATAGAAAGAATGCTAAAAGTAACAAGAGAAAGACACAATATAACACACCAAAGGTCTTTTTTAAGAATTAAGGCAAATTTCTCCCCAGAAATGTTAGATCCAGAAGAAAGAGAATGACATACTGAATGAAAACAATTTATAATCAAAAATTCTTTACATATCCCAACCCAGACTCCAATCACATTCTTCAAAGAGATGGAAAAAACAATTACAAACTTTATTTGGAAAGGAAGGACACCCAGGATAAGCAAAGCACTGCTTAAGAAGAAGAACAGGGTTGGAAGCCTCTCACTTCCCGATTTCAAAATTTACTACATGGCTAAAGTGGTCAAAACAGCCAGGTACTGGTACAATGAAAAAGATACATTGATCAATGGAACTGAATCAAGAATCCAGAAATTAACCCATCCACATACAGCCAACTGATTTTTGACAAAGTGCCTAGGTATATCGCATGGGGAGGAGATAGTCTCTTTAACAGATGGTGCTGGCAGACCTGGAATGCGATATGCAAAAGATTGAAACAAGACCTTTACCTCATGCACTATAAAAAAAAAAAAAATTCAATATGGATTAAATACCTAAATGTGAATCCCCAAATTTTGAAGGTTATCAAAGAAAAAATAGGGACAAATGTGAGGGCTCTAATTCAGGGCATACACAGACTACCAAATATTTTGAAAACTACACAAACAAAAGTATACAAAATAGATGATTGGGATATACTAAAATTTTGTTTAAGTTATGTGTATCAAAAGACTTCATCAGAAGAGTAAAAAGGGAACCCACAGAGTTGGAAAAAATCTTTTGCAACAACACATCAGACAAGGGACTCATTTATAAAATATATAGGAAACTACAATACCTCTACAAGAAAAAGACAAATAACCCAATTAAAAAATGGGCACAGGACATGAACAGACACTTCAACAGGGAGGAGATCTAGGCAGCCAATAAACATATGAAGAAATGTTCACAATCACTAGCTATTAGGAGATGCAAATTAATACAACAATTCGATATCATCTCACACCAGCAATAACTGCAAAGATCAAAAAAGTAGAAGACAATAAATGCTGGCAAGGCTGTGGAGAGAGTGGGACCATCCTACATTGTTGGTGGTATTGCAAAATGGTCCAACCATTCTAGAAAGGTGCTTCCTCAGAAGGTTGGAAAGAGAAATACCTTATGATTCAGCAATTCCTCTTCTTGGTATTTACCCACAAGAAATACAAGTCATAACATGAGTAGATATATGCACACCAATGTTCAAAGAAGCACTATTTACAATAGCAAAAAGATGGAGATAGCCTAAGTGCCCATCAATTGAAGAACGGATAAACAAACTGTGGTACATGCACACAGTGGAATACTATGCTACTTTGAAGAACTACAAGGAAGCTTGCAAGCCACCACATAACTTAGATGAACCTTGAAGCCATTATGCTGAGTGAAATTAGTCAGTCACAAAAGGAGAAATACTGCCTAGGACCATTATTGTAAAATATTAAGAAAAAGAACCCACCATAAAAGGGGAAAATTTATTTATGTATATATATATATATATTTGCTGTCACCGGGATACATGGGATGAGGTGAGGTGAGGGAGTGGAAGGTGGAGCACAGGGTAGGAAATGGATTGCTTGATTGCTGGGGGATGGGGGGCAATACACAAGAAGGGTGAAGGCAATGGAAGAACAAGACTGATGGGAGGACAGTTAGGCAGGTTTGCATGGGCTAAATGGGACAGAGGTAAATGATGATGTATGCACAACTTTGGAAAAACAGGGCTCCGGGATACAAGGATTGAGGTACAGTTTGAATGGGTAAAAGAGGGGAATAATGTTACGAAGCTTGGCTGTCTTTTGAATCTTGGTTTCCCTTGCCTACCATTGTAAAATAGACACTTGAGGGGGAGAGAAAGGAATAGCCAGAAACATCACAGTAGAAAACTTATAAATCCATCTTCAGCCTATAACTGATTGTAATACCTTAGAGGGGGCTAGAAGTTGCCCAGTGAAAGAGGTTTCCGGTGGAGCCTTTGCATTGCATAAGACCACAGATAGAATCCTGAACCCCATCCAGAATCATCTGAGGTGGGAAATTTCCACTTGAAAGGACAAGTAGACCATCCTGGAGTTGCTAGAAGAACAGAAGATAATTGTGAAAAAAGACTGGCAGGAAAAATCAAAAACAATAACGGCAGTCTGATTGATTACTACAAGAACAAGACATCTGTTTGCCCGGGAGCCATCAAGGCAAGTGGTCGGGTTCTCTCAGAACAAACCCCCTCCCAAGAATGAGACTCAAGGGGAATACACGAGCAGGTATGTGGTCTGGCTGGTGAATATGTTGGTCAGTGATGAGGGGAAAATGGGGGTGGGGTGGGGGGACAGGAATGAAGTTGGAAGCTAAATCCAACCACATTCAACAGACTCCTGTGAACCTGGGTGGAGACCTGGTTGGCCAGCAGTTACAACAAGACCTGGGGGCTCCTGGGCCCAGAGGCAGTGACATGGCCACAAAGGACTAGAGCAGAGAGCAAACTGTTCAGCTGATATAAGTTGAGGAGAGATGCACAAGAACACCCATACTTACAGAATGTACCCACTTGACTTGGCTTCAATGGCTGTATGATCATAACTCGACTTGAAGAAAAAAGAAGACGGAAAAAAAGAGTAACCCGCTACAATTTGATGAGCTTTACCTACGCTTATAGATGTAGCAGCTCAAGAAAGGGAATAAATCTTTACAGAGAGGATCACTCCCACCCCATTGGTACACAGGGTTGACAGGGTTGGGCAACTGAGACATTGGCTACCCCAAATGGGGGAGCTACAAAGGCTCACAAGCTTTCAAGAGGGAGCCTAGTTCCAGAGGCACTGGGGGAAGGTAAAATCTCCACTGAATGGTTTCCAATCTATTGGAACTATTGGAACGGGGTAATGAAGGGAGATGTGGTACAATTGTGAATAATTGCTATCACGACTGACTGTGAGTGTCAGAAATGTAAAGGTACACATTTTGTAACAGAAGGAGGGGAGTGACTGAGTCTGCAGTTCAGGAGCGTAGATCCCTGGGACCATCAAGTGAGAAGCGCTGAGTGCAGGACCCTACCAGAGAAGCAGTGATGCCAGAAATGGAAAAAGAGACGATGACATGGACAGATGGAGCGGCTGGGGACACTGAATTCAGGGAGGGAGGGGGCCATGTGCTGACGGCCATGGGGCAGGCTTGCAGGGTGTACCCTTTGGTTGTTTGATGATGCATGGAGGGGATTATAATCATTGCAATGAAATGACATACGATAGGATGAATGTAAAACTTGTGTTTTTCCATGTAAACCCACATAATTCACAATAAAAACTTACAAGAAAAAAATTCTTTACATAGCAAAGTTGTTATTCAAAAATGAGGGGAAATGAAGACATTTTTAAACAAACAGAAACTTGGGGGATTTACCAGACATGTATTACTCAAGGGAGTACTCCAAATGTAAAAGCAAGACCATTAAATAAACATTCATCTTTACACAGGAATAAGAGAAAGATCTTCAAAAGATGCAACAAAATAGATAACCATAAAGCCAAGTACATGACAATGTCTGGAAATAAACCTAACACATAAATCCCTTAAACAATACAATAACAAGTTTGTAAGAAATACGCACGGAATAAACTTCTTTAATACAGGATCTCTGTTGATGTTAATGGATTCCTGGTGTGGTGCTGTAGTATCAGCACTAGACTGTGAGCAAGAAGATCGGCAGTTCAAACCCACCAACAGATCAGAAACCCTACAGGGATGCTGTGATTAGGAACCCATTCGATGACTAAGTTAACAACAACATCGATGTTAATGGAGACATACGAACAGAAATGGGGAAAGAAGGAGCATATCAGAAATAGACTTATTATATCATGGTTGCATGTCAATGGTTGTCTGTAATGGAGTATCTGTGGTAATAACTAAAGAATCACCTATAGGAAACATTCAGAACAAAAGGAAGGAAGCAAAAAGACTCATCAAATACAAGCAAAACGGAAAAAAGATATAAAGCACTTAAAAAATTAATACATTTATAATTGAATAAATTTATAACTTTGTATAAATTTTGTTGTTGTTCAGTGCCATCAAATTGAAACCAACTCATAGCAACCGTTTATGGGGTTTCTGAGGAACAGCTGGTGGCTATGAACTGCCAACCAGTGCTTATCCTATAGCACCACAAGACCCTTGTTAACAATTGTTACCTTAAATGAAAATGATCTAAACTGCCATGCAAAAGGCATAGAGTGGTGAAATGAATTAAGAGAAAAACAGATCCCTCTTTTTCCTATGACAAGAAACACACCTTAGACACAAGGACATAAATTGGCTGGAAAAATAAAAGATGGAGAAAAGCATTCACATGGCCAGAAAGCAAAATGAGCAGGGGTGATCATTCTGATATCAGATAAGGCAAACATTAAATCAAAATGTATTACAAGAGAAAATGAAGGATATGGCATCATAATAAAAAGGTAATTGCAGCAAGAAGACACAGTAAAATATATATACACCCCTAAGACGAATGCACGAAAATACATAAAACAAATACTGGCTAGTATGAAAGCAAATACTGATTAGTATGAAAGAAGAAATAGATAATTCCACAATAATAGTTGTTATTGTTGTTATGTGCTGTGCAGTCAGTTTCAACTCATAGCAACCCTGTTCAGGGTTTCTGGGGCTGTAAATCTTTATGGGAGCAGAAAGCCTCATCTTTCTCCTGCGGAGCAGCTGGTAGTACTGGATTTCATTAAACCACTTTCAATTATGGACAAAATGTTCCATTTATGGATAAAAAGAACACTAAGGATGCCAAAAACTTACCTAAAACCATAGGCCAATTGAACCTAACAAACATGTACATAACATCCCACCAGTATCAGAATAATACACCTTCTGCTCCAGTGAATGAAAAAAATAGAATGGGAAGAATTTTCTATAAACTTTTTTATGCCCCTTAGTAAAATATTACTACCATGTGCCATAAACTGGATTATGACTCATAGTTATCCTACAGAACAGGGTAGAAATGCCCTACAGGGTTTCCAAGGCTTTGATCTTTTACTAAAGCAGACTTCCATGTTTTCCTCATGAGGAGTGGTTGGTGGATTCGAACTGCTGGTCTTTTGGTTAGCAACACAGTGTTTAACAACTGCACCACAAAGGATCCTATAAAACACTACTACTACAAAAGATGAAAAGCTAACTTACAAAAAAAAAGAAAGACATCTCATGCTTATGGATGGAAGAATTAGTATAGTGGAAATGTCAATTCTACCAAAAACAATCTACATATACCATGCAATTCTGATACAAATACCAACAACATTTTTTACTAAAATGAAAAAACAAATGGCCAACTCCACATGAAAAGAAAAGAAACTACAAATAGCCTAAGTAATGTGGAAGGGGAAAAAAAAAAGCTGGAGGACTCACAGTTCCTCATATCAAAGCATATTACTATTGTTGATAAGTGCCGTTGAGTAGGCTCTGACTCATCTCAACCCTGAATAGGATTTCCGAATAGTGACTGGTGGATTTCACCCACCAACCTTGCAATTAGCAGTCCAGCGCTTATCGTACAGAATTACACCAAGACTCCCAAAACATACTATAAAGCCACTGAAACCAAAACAGCCTGGTATTGATTCAATGATAGACACATACATCAGAGGACAAGAATTGTGAATTCAAAATTAAACCCAAGCAACTATGTTGTTGTTATATGCCATCGAGTCAGTACCGACTCATAGCGACTCTATGCACAACAGAACGAAACACTGCCGGGTCCTGGGCCGATCTCACAATTGTTGCCAAGCTTGGGCCCATTGATGCTGCCACATTGCAAATCCATCTCATAAGGGGTCTTGCTCGTTTTCTCTGACCCTTCACCTTACCAAACATGATATCCTTCGCCAGGACTGGCCCCTCCTCACAATACGTCCGAAGTATGGGAGATGAAGTTTGGCCATCCTGGCCTTCAAGGAGCACTCTGGCTGCACTTCTTTCAACACAGATCTGTTTGGTTCTTTTGGCAGCCCATGTCACTTTCAATATTCTCCTCTAACACTATAACTCAAACGCATCAATTCTTCTATTCACTGTCCAGCTTTCACATGCATATGAGGTTATTGAAAATACCATAGCTTGGGTAAGACACACCTTAGCCCTCAAACTGACATCTTTGCTCTTCAACACTTTAAAAATGTCTTGTGCAGCAGATTTGCCTAATGCAATATGTCGTTTGATTTCTTGACTGCTGCTTCCATGAGTGTTAATGACTGATCCTAGTAGAATGAAGTCCTTGACAACTTCAATCTTTTCTCTGTTGATAAGAATGTTGTTTATTGGTCCTGTGGTAAGAATTTTTGTTTTATTTACATTGAGACACAATCCATACTGAAGGCTGTGTTCTTTGATCTTCATCAGTAAATATTTTAAGTCTTCTTCATTTTCAGCAAGCAAGGTTGTATTCCCCAAATTGTTATAGAAACACTAAACTGTGGCCACCATAGGATTTACCTTATTTATTCCCCATTTCCCAGGGATCTCTGCCTTTGTGGTCTCATGTTCATTGTCTTGGGAACTATTGTTCTAAATATTTTGTCATATCCTAGATCCTTCAAACAAAACAATAAATCTCACCCTTGTTACTTAATGTTGCCAAGGGCAGACGTTCACATATCTTGAATTATTTAAGATTTTATTCAGTTTTATATTGACATATATAATAATTCAATTGGGATAAAATTTTAAGTAGTTCAAATCTAAGGCAGGGAGATTAGGGGGCCCTCAAGAAAGAACTATTAGGAAAGCAAAGACTTTGTTTCATGGGCAGAAGGTTTCTTTGTTTCTCTACTGTACCCCAGTGCTTGGACAAATGCTTGGAACATTTAGAGAAGGCATTTAGTAAATGTTCATTGAGTGGTTTCTCAGTGATAGATGATTTCTAAGAACTATAGCCCCCAAAGCAGCTATGATGGGCCCAGCTGAGGCTCTCCTGTGACCCAAATTCCAATATCTACTACTTGACCTCTCCAAGTGCCTGAGACAGCATACAAAGCCTCTTGGAAGATGGAAGCATTAATCCCCAAACCTTGTCCATTTCATATGATTAACAGATCACTCATAATATCTCTGTATTTACTCCATTGTGCTGGCTTTACACACCTTGAATGATGACCTTACCTGGGGTAGGAGGATAAAGTCAACTTCTAGGAAAGGATAGAATCAGAGTGCTGAAGAATATCCCATAATAAATTTTGCCTGCTCCTGCTTTACTGACTAAGTAAAGACTTTCAACAGTGTAGATTATGACAAACTATGGATAAAACTGCAAAGTATGGGTATTCCAGAAAACTTAACTGTGCTCATGAGGAACCTGTACACTGATCAAGAGTCAGCGTCATTCGAACAGATCTAGGGGACAATGAATGGCTCAAAATCAGAAAGGTGTGCATCAGGGTTGTATTCTTTCACCATACTTATTCAATCTGTATTTTGAACAAATAATCTGGGAAACTGGATTACATGAAGAAGACTATGCATCAGGATTGGAGGAAGATTCATTAAAAACCTGTGATATACAGATGATACAACGTTGCTTGTTGAAAGTGAAGTTGGTTACAACTTATAGTGACCCTGTACAGGGTTTCCGGGGAACAGCTAGTGTGTTTGAACCACTAATCTTATGGTCTTGTGTTTATCATGCAGCATCACACCAGGATGCCAAGGACTAACTTAAAAATCATCATTCTATGTGAATTTATGAGATTATCAACTTACTCTCAATTAAAAGCTCACGGCTAGTTTACATGTTCACTAACAAGTCAAAATGGCATGGACATTTTGGAGATATGTCAAGGAACAGAGTTTATTATGGCCATCTTAAATAGTGACCATGTTGAAAATAAAATCTCTTACTTTCTTTAAAGAAGAAATCTCTATAACCATAACCAGATGAAAGCTAACTATAAATATGGAGACACAGTATTACAATGTAAAGAATGGGATACACAGGCTATTGTTATTGTTATTAGGTATCCTTGAGATGGTTCTGACTCATAAGAACCCTATGCACAACAGAATGGAGCACTGCCTGGTCCTCGGCCATCCTCACAATCACTGTTAATCTTGAGCCCATTATTGCTGCTTCCACTGTCCCAATCCATCTTGTTAGGGGCCTTACTCTTTATTGCTGACCATCCACTTTACCAAGCATGATGTCGGTATTCATGAACTGATCCCTCCTGACATTGAGTATGTTTTTCCCTTTTGGTTTTCTAACTCCAAGTCTTTGCATGTTGCATTATAATACTTGACTGTCTTCCCCAGATGCCCTTTGAAATTTTCTGTTCAGTTGATTTACATCCTCATTTCTTCCATTTGCTTTAGCATCTCTATACTGGAGAAAAAGTTTCAGAGTCTTTTCTGACTTCCATTCTGGTCTTTTCTTTCTTTCTTGTCTTCTTAATTACCCTTTGCTTTTTTTCTGTATGATGTTCCTGATGTCATCCTACAATTCTTTTGGTCTTCAGTTATTAGTGTCCAATGTATCAAATCTGTTCTTGAGATGACCTCTAAATTCAGGAGAGATATGTTCAAAGTCAAACTTTGACTCTCTTGGACTTTTTATTTTCTTCAGCTTCAGCCTGAAGTTGCATATGAACAACTGATGGTATGTTCCCCAATCTGGCCTGGTTTTCAGTGATGATGCGGAACTTTTTCATGGTCTCTTCTCACAGATGTCATCTATTTGATTTATGTGCAGTCCATCTGATGAGGTACATATGTAAATCATCTTTTACATTGCTTTAAAAAGGTATTTGCAATGAAGAAGTCATTGGTCTTGCAAATTTCTATCATGCATTCTCCTGCATCATTTCTATCACCAAAGTCATGTTTTCCAACTATTCCTCCTTTCGCTTTATCTCCAAATGTTGCATACCAATTGCCAGTAGTTATCAACACATCTTGGTCGCATGTTTGATCAATTTCAGAATGAAAACATTGGTAGAATTCTTCAATTTCAACATACTGGTGTAAATTAGGAAAATTTACGCCAGTATGTTAAAACTGAAAAATTTCACCAACGTTTTCATTCTGAGTCAGAAAACCAAAAAGAAGAACATACTCAGCATTTGTCAAGCTGGGGAAATGAAGAAAAAATTAAAGCCTCGACTTGTGTTACAGAAGGATTCTCTGAACAAATTATTGAATGATGCAGAAAGCATCAAAAGAAGATG
>NW_006408584.1:15782782-15796106 GCF_000296735.1 Chrysochloris asiatica
GATCATGACAAACTATGGACAACACTGCAAAGTATGAGTATTTCGGAACACTTAATTGTGCTCATGAGGAATCTGTACATGGATCAAGAGCCAGCTGTTTGAACAGAATATGGGGACACTGAATGATTTAAAATTAAGAAAGGTGTGTGACAGGGCTATATTCTTTCACCATACTTACTCAACCTGTATGCTGAGCAAATAATCCGAGAAGCTGGGTTACATGAAGAAAAACAAGACATCAGGACTGGAGGAAGACTCATTAACAACCTGCAATATGCAGATGATACAACCTTGCTTTCTTAAAGTGAAGAGGACTTAAAGTATTTACTGATGAAGATCAAAGACCACACAGCCTTCGATATGGATTGCATCTCAATGTAAAGAAAACAAAATTCCTTACCACTGGACCAATAAACCTCATTATATCAATGGAGAAAGATTGACATTGTCAAGGACTTCATTCTTCTTGGATCAACTATCAACATACATGAAAGCAGCAGTGAGGAAATCATATGACGTATTACATTAGGCGAATCTGATGCACAAGACCTTTTTAAAGTGTTGAAGAGCACAGATGTCAGCTTGAGGACTGAGTTGCACCTGACCCAAGCCATAGTATTTTCAATAACCTCATATGCATGTGAAAGCTGTACAGTGAATAAGGAAGACCATAGAAGAATTGATGCTTTTGAGTTACGGTGTTGGAGGAGAATATTGAAAGTACCATGGGCTGCCAAAAGAAACAACAAATCTGTTTTGGAATAAGTGCTTCCAGAGTCCTCTTTGGAGTCCAGGATGGCCAAATTTCATCTCTCATACTTCAGATATACTGTTAGGAGGGACCAGTCGCTGGAGAAGGATATCATGTTTGGTAAGATGGAGGGTTTGAGAAAAAGGAAGACCCCAGCGAGATGGATTGGCAAAGTGGCCACATCAATGGGCTCAAGTGTGGCAGTAATTGTGACATTGGCCCAGGACTGGGCAGTGTTTTGTTCTGTTGTACATAGGGTTGCTATTAGTAGGTACTGACTCAATGGCACCTAACAACAACAACACAATGCATTAAAGCAGCCCAAATACAACTAGAAACAGAGAACCATCTTTTTTCCAGAAAGTTTTTTATAGTATTTATGAAGTGAACACAATCTTGACACGAAAGGCAAGAATAATAAAATAGAGGAGATTTCCAGGCCAATTTAACTAATGAACGTCGAAACAAATGCCTAACCAAAATATCAATGAACTAAAGCCTGCCATGGTAAAACAATGATCGTGTATGTCCAACTTGGATTCATTATAGATGGATAATATTAGTAAGTCACTTACTCTGATTAAGCACATTAAAAAGTACAATGAAGATAATACAACAATGTAAACTTGTTGTTATCAAACATACTAGTCTGTTCCTACTTATAATGTCCCTTACAGGTTTTCCAAGAGTAGTTGGTGGATTTGAATGGCCAATATTGTAACTAGCAGTGCAGTGCTTATCATACAATGCCACAACAAGGCTCAAAACCTCAATTGTTGTTAAGTGCCCTGGAGTAAGTTCCAACTGTGACCCTGTATAGGATTTCTGAGGCTGTAAACCTTTGCTGGTGAGGAAAGTTTCATCTTCCCCAACCCCCATTCGAGACTGTCTTTGAAACTTGTGGTTTGAAGTCCATTTCTTATCCTACAAAGGCACCATATTACACTATATATAGTAAATATAGTTCTGGTGTGATACTGTGGGATAATTTACTAGACCAGAAGGTCAATTTGAACCACAAGGTCGGTGGTTCAAATTCACCAGCCACTTCTCAGAAACCCTATACAGGGTCACTATGTGTCGGAACTGACTCAACAGCACTGTAAAACAAGAAAGAATGGCTCGATTTTATAAAAAGTATCTATGTTAAAAAAGATAAAATATACACCAAATAGTAAAATTGATAAATCATTGAAAACATTTTCTTTAAAATCAGGAACAGCGTAATAAGGGAGCACTAAAATCACTACTATTCAACACTAGAAGTACTTGACAGCAAAGTAAATTAGGAAAACGTAAATAAAAATAAAGCTTAGGGATTGCAAATGAAAGCCAAATGATATAAGTTACAATTGTTTAGCTTAACTAGCAAACTATGTCTGCCTTGAGTTTGTGTTCTTTTAAAGAATTATCTACATGGGATCAAATTGATGACAGCAATTCTAAAGTTTAAATAAGCTTATGGAGCAGGAGTTTATGTTAATAGGAATAATTTGAAAAAGGAGAGTAAGAATGATTGTGTAACTTAAATAATGCAATCAATGTCAATAACTTGTACATGTAGAAATTGTTGACTTGGTATATTTTCTGTTGTCTATATTTTCACCAAAAATATAAAATAAATTATTAACAAAATACATGCTTTATTTGTAGATTAATTGACTGCCTATGTAAAGAATCTATAGATTAAAAGTATTAAAATAATAAGATATTAGCAAGGACATTGCATAAAAATGCAATAAATGTGTTATAAAGAGGTTTTTATTAAAAGATACATTTAAAAGATAGAAAATCAAAAGAAAATACATGTCAATTAATCTACCAAAGCATGCAAAAATCCTTAGTAGTCAAAAATTATTACAACTTTACTGAGAACTGAAGACCTAAACCTAAGCAAAAAGGTTTATCATTTTCATAGGTTAGAAGACCTGCTATCATAAAATTCACGATTCTCTCTAAATTAACCTACAGAGTCAATGTAATTTCAATCCAAATCTAAACATTGGGATCTGACAAGTTTATTTTAAAGTAAATATAAAACACAAAAGTCCATGTATAACTAATTACTTCTGAAGAACAACCAAATATGTAGAGATCAACAATACCAAATAATTAAGAAAATATTGAACTCAAAATAATTTCTGAACCAAATGCATTTATTTGGTTTACCAAATAAACTTGGTTGGTGTTTTATTTTATTTTATTTTCTGTTTTGTATTTTATTCAATTTATCACTGTCTCTCCAGATGCTTAGGTATAGAATAATTGAGAACACATCATTGAATCTTCCTTTTCTTTCATTCTCTCAGCCTTTGTCTTGAGACCACCTAGTAAATCCAACTCCTCCATTCTAGTTATTGGTGCAGTCCAAATTAAAGTGCTCATCAGTGCTTGTTTCTACTTTTATTATCACCCTCAACAAGTCTTCCTGCCCTCAATTGCTTTTTACTTCACCAATTATACTGGAGTGTCCTCTACACAGTCACCTGTGTTTATACAATACAGCTATAATCAATCAACACTCTGCATTACATGTTCATGTTCTATACTTTCATAAGTAGATAAGTAGTAGAATTAAGTAGATCAAGATAATATAAAAAACAGAAGAGCCAAGACTTGTACCTGGATATCCTGACACAACATCCAGTTCTCATTAAATTAAACTATGTGATCTAGAGACACTGTAAGCTAAACACTGGACTGCTAACCACAAGGTTGATAGTTCAAACTCACCAGTTGCTCCTCAGAAACCCAATTAAGGGTCACTATGAGTCAGATTCAACTCCAAGGCACTTAGCAAAAACAATATGCTTTCATAAAATTCTGTGGATCTTTTCAGCTTCAGCTTCTTTCATAGCTAAAACTAAAGTTTTTTTCCAAGGGGAGAAAAAATTTTGAAGACTTCAAAAACCTAGCTCAAATGTTGCTTTCCTAAGAAGCTTCTTTTTCCCCAACATTGCTACAATACAATCTTGTTTATTGCACTTTCACATTGACAATTTAAACTTCAGCTGGTTTTATTTTGTTTTGTTTTTCTGGTAAATACTGAAATCCTCATAGAAAGGGAACAAATTTGTGTCCCCAACTATATTACTGAAACACATTAGGTACAAATATTGGCTTCACTAATAACTTACACCTTACAGAGTGCATTCCAGTTTATTAAATCCTTTTGCATTTAATCCTTACAAGTTTTACAGACTAGATGTCACTAGCCCCAGGTGAAAAAAAAAGGGAACTTAAGTTCAAAAGCATTAAGTAGATCAAGATAATATAATTAAACAGAAGAGTCAAGACTTGTACCTAGGTATCCTGACACAACACCCAGTTAAAATTAAACTACATGACCTAGTGAGCGCTGTAGTATAAACACTTAAACAGCTAGCTAACCACAAGGTTGATAGTTCAAACTCACCAGCTGCTCCTCACAAACCCAGTTAAGGGTTGCTATGAGTCAGACCCAACTCCATGGCACTTAACAAAAACAACAATCTAGATTCATACTGTTAATTTCTATTGGAGTTCATTGTTAAGTGGTAGAAAAGCTTCAAGACCAAAAGCTTTCTTTGGCAATGATTCCATTAAGAATCTGACACTCTTGATTAAAAAAATAAAGAACTTGCTAGAGGACAAATACAAGCAGCAGCTTTTGCTCCTAGACAACATGGTAATTTGCTGAAAGTAATATATTTTCTTCAAAGAAACTGTAATATAGTAAACATTTCAAATGTGCCAGACTTCTTACTCTTAGGAATTTAGACTGAAATTTCAAGTGATTTATTTGGGCCTTATTATCCCCATGTGGTGCTATGGATTAATGTGCCAGACTGCAAAGTCCTTTGAACTGCAAGGTTGGCTGTTCAAGCTCACCAGCTGCTCCTTGGAGACCCTATACAGGGACGCTATGGGTCAGAATTGACTTGATGGCACTTAACAACAATTATCTCTAAAATTTGTCACACATTTGACCTTAGGGTCTTCAGTCAAATTGAGATGGTAAAAGATACAGTTATTTGAGAATCTTCACAAGGCATATTTGTTTTTTCAAAAGCATTCACACACCATTTACATACATAATATACTCAGTAAACCAATCCCTCAATTGGCTGCATTTGAAAGAAGGTACTTCACACTCTTAATGGGCTCATAATCATGAATTCAATGAATACTCAGCAAATTAAAAGTGTGAAACAGCACATACCACACGAAATGTCAGGACTATGCCAGGAAATGAACACAACTGACTAAAATCTACTCAGATCTTATTCAGCTCCTACTTCATCCAACATGAAAAAAATTGTCAGAATTGGGTCAGCAGCAGTATCTCCTGTACACTATTTCTCGGCACACCTCAATGTAAAGAAAACAGAAATCCTCACAACTGGACCAATAAATAGCATCCTTATAAAAGGAGAAAAGATTCAAGTTATCAAGGACTTCATTTTGCTTAGATCCACAATCAACATTCATGGGAGCAACAATCAAGAAATCTAACACCATATTGTATTAGGCAAATCTACTGCAAAAGACATGTTTTAAATATTAAATAAAGAGCAGTCCTCAGTCTGAGGACTAAGGTGCACCTGACCCAAGCCAACTATTTTCAATAGTTTCATATGCATGTGCAAGTTGGACAGTGAATAAGAAAGACCATAAAAGAATCAATGCATTTTCATTACAGTACTGGAGAAAAATATTAAAAGTACCATGAAGTGCCAGAAGAACTAACAAATCTGTCCTGGAAGAAGTGTAGCCAGAATTCTTCTTAGAAGCCAGAAAGGCAAGACTTTATCTTTCAATCTTTGGATAAGTTATCAGGAATGATCAGGCCCTGGAGAAGGTCATAATGTTTGTTAAAATGGAGGGTCAGCAAAAAAGAAGAATATCACCAATAAGACAGATTGACACAGTGGCAAAAATACTGGGCTCAAGCATAACTACACTTGTGAGGATGTCGCAGGACCTGGTAATGTTTTGTTCTGTTTTGCACAAGGTCATTTAGAGTCAGAACTAACTCAAAGCACTTAACAACAACTAATTAAATTAGTCATAATCCTATATAAGGTCGCTATGAGTCAAAGCTAACTCAAAGACACTATACAACAACAACAATGTAGTTTTCATTAGCTTCATGGATAATTGGTGTATTTCAATTATAACTCTGCACTCTCTTGAAATGGAGTAGATTGTGCTCTATAATGCAACCAATTGATAAGTGTTCACTGTATTCTGAAAATACTTTATATGACTTACAAGATGCATGAATGTTGAAGACAAGATGCATTCTTCCTAAAGATAATCACAAGAAATGACTGCCCATTGCAAAAGCTCATCAATAAAAAATTAGGACTTCTGGAACCCTAGAATCACATTCTCATCACTAACCATTGATGATAATAGATAGTCAAGACACTTAACCTTTCTGAGACTCCTTTCTCAGCCCAAAGGGATAATAATAATGTTACTTGATAGAGTTATAGTGAATACAAGAGACTCTATTGTCCCTATAACTCATTAAAATATGAACTATATTATTAAAGCATGAGTCATGAATACGTAACGTACATGGGGTCCAAGAACTGATTGTTTTTAAAGTTCTCCATTCTGAAGAACAATGTACAATGTTCCACCCTGAGGTATATTAAAGGGTTTTACTTCCACATAAGGAGGAGGCATACTTAATTGTCTTAAAAGCACAATAATCTGAGGGCACAATACCATAAATACTCAGCTACTAAGAAATTTGTGGCCAGACAAAAACAGGGTAGAGGAGTGAAGTCTGATCAACTCAAATGGTGCTACCAAAAATGCACAAGAACCTGAGAGTAACCCATTAAACATTTCAAATCCATTATGGTCAAAAAAAGAACTCAGAAAACAAAGGAATCTGCAAGGTCAGGATCCATTAGAAGTATCCTCCTTATGGTACACTCCCCATCTGCAGATAGTTTGTTAATCGGTGAGAAATATAGAGAATATGGAAATTATTCTACTATTTTACCACTCCACCTCTCCTATTACACAAATTAAGTGTCATCAATAGGAAATTCAACACAATGCAGAAAATTTCAAATGTAGACAATCATGTTTTTTGTTGTCTCCATCATTAGTAACTCCCTTGATATGTTAGAAACTGCTGAGATACCTTTTTTTTAAATCATTGAATCGAGTGGCTTGAGAACCATACTAACACACAAAATTAGAAATTGCTTGAGTAAAATTAAAGTATCTGGAGATACTTCTGACCTACTTCATGTATGCTTTTGACTCTTCAAAGTTATATTTTGAAGAAGTTACATTTATTTTTAAAAGGAAAAAAAAGAGCAACATTGATAGCAAATGTTATTTTTTAGCTTAAACTATGAATGTAAATTATAGGAGAGGTACTGAGTAAGACAAACACTTCCTTGGTTCAATTTCTGGATTTTAATTAACACCTACTTTACAATACTTTTCTTAATACAAATATATAGTTAAGCTCTTTAGAACAGCCTGCCAGGATTAGCACACATTTGTAAGGCACTGACAACACAAGCATTCCATTAGCCAGCCCACAACGTTTCAAAATTTAACAGTCAATATTCCATTTCAGAACTGACACTAGCAAGAACTAAATAAATAAGCAAGGGATTCCCTCCTTCTGCTTTCTGAGGATAGAAAACACTCACATACACACATTCTATACACAACTCTGAGGCTCTAATTTTTTCCCTCAAAATAGTATTATTCAATAGACAATGAAAGGAAATAAACCACTACAACCATATTGCGAAATCATTTTGTTGTATACAGCATTGCAGAAAGGACTCTCTACTCCTTAATTTAGGGTGTATAAACCCATGATTGATTCCAGATCTTGGAATATTAAAGAGTTCTAAGAGGTCACACAATTCCTCCAATGGAAGGAATCCTACATTCCCAGGACTCTTGCCAGCCACCTGAGCCCTGGCCTATGCCTGGCCTACCTCTGAGCTTAAGATACTTCAGGGGTGTTCTTATAGTTCCTAAGGGCAACAAACTCCCATCTCCCAGCATCCCCAGACACCAGATGGTCCCAGCAGGATGTGCAATGCCTCATCTTAAATGGATTATTTGCCTGTCATTTCTTAGCATAGTACATAATATGCTAAAATGTCAAGAAAACAGTGAAGGTAAATCATCAACCCTTGATACTAAAGCCCTAGATGAATTTATGAGCTAAGCTTTTTGATTGAGAAATCCAAGGAATTATTAATACAATTATTAATTCAAGAAAATTTGAAAAGAATATTGTGCTAACTACACGTTAGTGAGTTTCAATTTCACATCAGGTAAAGTTGTTACTCTGTAGAAAGTTAGAATACATACATACATGTTGGGAGAAAACAATATGATTTCTGTATAAGAAAATATATATGGCATATAGTAGACTTTCATAAAAAAGTAAGTCATCATGAAAACAAAGGAAACAACTGTGAAACTATATATTATTTTTCAAAAAGCCTTTGATAAGTTTTTATACACTTTTATTTGTCTCACATTGGACTAAAGAAGTCTTAAAAGAGAAGGCAGGCCTTGATGAGCAACTACCTGAATGGAAATGATAAAGACTTGCACAAACTAGAGAAAAGCAGGTAATCCAGTACAATTTTGAATTTGCAAAAGACATTGCCCTATAAACAAAAGAAAGAGGGAGGGCCTAAGGAAACTATACCTTAAAAATCAAGTGGGAGAGGAGGGTTAGAGCTTCCTTAGTCTGAGGTAATATTTGAAAAACCTATTCATACCTAACTGCCATTTGTGGGCCATAAAACAGGCATGGGCCCTCAAGACATGAGCTGCATAATCACCACTGACAACAAGTACCCAAAATATAATGTAACAACAACAAAAAAAAAATATTTAAAGTGTTCTGTTTTCTTCTGATTTGGCACCAGAGGCAGGTGGGGGAAAATAGTTCAGGAAGACCTGAAGAATAAAAACTAACAAAGAAAGACTAGCTAAAAGAAAACGTTTTACTAAATTTATTTTTTTTTAATGAGAGCTTGATCCTCTAGAAAGGAACCACTGAAAAAGTGTATGACTGGATATTCAAAATTATGATGGAATAAAGTCAGCATGATATTAAACATCAAAGTAAAAAAACAAAACTAAACCTAGGAATGTACTGAAAACAAAAATAATGATACAACCCTAATGGTAACCTTACAAAAATTATTCCAAGAGTTAACATGCTAGGATATTTGTTGTTGTTAAGTGCCATCGAGTCAGTTCCGACCCATAGCGACCCTGTATAGGGTTTCTGAGGAGCAGCTGTGAGCTTGAGCCGCCAACCTTGTGGTTCCAACTGACTTTGAACACGTTATGAAGATAAACAGAAATAATATTCTAGGATGGCAGAAATCTATTTCCATATAAACAGGCTTGCTACTTTAAAAGCGAATTTATTAGCCTTGCAAGTCACTGACATTTAATCATGTTTATATGTTTTTCGTAGAATGGAGTAATTTACTCAGGAGATTTAAGGGGAAAAAAACAAAATTCCACTGCGATGGAGTTGAATCTGAATCATAGTGAACTTGCAGGAGAGAGCAGAACTCTCCCATAGGGTTTCCAAGGCTCTAATTTTTTGGAAGCAGACCACTATATCTTTCTCTGAAGAGAGTTATATGAGGTAGAGCCATCAAGCCATGAAGCCTCTGCTAGCCTAAACGTTTATGATTATACCATAAACATTTAGGTTAGCAGTCAGTCTCTTTAACCACTGCATCCTAAGGGCTGTTGTTGTCGTTATGTGCCATCGAGTTATGACTCATAGGGACCCTCTATAGGGTTTCTCAGGAGCGGCTGGGAGTTTGAAACACTGACCTTGTGGTTTTAATTGACCTTGTGGCCCAGTGCATTATCCTGCAGCACCACTACCAGGACTAGAAAGTATTTTTTTCAGGCTGCTCATATATGGCAACAGAGCATACGTATAACCTTCTGAACAAACATTTTTGTTTTTTGTTTATATATATAATAATTTGGAGTCCTGGTGTGGCACTGTGGGTTAATGCGCCAGACTGCAAAGCCATTTGAACTACAAGGTTAGCAGTTCAAGCTCACCAGCTGCTCTTCGGAAACCCTATACAGGGTCGCTATGGTTCAGAACCGACTCGACGGCACTTCACAACAGCAACAATATAATAACTTAAACAACCACAGGGCATATTCTGGAAGCCAGTCTCCTGGCCGCCATCACATAGCCTTTCTCTTTTCATAAGTCTTAAGTCCTCAGCTGCTCAGTCTCTCCATGCCATCACCTCTGGTCCATCTCTGGTGTTGCTGCTTCTCTGGTGAGGGTCCCAAATTCCGCTCATGGTCTTCTCTCTTGATGGTGCTAGGTTCCTCAGTTCCTGGACTGAAAGATTAACTATTCCACCCTTTTTGTTATACAACTTCTACCTTTAAAGTTGTGACAATTGCAATTAGGTATGTTAACAATTATTCACTATTTAATCAATGAGACCCATCCCCACCTCCTTTCGCCTGACCCTTAGACAAGAGGAAAACTATGCAGTGGGGATTCTAACTTCCCCCGCATGCTATGAAACAAAACTCCCTCTTGAAAACTTTCAAGTCAGCCACTTCATAACTTTTTAGCCAATGTCTAAGCTGCGGTCCCGAACATCCCTGTGTACAGAGGGGACAGGTTTGATCTTTGATGTGAAGACTCCTCCCCTCTTGGCTGTTATTTTAAATGAGCTACTACATCCATAAGTATAGGTCACATTCATAAAATTATAGCAATTTATACTTGCTTCCTTTATTAAATTTCTTTATCTTCCTCTAGTTAGCTTCTGATCATCAAGCCAGTGAAGCTAGGTCAAATGGGTACTATCTGTAAGTTTGGGCATTCTTGTGTGTCTCCCCCTCACTTCTATCAGCTGAATACTTCACTCTCAGCTCTAGCCCTCCATGGTTAGATCCTTGTCCATGGACTCAGAAATCCCCAAGTTTCACTACACTTTGGACCTATTAACCCTTTCTCTTCTCTCTCTCATCTCAAGGTCTACAGTAGTCTATGGAACACAGCCCATATCTTCACTGCTGCCTTTCCCCCATTTCTGTTCACAAGTAGACCAACGTGATCACCAGCAAGTTTATGTGCTTGCTCGTGTGTTCCTTTTGAGTTTCAGTCTTGGAGGGGGGTTTGTCCTGAATGGACTTGATTGCTTGCCTTGATGGCTCTACCTCTTCAGTTTTATAAGTTTTTACCTGTAATTCAATGGAGTCCTGGTGTGGCAATGCAGAATAATATGCTGGACTGCAAAATCAGTATGAACTGGAAGGTCGGCATGAGTTAGAACTTACTCAAAGACACTTAACAATAACAACAGCCTGTCTTCAAAACACTAATTTCTTCAATCTCCTCTATTAGATCTTATATTTTAAATTGCAGAGCTTTCTTGATATCTCTTAAAGATAAGAAAGAGAGAGAGAGAGAGACAGAAAGAGTGGGTGTGGGGGACCCCTGGTGTGCATTGTAGGAAAAGCACTAAACTGCTAACAGCAAGATTGGCAGTTCAAACCCACCAGCTGCTTCTGGGAAACCTTCTGCACAGTCAGGAATAGTAGAAACAGATTCAAAGACATTTAAAAAATAATAAAAACAAAAAAAGAAGGAAGGAGAAAGAAGTTATAAAGGAAGTTTGTTAATACAGAGTAACTTAATTTGTCAGGTCTCTGCTTTTCCAGGTAATCTCTAAATAAATCGGCATGAAAATTAATGTCCACACTTATTTTTTTTAGACTCTTCACAGATATTAATACAGAGAATAATAACCATTGATATAGTACAACAATGAAACAAGACACCTCAGTCTCTGTTCTGGAACGAGTCCTTGCAGCATCAGCTTTCTAATGTCCCTAGAGAGAGTCAGAGAAATCTGATTCCATGTTCAATGTCCATGTATTATACTGGAGAAAAACAGCCACACACTCCTTTGAATTATCAGAATCTTTGTATGTATCTATGAATATTTATATAGAGAGATAAATTAGCTGTATTCTGCCGGATAGAGTTGGCTATATACCAGAAAATGTTCTACACTAGCTTAACACTTTCACTTATATCAAAAAATACTTTATTAAATCAAAATGGCAAGAGAATGGATTGAATTAACACAAAACTTCCTTTCTGTCCTATAGCTCCCTAAGTTTGACAGTTGAATTCTGATAAATATACAAATTTTATTATATGTCATAATTATATTGAGAATGAAACAATTTTTAACAAATTGAGACTATTTCTTCTTGGGATGGCATGCATTTGATCATGTTTAGGATAGAAGTATGTAGATAAGAGCTTAAAATCAATAATAATAATCTGTATATATTTAGAAGGCAGTGAGAAGTACAAGATATGTAACAGTGGTAATCCATCACAGTGACAAACATGAAAAACCAGTCTGACCTCTGTCCTCAATAACTTCATATTCTAATTGGGTTTGGAAAAGATGAAACTAAGTTCTTAGTCATTTCACCTGTGTTGCTAAGTGCTGTGAATTCATAGCGTTAGTTCACCTTCCGAGGCTTTTAAATCTTTTTAGGAGCAGAAAGCCTCATCTTTCACTGATACATTAAAGTAGCTTTCTCTATTGGTCTGGATTCTAGGTAAATCTGAGCTAATTTCTCTTCTTTGCATTTCAAGGAAGTTCTCCAAAGGCTAGTTAAGAATGAATACAGTGTTAATAGTTTAAATATAGCTTGACTTTGTAGCCAGGAGTATTGAAATTAAATTCTGGTTAATCTTAACAAAGATATTTAACTTGGAAAAACATCTGTTTTACCTACCTGTATAATGGGAAGATGGGGAAATTCCACCACTGTTGTTCAGTGCCATCGAGTAGGTTTCAACCTATAGCGACCCTGTATAGGATTTCCTAGGAGCAACTGGTGAGCTTGAACAGCCGACCTTGCGACCTTGCAGTTCAAATGGCTTTACAGTCTGGCAAATTAACCTACAACACCACACCAGGACTCCAATTCCACCATATGTAGTAGGAAAAAAAGCTGTAATAATGTATTCAAGGAGTCCTGGTGAGGCGCTGTGGGTTAATGCGCCAGACTGCAAAGCCGTTTGAACTGCAATGTCCGTGGTTCAAGCTTACCAGTTGCTCCTAGGAAACCCTATACAGGGTCGCTATGGGTCAGAATCGACTCAATGGCACTTAACAACAAAAACAATGTATTCAAAAGTACTTTGAAGCCATAAAGCTATGTGAGCTACTGTATCAAGCCACCACATAGTGTGAGGTATATTGGAAACCCTGTCAGTGAAGTTCAGAAAGGGCACTCTATTTTAAGGACAAATCAAAAGTGCCCAAAGACCTGGAGAGCACCACCCTATCTCCTGTTTTTGCATGGCTGTCACAGATTTGTCCACAATGACCATTTTTTAACTTGGGTGGGATTTCCATAAACTATCTACTTTTTATTTTGTTAGTACTATTTATACAAGGAGCTCTGGTAGCGTAGTGGTTACGAATCGGGCTGCGAACCTTAAGGTCAGCGGTTCGAAACTACCAGCTGCTCCGCGGGAGAAAGATG
>NW_006408584.1:15796206-15804568 GCF_000296735.1 Chrysochloris asiatica
GCTGCTCCGCGGGAGAAAGATGAGGCTTTCTACTCCCATAAAGATTTACACCCTCGGAAACCCTGTACAGGGTCGCTATGGGTCGGACCCGACTCAACGGCACTTAACAACAACAACAACATTTATATTGGGTTTTTACAATGACAAAAGGGAGGCACTATGGGTTTTTCAAACTTTAGTCAAGATAGAAAACAAAACAAAACAAATTTCACAAAGTTAAATGCAGGCTAGGTCGTTTTTAAAGAGCAATCTCAGATTATGTGCATATTTTTTCAGCCTTTCTTATTTTTCTTACACAGCACACATAACACAAACACATGCATGTACAGGTATCTCTTCTACGTAAAGGCAGGGAAGTTAAGATTAAAATACTAATGTATTGCTGTTCTTTTAATTTCAACAGCTTTGTTAAAAAATAAACTAGTATCATAGTGAGAGAAAGAGAAATAAACATTACTAAATTTGTTTCCTTGACCTGAATGTTTATTTGTTGAGGGACATAAACATTATGCTTGAGGTGTGTTTCAATATACATGTTTCAAATATTTTAAGTTTTAAAATCAGAAGCATTCTTAAATTAAAAAAAAAAAAATGTTCACAAGATGTCCTGCTCAGCATTATGGAAAAATTTCAAAAACAAGATATGCCTGGAAAAAAATAACTTTAAAGAATATATTAGCTATTCCTTGGACACTTTTTAAGAAATGTACTTATATATGAAGCCAATGCTTTATAAAAGCAGAAACTTCTATTTTAACTTGTATTGAGAACTAATATTTTTCTGGAATTTGACTACTGTGTACTTACACTTTTTTTTTTCATGTTAAATACCTGGTTGAATTTTTCAAACAACAGAGCATCAAAATAAACAATCTGACAATATGAAGGGAGTTTCAAAAGTTGGTGGAAATTTTTCATTATCTTTTTATTCTAATATCCACCAATGTTTTGAAGGCCCCTGGAATGACAATCTGAAAATATAAGAATAACACATTTCACTTCTACCATACCACAAACAACAAAGCCTAATTTTCACTGATTTGTAAACATTTCCCCAAAACATTGTTTCTTAGCAAAAAAGTTTGTTTAAGAGAAATGTATAGCACATGAATTCTAGTTGTCCAGCCACTAGTCACTGTTTTTTTTCTGTCCTCCAACAAGGAAGGTCTAAAAATAATTTTGATGGGAGGGGAGGGGGATGAGTGTTAAAAGTAATAGGAGAGCACTGACAAGCAAAACTGAATCGCATTAGAATTTTGACTTCCAGAATGACAAGCTTCTGTTAAATTATTCTTAGTTTTTAGTAAGTATCTCAGAAAAGTAGCTGAGAATGCCCAGAAACAGCTGATAACAGGAACAAAACATACAAGACCCTCCTTGTCAGAACAGCGTGTCATCAGTGGTGTGTATGTATGTATGTATAAATAAATAAATGGAATTTCCAGTATTCCCTTCATTTGTGTACTCTCTCCTTCCTTCAAGCTCAAGAGAGACTTAAGTTTTACCTCGCTGTGATAGGAAAGAAATCCCGTGGACAAACCGATCAACTCTGAACAGGGTTTGGAGAGGCACAGATTTGAGGTACACTGATTCATTGACCACCACTCCTTCCTCAACACTTCGTGCTTTTAACTTAACAAACAACTCTGTTGAATGTGTTCCTAAATCCTTTCTTCCGAGTCCACATTGAGTTTGGACAACTCAACCACACCCAGCAGAGTAGTCAGTCGCTTCCGAAGTCACCGTGTAGTCTCCGCTGGTGATGAGCGCCCAGGGGCGCTGCCCTCACGTGGTGGCGGACCACAGCACTTTCAGCTTGGGCAGGCGGCGAGAGGAAAGCACCGCCCAACTAGGGAGGAGAGACCCGCGGCAGAGGGGAGGGGAGAACCCCGGGTGCTGAGGGACCGAGAACAGAGGCCGGGCTTCAGGTAGTGCTAGTGCAACTGAAATTCCGGGTGTGTTCACGGGAAGGAAACACAAGTTTGAATGGGGTAGCAACTTGGAAGGATTTTTGTTTTGTTTTTAGGTTTGTTCTTAAATGGTCGATT
Source organism: Chrysochloris asiatica (assembly GCF_000296735.1). NCBI lineage: Eukaryota > Metazoa > Chordata > Mammalia > Afrosoricida > Chrysochloridae > Chrysochloris > Chrysochloris asiatica. The sequence continues at coordinate 15,798,255 of NW_006408584.1, forward strand.
GTATCTGATTAGCATCTATTGTGAGTTTCCTAGGTTGTTACAATCCTCTTCTAGTGGGGAAGCCACACCAGAAGTTTCTGAGCAGGAAAGGAAGCAAAGGTATCCTGAGGTACCAATGTCACCTCCACAGAGGTGTACCTTCAGAAAATACTGCCCATGGCGATTAGTTTTAAATTGCTGAATGCTCTTTCAGCTTGGGACGTAACTGCGTTGGAAAATAGAAACTGCTCATTGACGTCCCCACCCCCACCTCGAGTGGCGCCCAGGGCACGTGCCTTACCTGCCATACCCTTGATTGCCTCTGCATCTCCACCTACCTTTTGGGGAACATTGCCCAATCCTTCTCAGCCAAGCGCTAGGGCACAGCAATCAGGAACTAAGCTAGGGGAGAGGAGTCCCTCCAGATGCGTAAAGCCTGCTGAACGTTGGTATTCAAGCACAGGGCAGACAGCAGTGTCTTTTTTCGCTTTGTTGGGATAGGGGGAGGGGAATCAGAACTCAGGACATTTCTCCAAAACTGGTGGGACTAGAGTTTGGCGTTCAATACCTCTAGCACAGTACTCCAGTCTACTCGAACTGCGATGGCTGCCACTGGGATGGGGGCTGGGGGTGGTTTAAAAGGAAGGAGGGAGAACTGGAGAACAGAAGGAGGGGCGGCGGAAGGATTGGCGAGGAAGGGAAGGAAACAGGTGAGCTCCCACAGCCACCCATTGGAAATCCAGCGAGGCGCTCCCCGGCGCACCACCATCCCGACCTGGACAGGCACTTACCAGCTTTACACGGGTCCTTGTAATCGATTGTCTCTGCTTTATCCTCTTCTTTCACATCAAAAGTATAATCATAATCGAGACCAGAGCAGACGCACAGTTCACCGCAGAAAAGAATCCCCGAGGCCACTAGCCACCACAGCATCCTCGGGGAAAACGTTTCCAACCCCATCCTCCTCCCCGGGAGGAAAAGGAGGGGACCGGACTTAGAGGTGAGGTGTCCGCTGTCCTTGTTGATGTGCGGAGTGAGGGGAACTAACCCTCTTCTTCCACCAGAGGCTTCTCGACAAGACTAGGGTTTCCAGGTGTCCGGAGACATGCGGATGCCGTTGGGACAGAAGAGAGGGCAAAGACTGCCTGTTACCCCCAGTTACTGAGAGAAGTTGGCCAGGGGCCCGCGGGTGGGCGGAGGGCAGGTGAGGAGCTCGGCTCCCGGGGGCGGGGAGCGGCGGCGGGTAACTCCACTCTGGTGGCGAGGGCGCAAGCAGCTTGCGGGGGGATTCCTTCGGGCGGTCGAACTTCCCGCGGCCGAACTTCCCGCGGCCGCGGCTCGGGAAGCGGCGCCCGGCGTACTCAGCTACTGCCGGAGCTGGAGCTCCCGCGCCGCGCCCCCGCCGCTGCCTGGACCCGGCAGCCAAGCAATAGCCGCCGCCGCCGTCGCCGCCTGCGCCCGCTGCCGCTCTGGGAAGATGAATCCGGTCTGCACATCAGCACATCTGAACTGAAAGGGGAGACCGAGGAAGGGGGTGGGGGGCAGTCATTTCTGCGCCAGGAGGCCTTAAAAGGCTGCAAAAGAAAGCTGAGCAACTGACTGCAAGGAGAGCAAAAGTGTGAGGATTTGGGGATGCACTATTTGCCTTCCCCCCCGCCCCCCCCAGGCTGGCTTTTACCCTCTTCCTAACTTGGAAAAAAAAAATCTTCGCAGCATCTAACCCAATCACTAGCATCCTGCTTACTTATTCATACAATCAGGGTCAAGATCCGGGCTGCAACCTCTTCTCTGACTTCTTTTGATAATCTTATACAAACAAACAGACAAGGAGTGCGCGGACAATTCCATTTATAGTTTACTAAAGATAAAAATGAATATTTACATATCTGCGACCATGCACAGAAATTAACAGATGATACAGAAGTTGAGAGTGCCTAACAGGGGTGGGGCGAGGGATCGTGATAATTTAGCTGCAAATCTCGATTTCCCTGCTCCCCCCCCCCCCAAATAAACAGCGAGTGTTTGTTTCTTTCCTTTGCAGTTATTTAACCTTAGTGCAGCCCTGGAGAAGAGAAAAAGTGCCTGAGTCTCCGCGATTTAGGTAAGGAAATAGACTACTTTAAAAGTCCCCTGACCAACAAAGTTTTGCAAAGAACTAAGATCCTCAGAACTGCAATTAAAAAAAAAAAAAAATCTAAAATCAAGTTACAGATTGCAGCAGCAGGAAACGTTACTAAGATGGGCTGGCGCTTTGGCTCACGTGGGCGCAGGAAGGGAAGTTGGACGGAATACTCGGGAAGCAAATTTTCTGTGACAGTTCTGGCGCCCGTGCCCAGAGTTGCTCGGTATCATTCGACTTAAGTTGTTTCACTCCTTCGGAGGTGCGTGTCTAAAACCTGGCGGCAGGAGCAGCGAGGTAAACCACATGTCAATGAGCAGACTCAAGACAAACACCGGTTGTGAGAAATTGGGGAGGGTAGAAAAAAATAAAAGCAAAGGAAATCTCTGCAAAACCCCTGTTGTGAGCAATTCCGAAAGGTTTCCCCACATCTGCAAGTAGTTTCCAAAATAGGTGAGACTTTACTTCTCCTCCCCCAAGCTTTCAAGGGACTGGCTATTGGGAGCCTTCTCTTTTCCAAATAAATCTTTAACTGTCACTTAAGCAGAGACTTGTAAAAAAAAAAAAAAAAAAAAAAAATCTTCCATTACTTTTACATCTTTATTTGACGTTTAAGTGCTCCCCTTTTCCAAGTTACCATCAACACAAAGTAGTTTTGTGTAGAAGGAAGTATGAAGCAGAAAGGAAATTAGTGGAATAAACACACATACAAACCTTTTTCAGGTAGAACCAATTAATCTTTGGGTAGGGGATTTGACCAGATTTTAATATGTTTTTAAGAGTAAAGTGACAGACTAATCATAACAAAGTATCAACTATCTCCAGCTTCAACTAAAAAGATGTGAGGATTGGATAGAACTAAACACATTCCATATTCTTCACAAAACTGGGGCTTCCACACAAAACTAGACCACTGTACTGACAGAGCTTCCCTTTTGTAGATTTTACACTTTTAATTCCAGGGACATACTGGCAGACAGCAGAATTGAAAATAACATATTCAATAAACAGGTAAAGGCATTTGGTTTGGAAATCTCTTGCTGAGTCATTCTCAAATTATTTTACCCATCCAGGAAGAAAAAAAAAATCTTTGCATAATTAATAATGGTGGTGTTATAGTTCTGCTGCACAAGACCTTTTTAAAGTGTTGAAGAGCAAAGATGTCAGCTTGAGGACTAAGGTGCACCTGACCCAAGCCATGATATTTTCAATAACCTCATCTGCATGTGAAAGCTGGACAGTGAATAAGGAAGATCGTAGAAGAATTGATGCTTTTGAGTTATGGTGTTGGAGGACAACATTGAAAGTGGAATGCATGGGCTACCAAAAGAACCAACAGATTTGTGTTGGAAGAAGTGCAGCCAGAGTGTTCCTTGGAGTCCAGGATGGCCAAACTTCGTCTCTTATACTTCGGACATATTGTCAGGAGGGACCAGTCCCTGAAGAAGAATATCATGTTTGGTAAGGTAGAGGGTCAGAAAAATCGAGAACAACCTACAGTGAGATGGATTGGTAAAGTAGCAGCATCAATGGGCTCACGCATGGCAACAATTGTGAGATTGGCCCAGGACCGGGCAGTGTTTTGCTCTGGAGTGCATAGGGTCACTATGAGTCGGTACAACAACAACAGCATCTAGAGCAGAACTAAATGAGAATGCATCCTGCTTATCCCATCTGAAAGTCTAGAAAACACAAATTTCCTTAGAGGAGCCCTGCTTTTGGGCTGCTGACACTGTCTTCCTTCACTCCTCACATCCTCGGTTAATCTAAATGTTCCTTGTTAATCTAAAATCCTGAAAACATCTCTTAAAACTATTTTATAATTTATAAATTTGCAGGTTTGTACCTGGAGTTTGCCTGAATATCACTTACTTTGCATGGATCATGTTTCATTCATTTCTCCTAAGAAAAAATGGTCCCACAAAAGATGAACAACTGCTTCATTATATTGTGATATTTATTATATCTTCCTTATACAATTTAGGAGCTCTGGTAGCACAGTGGGTTACACATTGGGCTGCTAACCACAAGGTCAGCTATTCCAATCCACCAACCACTCCTCAGAAGAAAGAAGAGGGTTTCTGCATCCATAAAGATTTACAGCACTTAATTTTAGAATTTTATAAATATATAATTGAAAAAGTCATAATCATTAACTTAGAATAAACACAAATTAAAATACAGAAATATATCTTCATGGATAAAATACTTGCAAGGAATATTATTTACAGTACAACTTTATAGGCCTCTACTCCTAGTGTCATGCTATAGGATAAGCACTGGATTGCTAACCGCAAAATCAGCGGTTCAAATCCATCAGCCACTCTTTGGAAAACGTAATTTAATTTTAGATATTATTTTAGCATATTCATAAAGCCCAAGTTCATAATATCTTAGATTTGAACATATATGGTGCTGTAGGATAAGCACTGGACTGCTAACCACAAAATCAGCTGTTCAAACCCATCAGCCACTCCTTGGAAAATGTAATTTAATTTTAGATATTATTTTAACATATTCACAAAGTCTAACTAAGTTCATAATATCTTAGGTTTGAACATATATGGTGCTGTAAGATAAGCACTGGACTGCTAACTGCAAGATCAGTTGTTCAAACCCACCAGCCACTCCTTAAAAACCCTATACAGGGTTATTATGAGTCAGAAATGATTCAACAGCACTTAAACAACAACACAGTTACTATTGGAGTCATGATGTGGTGTTGTTATAAGTACTGGCCTGCTAACCACAAGGTTGGTGGTTCAAACCCATCAGCTGCTCCTTGGAAACCCTCTACAAGGTAGTTATGAGTCGGAACTGACTCGACAGCATGTAGCAACAACAGTTACTATAATTGCAAACTAAAAAGATTTTACCAGATCCATGAAAAAAAATAAAATTTGGTAGAAATTGTTAGTGAGACAGAGTTGTGATCTCTCAAAGAATCTCCTCAGGAAGATTAAAAGATAAAAGATCAGATTGATTCCCTTGGTGATAGACTGATATCCCCCTGACCTGTAGTTGAAAACTTTCCCTGACCAGCATCTCTACCTGCAGCAAAACCTCATTATTGTTGTTAAGTGCTGTTGAGTCGGTTCTGACGCATAGCAACCTATATAGGCTGTCTGAGGAGCAGCTAGTGAGCTTGAACCATAAACCTTGTGAATCAGACTGACTTTGCAGTCTTGCACATTAGCCCAGAATGCCACACCAGGACTCCACAATTCCAGGCATTAAAACTATTGACAGTGAGAGCAAGAGGAACACTATACCATTTGGTATCTCTTGTTTACTCTCACAATAATTAAAATAAACTTGTCTAACAAATAATGTCAACTAGAAAAATCTGTTTTCCAATCTGGAATCCTTGGGTGATACAAACAATAAACAGGCTTGATTACTAACTGATAGATTGGAGGTTCAAGTCCACCCCAAAGGCATACTTCTGAAAAATAAGCCTCTAGAAATCCTATGGGGCACAGTTCTGCTCTGGCCATCATGCATTGGAACCAACTTGGCAGCAACTGGTGGTGGTGGTGATGGTGGTGGTATTTTCCAATTTAGTTAATTTGTTAAAAACTAGATTTGGTGTTTTAAAATATAAAGCCAAGTAATATATGAGAATTTTTCTCTCATGTCCCTTGTGAGACTAATCGTCTGAAACGTATGCAATAAAGTGGGACTGCATTTTATTCTTTCCCATGGCCCCACCCCTTCCCCGAGTCAACAATTGATAAATTGTGAAATGATAAGTATATACATAGATATATATGTGTGTGTGTATACCATGACTCTGTTTTATCTGTATATCAAAACTGTCTTATCTATAGATCAAAAACACAAATATTGCCAATTTCATTGGGTTCAGCCTATTGTATCTAGTTAAAAAATCCTCTATAATTACGTTGTTATTCTGAATTATCTTATAAAAATCTCAGTGAAATATTTTTAAATATTCTTTTCTCTGAGCCTTAATGTACTTTGACTTCCACATTTACTTTACTTTTTATATTTTGCATCCTATATTAAGGCATTCTAGTAGTGTAGTGGGTTACACACTGAGCTGCTAACCATAAGGTCAGCAGTTCAAATCCATGAGTCTCTTCTTTAGGGAGAAAGAAGAGGCTTTATGCTCCCATAGTGATTTATAGCCTCAGAAACTCTATACAGGGTCACTGTGAATCAGAACCAACTCCAAAGCACACCAACCACTAGG
>NW_006408584.1:15804764-15847567 GCF_000296735.1 Chrysochloris asiatica
ACTGCGGGGTTAATGTGCTGGATTGCAAAATCGGTGTGTGAACCTCAAGTTCGGCAGTTCAAACTCACCAGCGCTCCTTGGAAACCCTGTAAAGGCCCACTGTGGGTTGGAACCAACTCAGTGATATTTAACAACAATTGCAAGATACAATATTTCTTCAAAATCTATTCTTATTGCTATTTCCCTATATAACAAATACAGTATCAGAAACAGAATGCAAAACCTGAGCAAGCAGCAATATTTGCTTCACAACAAAGGCATTAATAAGGAGAGCTTTTGTATTTGTTAAGAAAAAGAAAGTCGCACATCTTCCCTAAAAATAAAAATAAAAAGCTTTCCTTCCGCAATACATTCTGATCTGAATAAAAGCTAATGAACTAAGAACTTTTGAATATTCCTTGGTGATTCGTTGCATCACTCTATGTCTTCCATGCCCTCACTGTGTATAGTAGGGACACCCTTTGCATGTATAGCATTAGTAATTCCAAACCTTTTAGCTCTCTCACCCCATTCTAATGTGATCTTCCACAGGATTTATTTTACTATCTTTCTATTTAAGGTATTAGGCTCTCTCTCAGCCCTGAGCAAGTCCACACATAATTTTCTAATTCCAGTTCACTATCTCAAAGGTGGAGTCCTGGTGTGGTGCTGTGGGTTAATGCGCCAGACTGCAAAGCCATTTCAACTACAAGGTCAGTGGTTCAAGCTCACCAGTCACTCTTTGGAAACCCTATACAGGGTTGCTATGGGTCGGAACCAACTCTACAGCACTTAACAATAACAACAACATCTCAAAGGTGGCACTTAAACCAATGATGGTACCTTAGATAATGTTAGGCAATATGTTACTATGATTGTTAAATATCTTCAAATTGGTTCCAGCTTATAGGGACCTTGTGTAGGATTTCCAAGGCTTTAAAACTTCAAGGGAGCAAGCCTTATCTTTCTCCCACAGAGTGACTGGTGGGCTTGAACTGTGGACCTTGTGGTTCACAGTCCAGTGTGCATCGTATGAAGCCACTGTCCCCCTTAGGTAACATATGGATAGCAATTTCACAAAAATTTACGTAATTATATGTGTGTGTTATTAACAAGATTGCATGTGCATATATATTTCTTATAATGATGCTTAGCTAACAGAACATGTTTTTATTTATTTACAAATCAAATAAATGACAAAGCTATGTGCCATGATGATGTTTGATAAACACTGATCTAACTCAATTCCTGAATTCCCACCAATCCACCTCACACTATCTGTGGACAACAACTATGTTTGCCCTTTGTATTGTGACTATCTGCACAACTGGGCCAATAAGTAGCATCATGATAAACAGAGAAAAGATTAAAGCTGTCATTTTGCTTGGAACAACAATCAGCACTCAGTGGAAGCTGCAGCCAAGAAACCAATCTACATATTGCATTGGTCAACTGTGCTGCAAAAGATCTCTTTAAAGTATTAAATAGCAAAGAGATCACTTTGAGGACTAAGGTATACTAGATCCAAGCCATGGTATTTTCATGCATGTGAAAGTTGGACAATTACTATGGAAGACCTGAGAAAAACTGATGCATTTCAACTATAGTGTTGGAGAAGAATATTGAAAGTACCATGGACAGCCAGAAGAACAAACAGATCGGTGTTGGAAGAAGTACAGCCAGAATGGTCCTTTGAAGTGAGGATGGGGAAACTTCATCTCTTGTTCTTTACCATGCTGTGAGGAGGGACCAGGAGAAGGATATCATGCTTAGTAAAGTGGAGGGTCAGTGACAAAGAGGAATACCCCCAATAAGATGAATTGACACAGTGGCAGAACAATAGGCTTAAACATAGCAACAGTTATGAGGATGACACAGGACCAGGCAGTGCTGTGAGTGGGAACCAACACAATGACACAATGACACTTATCAACAACACCATAATGCCTATGCCACTGTCTAGTCCTCCCTTTGCTATTCAGTCTCATTTTCAGTTCTAAAATCCAAAAAGGACTATGTTTGGACACAGAAGCTGCATCTATTTACTATAAGCATGTTTGTACTGTTGGCTTGTTTGAGCATTACTTGCTATGCAAGTTTCCAGAAGATCTACTGACTTGTTGGTTCAGAAATCATATATTGCTGCCTAAGGGTATTTGGAAATGATTGCATTCTTCATTTAAGCATCTGCTTTGCCAAAGTGAAATGAGAGGAATGGAATAGGGTAAGTAAAGTATTTTCTCATTGCCAAACTGGTAGAACATTTATGCTCAAGTCCTGTAATACATTTGTGTAACCTTGATTTCTCTATTAAATCTGAACACCTAGCTAGGAAAGGGCATAGCATGGGACTTGGAAACAGTTCCTCCATTCAAGCTCAAGTCTCTGCTTACTTGCTTCATAACTTTGTTATTGTTTAGTCTGTCAAGTTGGTTCCAACTCATATCAACCCCGTACAGGGTTTCCAAGAAGTAACTGGGAGTTAGAGTCACTGACCTTGTAGTTAGCAGTCCAGTGCGAATACTATAGCAACATACCAGGACACCCCCATTTTTAACCTCATGTATCTTCAATGTCATCCATAAAACAAGGATGATGCGCAGGACTACAAGGTCAGTTTGAAATGTGAGATTGGAAGTTCAAGCTCACCAGCTGCTTCTCGAGAACCCTATAAGGGTCACTATAAGTCGGAACCAATTCAACAGCACTTAACCACACAATGACAATATTTTATAGAGCTGTTATGAGGATTAAATTAGTTAATATATGAGAGGTTTCAAAAAGTTCTTGGGAAAATTCCATTATCTTTTCATTCTATTTCCACAAACTTTTGACACCCCCTCATATATGATATGCTTAGAGCAGTGTCTAGTACATCATGAACTTTTGCTAACTGCTATTATTATCATCTTGAGTTCTAAAAGGGCAAACTATTTTCAGCTCTTCTAAATACATTACTTGAAAAAAGCCTTCGACTCCTTAACTTTGACATAAATGGTGTAACAATAAGGCAGGGTGAATTAGTCCAAGTTAGGCTGCAGAAAGACAGTGGACAAACCACTTAAAGACACAGGCTTTCAGCATCAGGAAGCATAGTTTTAAGTTTGACTCTGCCCATTTTTAGCTGTTTTGCCTTGAGCTAGCTATTTCCTTGAGCTTCATTTTACTGATTATTAATATAGGAATGAAATACTCATATATTTCCAATGTAAGAGAATAACTTCATTTTTTTTAAAAAAGTGACATATTATAAGGTTCTTGTGAAGAAGGAATAACCCAAGTCCGTAAGGACTCATTATCCAGACGAATCACTTGATGGTGATCCAAAATTTCTATGATCTTGTGCTATTTTGAAGGCAGGGAAGAGGAGTTGGAGTCATTCATGAACTGTCACTTTCTAACCTCTGACCTTCCACTTGTATCTATACCTGGCAATTCTTTGGGACCTCCAGCAAATACTTAGCCTTAGAGAACTAAGTATGATTATGGCCAAGAGACTCTTAAAAACAAAACAAAACAAAACAAAATTTTCCATCCAGCCAAATCAGATTCATTGTAACCCCATGCATGCCAGAGTAGAAACGTGTTTCATAAGTTTTTCATTGGCTGATTTTTCCAAAAGTATATGTGCAAGTTTTCTTCCAAGACAGCTCTGGGTGAACTTGAAATTCTGATCTCTGATTTAGCAGGAAAATACACTGTTTGCATCATCCATGGACTCCAAAGAACTGTTGTTGCTATTAGATGCCTTCAAGTTGATTCTCACTCATAGCAACCCTGTGCACAACAGAACCAAACAATGCCTGGTTCTGTGCCATCCTCACACGTTTCAGATCATTGCTTCTGCCACTGTGCAAATCCAGCTCTTTGAAGTCTTCCTCTTTTTCACTGACCCTCCATTTTACAAAAGATGATGGTCATCTCTAGTGACTGGTCATTTCTGATAATATGTCCGAAGTATGAAAGATGAAGTCTCGCCTTCCATGCTTTTAAGGAGCATTCTGGCTGTACTTTTTCCAGCACAGATTTCTTTGTTCTTATATCATTCCATGGTACTTTTAATATTCTTGTACAGCACCACAACCCAAATGCAATAATTCTTCTATGGTCTTCCTTACACTTTGCTCAACTTTCACATGGACATGAGACTATTGAAAATACCATGGCTTGGTTCAGGTGCACCTTATTTCTCAAACTGACATGTTCATTATTAAATACTTACAAGACCTCGTGTGCATGAGGTTTGTCCAATGCAATACATTGTTTCATTTCTTGACTGCTACTTCCATGAGTGTTGATAGTGAATCAAGCAAGGTGAAGTTTTTGACAACTTCAGTCTTTTCTCGATTTTTCATTATGTTGTTTATTGATTCAGTGGTGGAGATTTTTGTTTTCTTTACATTGAGGTATAACCCATACTGAAGGCTGTGATCTCTGATCTTTGTCAGTAAAGTTTTAATTCATTTTCACTTTCAGCAAGCAAAGTTGTATCATCTGCGTATTACAAGTTGTTAATATGTCTCCCTCCAGTCCTGATGCTACATTCTTCTTCATATGACCCAGCTGTTCAGGTTATTTGTGCAGCACACAGATTGAATAGTATGATGAAAGAACACAGCCCTGGCACACATCTCTCCTGATTTTAAACCACTCAGGTTCTCTTCATTCTGTTGTAACTACTGCCTCTTATTCTACAGACAGATTCCTCATGAGCACAATTAAGTGTTCTGAAATACCAGTTCTTCATAATGTTATTCATATGTTGTCATGATCCACACAATCGAAAGCCTTTGCATAGTAGTAGAGCACAGGTAAGCATGTTTCTGGTATTACCTGCTTACAGACAAGATACAGCTGACACCAGCAATGATATTCTTCATTCAACATCCTTGTCTAAATCCTGATTGAACCCCAGACAGTCTCCTGTAATGTTACAGCTATTTTTGAATTTTATTTAGCAAAATTTTACTTGCATGTGATATCAATGATATTTTCTTATGGTTTCTGCATTCCGTTGGGTCACCTCTCTTTGGTGATGCAGAAATGGACACAAATATGGATCTCTTCCAATCAGTTGGCCAGGTAGCTGTCTTCAAATTTTTTTTTTTTGCATAAATAATTAGTGAGTGCATCCATTGATGCATCAGTTTGTTGAAAGATTTCAGTTTGCATTCCATCAATTCCCTGAACCTGGGTCTTTGATAATGCCCTCAGTGCACCTAGAATTTCTTCCTTCAGTGCCATTGGTTTTTGATAATATGCTACTTTTGAAATGGTTTAACATAAACCGTATCTTTTTGGTTACAGTTTCTCTGTGTGCATTGTTCAATATTTTCTCCATTGAATGCTTTAATATTGTAAGTAAAGGCTTGAATTTCTTTTCAGTTGTTTCAGCATGATAAATGCTGATCTTGTTTCTCCCTTTTGGTTTTCTAACTCTAGTATTTTATATATTTCATTATAATACATAGATTTGTCTTCTGCCTTTGGAATTTTGTGTTCAGCTCTTTCACATCCTCATTTTCTCCTTTTATTTTAGCAACTCTGTGCTGGAAAGCAAGTCTCAGAGTCTCTTCAGACATCCATTTTAGCCTTTTCCTTCTTTCTTGTCTTCTTAATGACCATTTTTTTTTTCTAGCGTAATATTCTTGATGTCATCCACAACTCTTTTGGTCTTCAGGCATTAATGCCTAATGTACCAAATCTGTTCTTGAGATGATCTCTAAATTCAGGTGGAATATGTTCAAAGTCATATTTTGGCTCTCACAGACTTGTTTTAATTTTCCTTGGCTTCATCCTGCACTTGTATATGAGCAATTGATGATCTGTTTCACAGTCTGCCCCTGGCCTTGTTTGGGCTGATGATATGGAGCTTTTCCACTATCTCTCCCCACAAACATGTTGTTAGGCGTCGTTGAGTTTGTTCTGACTCATAGTGACTCTGAATTTGAATCACGGACCTTTAAGTTCAAACCAACCTTGCAGTCCAGTGTTTATCCTACAGTGCAGGCATAGTCCATTTGATTTCTCTTGGTTCCATCTGGTGAGGTCCATGTCTGTAACCAACTTTTAATGTTGTTTAAAAAATGTTTTTGCAATGAATAAGTCATTGGTCTTGTAAAATTCTATCATGCAATCTCCAGTGTCATTTCAATTAACAAAGCTTTATATTCCAACTTCTGATCCTTCCTCTTGGGTTTTACCCTTTGTATTCTAATCACCAGTAATTATCAACACATCTTGATTGCATGTTTGATCTACTTCACCTTGAAGAAGCTGGTAGAATTCTTGAATTTCATCATCACTGGCTCTAGTGGTTGAAGCATAAAATTGAATAGTACTACTAAGTGGGCTTCCTTGTAGGTGTATAGATACCATCCTATCAACATAGATCTCAAAATTTCGTTTTGGTGATGACTGTTACACCATTCCTCTTCAGTTTCTCATTCCTGACATATTAAAGCATGATTGTCAGATTCAAAGTGGCCATTTGTAGTTGTTGTTGTTAGGTGCCTATGAGCCACTACCAACTCATATGGAAACTGTATGCACAAATGAGCGAATCACTTTTCGGTCCTGCACCAGTTCCACAATTGTGGTTAAACCTGAGCCCATTTCTGGTCCCACTGTGACAGTCCATCTCATTAGAGGTCTTCTTCTTCTTCTTCACCGACCCTCACTTTAATAAGCATGATGTCTCTCTCCAGGGACTGGTCTCTTCTGAGAACATGTCCAAAATATGAGCGATGAAGTCTGGCTATCCTGGCTTCCAAGGAGCGTTCTGACTGTACTTCCTCCAACACAAATTTGTACTTCTGTCAGTTTATGGTATTTTAATATTCTCTTACAACATCATACTACCACATGTCTGTTCGTTTATCATCTTGTAGTACCAATTAATACCACTATTATTCAAATTTACTCACAAACCTTAAAGCCAGTGATGATACAATTGAAGAATTCTACCAACTTCAGTAGTCTAAAATTGATCAGACATGCAATCAAGATGTATTACTGGTGATTGGAATGCAAAGTTTGGAAACAAAGAGGAAGATTCAGCCATTGGAAACTATGGTATTGATGATAGAAACAATATCGGAGATTGCATGATAGAATTTGGAAAGATCAATGACTTCTTCATCGCAAATACCATTTTTAAACAACACAAAATGCAACTACACATATGGACCTCAGAAGATAGAATACACAGAAATCAAATTGACTACATCTGTGAAAAGGGACTGTGGAAAATCTCCATATCATCAGCCAAAACAATGCCCTGAGCTGACTGTGGAACAGACCATCAATTGCATATACGCAAGTTCAGGCTGAAGCTGAACAAAATTAAAACAAGTTCACAAGAGCCAAAATATTACCTTGAACATATTCCACTGAATTTAGAGATTATCCAAAGAACAAATTTGATCCATGAGACACTAAAGACCAGAAGAGTTGTGAGATGACATCAAGAATATCGTACAGGAATAAAGCAAAACACCATTAAGAAGACAATAAATGAAAGTCCAAAATGTGTATCAGAAGAGCCTCTGAAACTTGCTCTCCAGTGTTGTTGTTGTTGTTAAGTGCTATTGAGTCAGTCCTAACCCATAATGATCCTGTGTAGGTTTCCAAGGAGTAGCTGGTGGTTTGTAGTTCAAACCAATTTTGCAGCCTAGTGTGTTAACCCACAATGCCACACCAGGACTCCAGTGTAGAGATGCTAAAGCAAATGAAAGAATTGAGGTAATAGACTATTTCAAAGGTCAGCTCTAGAAGACAAAGTCAAATATTATAATGAAATGTAAGAAGACCTGGAGTTAGAGAACCAAAAGGGAAGAAAATCCTTAGCATTCCTCAACCTGAGAGAACTGAAGAAAAAGTTCAAACCTCAGCTTGCAATAGTGAGAGGTTCTATGGGTAAAATATTGAATGATCCAGAAAGCAAATAGAAAGGATATACATGGTCACTATACACATGGTCACTATACTAAAAAGAAATTGTAGGTAATCAACCATTTCAACAAGAATCCTGTGGTCAAGAGCCAATGATCCTAAAGGAAGAAGTACAAGATGCATTGAAGTCAGTGGCAAAGAATAATGCTGTGAGAATTGATGGAATACAAATTGAAGTCTTTCAACAAACTGAGACAGCACTGGAGGCACTCATTCATCTATGCCCATAAATTTTGACGACAACTGCTAGGCCAATTTACTGGTTGTTGTTGTTGTTGTTAAGTGCCGTCGAGTCGGTTCCAACCCATAGCGACCCTGATCAGGGTTTCCGGGGCTGTAAATCTTTAAGGGAGCAGAAAGCCTCATCTTTCTCCCGCGAAGCAGCTGGTAGTTTCGAACTGGTTTCCTTGCGGTTCACAGCCCGATTCGCAACCACTATGCTACCAGAGCTCCTTATGATGCATATTTGTGCGCATTCCAAAGAGGGGTGACCCAATGTAATGCGGAAATCATCTGACAATATCATTAATATTGTATGCAAATAAAATTTTGCTAAACTTAATTAAAAAACAAAAACAAAACTTCAACCATTCATTAACAGAGAACTGCAAGAGGTTCAAACTGGACTCATATAAGGTTGTAGAATAAGGGATATAATTGCTGACATCAGAGGGAGCTTGGCTGGAAGCAGAGAATACCAGAGAGATGTTAACTGTGACTTACTGACTACACAAAGAATTTCAATTTTTGGGGTCATGACAAGCTATGGACAACATTGCAGAGGATAGATATTCCAGAACACTTAGACCTAGAGGGCAGTTGTTCTAACAGAACAAGGGAAAACTAAACGTTTTGAAATTGAAAAGGTGTATGCCAGGGTTGTATTCTTTCACCATACTTACTCAATCTGTATGCTGAGCACATAATCTGAGAAGATGGATTATATAAAGAAAGACATGACATCGTGTTTGGAGGAACACTCATTAACAAAGTGAATATGCAGATGATACAACCTGGCTTGCTGAAAATGAAGACGACTTAAAATACTTTGATGAGGATCAAAGACCACAGCCTTTGGCATGGATTGCATCTCAATGTAAAGAAAACAAAAACCCTCACCACTGGACCAATAAACAATATCCATATAAATGGAGAAAAGATTATATTTGCCAAAGACTTCATTTTGCATGGATTGCCATCAACATTCATGGAAGCAGTAGTCAAGAAATCACATAACATATTGCATTAGGCTAATCTGCTGCACAAGATCTCTTTAAAGTATTCAAGAGCAAAGATGTCAGCTTGAGAACTAAGATGTGCCTGTCTCAAACCATGGTATTTTCAATAACCTCATATGCATGAGTAAGTTGGACAACGAATAAGGAAGACTGTAAAAGAATTGATGCATTTGAGTTATGGTGTTGGAGTTGAATATTAAAAGTACCATGGACTGCCAAAAGAACAAACCAATCTGTGTTAGATGAAGTACAGCCAGAATGTTCCTTGGAAGCCAGAATGGCCACTTAATCTCTCATACTTCAGACATATTATCAAGAGGGTCCAGTCCTTAGAGAAGGATATCATGCTTTGTAAAGTGGAGGATTGGGAAAAATAGGAACAGCCCCAACCAGATAGTTTAGCATAGTGGCAGTAACAGTGGGCTCAAACATAACAAAGATTGTGAAGTTGGCCCAGGACTAGGCAGTGTTTCGTTCTGTTATACATAAGGTTGCTGTGAGTTGGTAGTGACTCGGTGGCACTCAACAATAACAACATCATACTTCAAATACATCAATTCTTGTACTGTCTTCTTTATTCAGTGTCCAAAATGGTAAATACTGGTCCATTTGAGGACTAATGCCTTCCAAAGGTTATCAATCTTTATGCATGCCATTTAATTTTTGGTAGCTTCCAATTTTCCTAAATTCTTCCTTAGTACATTCCATGTTCCAATTATTAATGGATGTTTACATTTTTTTTCCCTCATTTTAAGTTGTGCCCCATCAGCAAATGAAGATCTCAAAAGCTTTACTCCATTCACATCAACATGGTCATTTCAACTTTGAGCAGGTAGCTGTTCCCCAGTAGCAGTTTGAGTGTCTTCCAACCTGAAAGACTCATCTTCCAGAATTGTATCTGACAATATTCTGGTGCTTTCATTATGTTTCCACTTTCTAGTACTATATCTGACAGCGTTCCACTGCTATTCATAAGGTTTCCAGTGGCATTCAGTAGTAGTTTGCCTCTCCTTCTTCCTGATCTGTCTTAATCTGGAAGCTCATCTGAAACCTCTCTACCATGGGCAACCCACTGATACTTAAAACACTTGTGACACAACTTCCAGTCTCACAGCAACATGCAAGCCACCACAATATGACAAACTGACAGATAAGTGGTGGTCCAAATAGATATAACTTATTGTTCCTTCAAATTGAAATTGAAGCCTCATTTTCTCATTGTCCTTCATGAGTCTCCAGGCTATATTTTAGGAAGAAGTTGCTTTGTTCTACTTTGCATTTAAGTTATCTATTTCTTAGAGTAGATAACTTACAGTGGTGGTGGTGGTTATGTGCTGTGGAATTGTTTCCAACTCATAGCAACCCTGTACAGGGTTTCCGAGGCTGTAAATCTTTATGGGAGCAGAAAGCCTCCACTTTCTCCCCTGGAGCAGCAGGTATTTTTGAACTGCTGACCTTGAGGTTAGCAGCCCTATTCGTAAACACTACTACGCTACAAGAGTGTGCTTGGGTTGCTAATCACCAGGTTGAGGGATGAAAAGCACTAGGTGCTCTGTGGGAGAAAGTTGAAACTATCTGTTCTCATAAAGATATACGGTCATAGAATCCCTATAGTAGGTAGTTATGAGTCAAAATTGGCTCAATGGCTGTGAGTTTGGCAGGAGCTGTAATATTTTTTATAGGTATAAATCCCTTAAAATATTTGTACTTAATAGGTACAAAATAATTTTAACTGATGAAAATAGAATTGAGCTCATTTTTGTAGCTGAAACAAAATTCTAATATTTCATCACCTGAAATATTTAACACTAAAATAATTGTTGTTGTTAGGTGCCATCATGTTGACTCATAGTGACCTTATGCACAGCAGAACGAAACACTGCTCGATCCTGGGCCAACCTCACTACTATTGCCACGCTTGAGTCCATCGATGCTGCCACTTGGCCAATCCATCTTGTAGAGGTTCTTCCTCTTTTTCTCTGACCCTCCACCTGACCAAACATGATATCCTTCTCCAATGACTGGCCCCTCCTGACAATATGTCCAAAATATGAGAGATGAAGTTTGGTCATCCTGGCCTCCAAGGAGCACTCTGGCTGCACTTCTTCCAAAATGGATCTATTGGTTCTTTTGGCAGCCCATGGCTCTTTCAATATTCTCCTCCAACACCATAACTCAAAATCCTCAATTCTTATACAGTCTTCTTTATTTGCCGTTCAATTTTTGCTTGCATATGAGGTGATTGAAATACCATGGCTTGGGTTAGGTGCACCTTAGTCCTCAAGCTGACAACTTTGCTCTTCAACTCTTTAAAAAGGCTTTGTGCAGTAGATTTGCATAATGCAATACATTGTTTGATTTCTTGACTGCTGCTTCTGTGAGTGTTGATAGTTGATCCAAGAAGAATGAAGTCTTTGACAACTTCAATCTGTTGATAGTCTGTTTCACAGTCTGCCCCTGGCCTTGTTTTGACTGATGATATGGAGCTTTTCCATCATGTCTTTCCACAGATGTAGTCAATTTGATTCCTATGTTTTCCATCTGGCAAGATCCATGTGTATAGTTGTCTCTTATGTGTCTAAAGAAGGTATTTGAAATGAACAAATCATTGGTTTTGCAGAATTCTATCATGCGTTCTCCAGCATCATTTCTATCACCAAGTCCAAAATTTCCAACTACTGATCCTTCCTCTTTGTATCCAACCTTTGCATTCCAATCACCACTAATGAGCAATACATCTTGATTGCATGTTTGATCAATTTCAGATTGAAGAAGTTGGTAGAATTCTTGTATTTCATCCTTACTGGCTTTAGTGTTTGGTGTGTAAATTTGAGTAATAGTGGTATTAACTGGGTTTCCCTGTAGGCGCATAGATATTATCCTATCACAGACAGTTTTGTACCTCATGACTGATCCGGATATGTTCTTTTTGACAATGAATGCAACACTAATAGGGAAAATTAATTTCACATAAAAGCAGGGAAGTAATAGGGAAGATTAATTTCATATAAAAGCAGGATTTGTGATCTGAAAGTATGTATGAATCTTTGCTTTTCTTCATTTTAGAGATATTTGGACACTGAATCTTTCTTAGCTTGATTTTCTCACTTTTAAAATGAAATAATTACCTCAGATGATTATTTCTGTGATGCAAAACACATCAAGACTGCAAATCGCCTAGCATGGAACCTGGCACAGGAGTTATCAGTGGTTATGGAATCATTGTTCTTTCTCTTTTCCACAAACAAACAAAAAAAAAATCCATGAGGGAACCAGCAATGAAATGAAAGCGTATGAAAAGAAACTCAAAATAAGTATTTCTGAAAACCAAGAATTTCCTTACCTGTTAAGCAGAGAGTGGGAAAGGAGACTGGAAAAAGAATGTTTGTATCTCTAACAGGACTCATTTACTTCAAGTTTCCATCTCTCTCTTTCATCCCCCAACTGCAGATAACTTGATACCCTAAGACTAATGCACACTGTTACTAGCTTCATGAGTGTACCTTCTCAAAAGAAATTCTGACAACCTGTATTTATCAAAGCAGTCTTCTTCCAGTAATCAATAAATACAAATAACATGTGCTTTAAAAAAAAAAAAAAGTTTTATTGTGAATTATATGATAGTTTACATGGGAGAACATTAGTTTTACATTCATTCTATCCTATATCATTTCATTACCATGGTTGCAATCCCCTCCATGCATCATCAACCAACCAAAGTGTATACACTACAAGTCTGCCCCCCAGTCATCAGCACACAGCCCCTCTTCCTCTCTGGGTCTAAAGTCCCCAGCTGCTCCATCTCTCCACGTCATTGTGTCTGTCTCCATCTCTGGCGTCACTGCTTCTCTGGGTGGGGTCCCACTCTTCGCTCTTATCCCTTGATGGTCCCAGGGGCAAATAATATGTGCTTTGTTGTAGTTACGTCCTATCAAATCAGTTCCCGTTCATAAACGCTCTGCATAGACTTTCTGAGGAGCAGCTGGTGGATTTGAACCAATGATATTTTGGCTAGCAGTCCACTGCTTATTCTACAGCTGGCATTATCTACTAAACTCTTGAATAATTTGTTGGATAATTGATTGATAAAAGGAGTCCTGGGGTACAATAGTTAAACACTTAACTACTAACTTAAAGGTTGCAGTTTCCAAACAACCAGTAGTTCTGTGGGAGAAAGACCTGGTCATCTGCTTCCCTAAAGAAAATAGCCAAGAAAAACCTATGGGATAGTTGTACTCTGGACCTATTTCTGGGGTCAGACCAAATTTATTTGCTTTGAGTCAGAAGCAACACAATAGCACACAACAATATCAACAACAGTATTTTAAAAACTTGTTTGACTTCATTTTTTATGTTGTTGCTGTTGTTGAGTGCCATCGAGTCAGTTACGACTCATAACAACTCATAGGTTTTCTGAGGAGCAGCTGATGAGTTTGAACCACCTTGTGATTCAAACCGACCTTGTAGTCCAGCACATTTTATAGTTTATTTAATTCTATTGAAAATGTGCAGCTTCATTGGAGACTAGTTTGTCATGATTGTTTCTAAGCAATCCGTTATACTCTGGACCTGTTTCTGGGGTCAGACCAAATATCTTTTATAATCTATGCTAGGCTTTCAGGTGGCAAAAATTAATGACCTTGGCCTTTATCTTCAGGCATTATAGCTCACTTTGGGTTGCCTTTCCAACCACTAAAGCAATAGTTTTGCACTATAAAACCAACTTCCAATCAATATAAAACATCTCAAGTGTGTTTATTTATGTATTTATTGCTTTTCATCTTCAGAGCACTTTAACATTAACTAATGGACCCTAAAATAGGTGAATATGAGTTGCTCTAGGCAAATAAAACCAACTTTAAAAACTTGAGAGGTTGATAAACGGCTACAACTCAGAGGAGGGAATTTCCTTCATGTTTTTCTTCTTTCTCACCTCCAGGCGTAAGCTTTCATGATTTACTCTTTATATGCCAACTGAAAAATAAAAAAGAAACTAAAAACAAATTAAAAATAACCCAAACTATTATAAACCGAGCAGAGCACAGTTGGAATACCAGTTATCTTTACAGTGGATTCTGGCTGCCTCACAGTTCAGCAGAGTGCAAGAGTGCCCATAATGCAGTATTTATACAAGAACTGAGTTATCAGGACTAATAACTCAGATAGGTTTTTCAAAGTACCTTTCATACTCAGTTATCTAGTTATTTCAAATGAAAATGGGTGTGGTATCTTTTTTTCTCCCCGAGAGGAAAGTGCTGACATTTTTGGATAATTTCCTCAGTTATCTACTTTAGTTTGCATGTATTTAACAGAAGATTGTATCCAGTGCCTTCTAAACTATCATCACTCCTTGAAAAACACCATTTGTGAGTTGAGGTCACAGTTCATTTGTCAGGCTGTGCCTCATATCTCACGTCTCACTGTGCACAGAGATGCAAAGGGTAGCTATTCTCTTTTCCTTTTTTTTCACTCTCACCTTCCTTCAAAAAGATGAAAAAAGTCCACTCATTCATTTTGGCTCCAACATCAACATTAAAAGTAATTAAATTCTATTGCTAGAACAATTTCTTAGTTCCCTTTAAAAAAATAAATCATTGTAACAATTTAAAAAAGAAATAACAGAAGATTTAAACATTGCTAGATAACCCATGAAAATGGTTTGGTTCTCTTTTGTTTTCTTGTTCTATAATAACAATTGCTAAGAGAAATGGAAATTGTCATGTGTTTGGCTTTAAAATCTGTGCAAACTTTACAATTGCTCTTTTGAAATCATCAGACCACATGCAGAGAAACCTGGAGTTGTTTTCTTAATTACTAGTAAAACAGGAAAGCAATTAGTAGAACAATTAATTCAGTATGGAATGAAACCTTTTCTTAGCCATTTTTATTCTAATAACTCATTATATGAATGCCTCAGTTCACAGGACATGCTCCCAAAGGAGAAATAAAATGATCATGAAACAAGAAACTCTTCATAAAACAGAGTATGTGCCAGGAACGATGGTGGCAGTCCAAAAGTCTTAATGTCAGAGAAGCTCATTTTTTCACTTGTGTTCCCCGGAACGCTCAAAATTGTCTTGCTCTGTTCAGATCAACGTTTAGTACTATGACCTCAGCATCTTAGTTATTTTTAATAAATAATCTCCTATAATAATAAATATCAGAAACCATATAATAATAAATTTTAAATTAGCTAAATAGAACTTAATTTTGTTCCACGATAGTCGCTTCTTCTTTGAAATGTTAAGTTCTATAGTCTGCAGTGATGGCTATACTTTGGATTTGTAAAATAACCAGACGCTTCTGAATTTCTATTATAGATGAAAATCTGTGTTTTCCCCTGATTTTAAGTTTATGATTTTCATAACAGTAATTTTTACCCATGTCACTTATTTCAGAGCAAATTTTCAGAATGATTTCTCCATTTAAAATTCCACTGAAGATTTGCAATCAGTTCACTTGTACCAAAATTGTGAGAGATTTTAATATGTGCTTTAAGTATTACTTTGTTTAGTTAATATCTAATTAGTGTAATGTGCTAAAATCAAAAGTATGAGCTGAACATATGAATTTGAATATTAAAAGATTGTGTATGATAAAAGTTAAAAATTAAGATTACCAAAGGAATACTTTTATACATGAAACCAACTAAAGTGCATTAAGTAGAAAATCGTGTAATGTTGTCTCATCAAAAGCAATATGTTTAACTGTACATCTTAAACATATGTTACTTTATTAAATGTTGAATTTATAATATTGATTTTGATATTAATTAAATACTACTAACAGTCAAAAAAGGCAGAAAATATGACACTATGTTACCTCATTAGATAATCTTAACTATGTTGTAGAATTTGCTCTATAAAGAATCTTATAACAATTCTTTAGATCCTGTGTTTCCACTGGGCCTTCAAAGGCCACATAGCACTGAGGTTTTTAATTTCAAAGACAGGAATAGTTCAGGAGTCAGAACACTAATTGACTCTAATGTGTTTTAGAGTATGGTGCTTTAATTGGTGTGCTGTCTGAAGTAGTAGCCGGACTGCACAAGACACTGCTTTATGCAGGCCCTGGTTGGCAGCTGTGCCCTTGTTAGTTGGTCAAATTTTTGACATCCAGTAACTCCTAGTGAGAACCAGAAGTTGTCAGCCAACATAAAATTCCTTGATCATTCTGAGTCCGTATAGGAACTGCAGAGAAAGAAAACTACCAAGCAAGACTCATTAAATGTGTTTTATTATTCCAGGTCATATCATCAATTCATATTTGAGAGATCAAATATATTTTAAAATCTATATCTTTAGAAATGTTTCTTCAAAGTTTCTAGCAATGCCAGTACAGCTATTAGAATAACTTGAATTACCACACCAAAGAAATTAATTGGTACAACTGAAAGGAAAAGTGAGAGGAGCCGAAAGGCAAATATGAACTGACTTTCTAAGAAAAAAAATATGACTTTTTTATATATTACAAATAATTAAAAGTAGATAGGTCTTTGACATCTATTTTACAGTCAAGTTTCTGTTTTTGAAAATTACATGCTCTAATTTTAGAACAGTCAACTATATTTTGATTAATCCTATACATTCTAGTGCTGTTCCTGAAATAAAGATATTAAATAAATACATTTCAATGTAAAGCATAAATACATAAGTAGTATATCGATAATAAAAGAAAATATCAAAGCACGTAAGTACCTGGCATATAGTTCATTCTTTAGTTGAGTTCTAATATCTATATAAAGAAGCCTCTGGTGTAGTGGTTACGAATCCGACTGCTAAACTGAAGGTGGCAGTTCGAAACTACCAGCTGTCCAGTGGGAGAAAGATAAGGTTTTCTGTTCCGGTAGAGAATTACAGCCTCGGAAAACTTGTTCAGGGTCACTATGAGTCGGAACCGACTCCACGGTACTTAACACCACCACCAACAATATCATGTGGTCAATATATTTTTATTAACTAAGAGCCCTGGTAATATAGTGGGTTATGTATTGGGCTGCTAACGGCAAGGAGAGCAATTTGAATCTACCGGTCACTCCCCAAAAAAAGATGAGACTTTCTGCTCCCACAAAGATTTACAGCCTTGGAAACTCTATAGTGTGGGGAACCTTTTTCTGCCAAACTTTATGACATCATTCATGAGTAATACAAAATTATCAAATTAAAAATTAGTCTGCTGTATTTGGTCAAATGTTTAATTAACTCACCCATAATGTAATAGCTGGGAGTCCTGATGTGGCGTTGTGGGATAATGCACTGAACTGCAAGTTTATTTGAACTACATAGTCGTCAGTTCAAATTTACTAGCTGCTTCTCGGAAACCCTATACAGAGTCGCTATGAGTCAATAGTGACTCTAAGACACTTAACAACAACAAAATGTAATCGCTGGAGTCCTGGTGTGGCGCTGTAGGATAAGCACTGGACCACAAACAGGTCGTTTTGAACTGTAAAGTCGGCATTTCAAATTCACAAGCTGCTCTTTGGAAGCCCTATATCCTATCGCTATGAGTCAAAACCGACTCAACGGCACTTAATAAAATGAGTCAGAATCTACTCAGTAGCATACAACCAACACTACCACCATAAGCAAAGGGGTACAGTGTCTCTGTAGGATAAGCACTGGACTTCGAAGCACAGTAGACTTTCTGCTCCCACAAATATTTACAGCCTTGTAAAGCGTTAGACTGCAGAGCCGTTTGAACTGCAAGGGTGGTGGTTCAAGCTCACCAGCTGCTTCTTGGAAACCTTATACAGGGTCGCTGTGAGTCAGAACTGACTGCCAGGTACTTAACAACAAGAACATAAGCAAAAGAAAGTGAACGAGACAGTAACCATCCTGACTGAATATATACTCAAATAGAGTAGATGTAACTGGATAAATGTGAAAATATGTGAAAAATAAATGTAACTGGATAAATGTGAAAATATGTGGAAAACAAATGGAGAATTATAGATATTGGTAGTGTAGTGGTTACAAGTCAGACTGCTAACCTCAAGGTAAGCAATTTGAAGCTACCTGACTGTCCATGGGAGAAAGATGAGGCTTTCTGCTCCAGTAAATATTTCCAGCCTGGAAAACCCTATGCAGGGTTGCTATGAGTCTGAATCGATTCCAAGACAGACCACCACAACCACATGAAAAATTACCACCTCTAATAAATGAGGGATCAATTTTTATATGAAGTGTCACATAACCTGGATATAAATAGAGAATATAAGAGAGAATGCAAGGCATAACAGAAAAAACATTAAGTTGTTGACTTTAAAAAACAAATTATTTTCTCACAATTTTGTAGGTTAGATATCTGAGTTCAGGGCACTGGGCCTAGCGGGAAATGTCTTGCTTCTGTGGGCCAAGCATTCCTTGGAGATGGCTCTGTGTCTTACCCTCAACCTTGCCCTGGGTTTCAGAGATTCTAAGAGCAGAGACTCAGGTCAGCAGGACAGGTTCCCCTTCCAGCTCTTCTTCCTTTGTTGTGGTGGAGTCCTTTCTGCTCCGTTTTCTTTCCTTTTTCTCTGGTAAAATAAAAAGATGTGATTCAAACAAGTGTGTGACTTGAGTAAGGGTGTGATTTGAGTAAGAGTATGACTCAAGACAACCCACATTGATCCTGATCATTAGCATACTGTTGTTGTTGTTGTTTTAGGGTACCATAGAGTCCTGACTCATAGTGATCCTATGCACAACAAAATAAAACACAGCCTGGGTCTATGCCATCTTCACACTTGTTAAGCTTGAGCCCATTGCTGCTGCCACTGTTCAAATCCATTTCATTGGGGATCTTCCTCTTTTTCACTGACCCTCCATTTTACCAAATGCAATGTCCTCTTCTAGGGACTGATCCCTCTGATAATATGTTCAAAATATGAGTGATGAAATCTTTCCATTCAGGCATCTAGGAACCATTCAGGCTGTACTTTTTCCAACACAGATTTTGTTGTTGTTTTGACAGTCCATGGCACCAACACCATAACTCAAGTGCATCAATTCTTCTGCAGTCTTTCTTATTCACTCTCTAGCTTTCATATGCATGTGAAGTTACTAAAAATATCACGGCTTGGGACAGGCGCACCTTAATCTTCAAACTGACATCTTTCCTCTTCAATACTTAAAAGAAGTTTTGTGCAGCAGATTTGCCCAATGCAATACTTTGATTTCTTGACTGCTTCTTCCATGAGTGTTGATGGTTGATCTGAGCAAAATGAAGTCTTTGACAACAAAAATATTTTCTCCATTTATGTTGTCATTGGTCCAGTGGTGAGAAGTTTTTGTTTTCTTTACATTGAGATGCAATCCATATCAAAGTCTGTGGTCTTTGCTCTTCATCAATGAGTATTTTAAGTTCTTTGCACTTTCAGTAAGCAAGGTTGTACCATCTGCATATCACAGGTTGTTAATAAATCTTCCACCAATCCTGATGCCATGTATTTCCTCATATAATCCTGTTTCTTGGGTTATTTGCTTAATATACAGATTGAGAAGATATCGTGAATGAAGACAACCCTGGCATACACCTTTCCTAATTTTAAACCATTATACATTTAGACTTGTACATAGTAGAAATGTGGAAAATAGTCTTTCTTGGTAAATAATCTTATATTTCTTCTCAAATCTTACATACATCTAATAACTTTCTGTATTTTATTGTGTTCTGTAGTTTAACTTCTTGTGTGGTGCTGTAGGATCAGCATTGGACAGTGAACCATAAGGTCAGCAGTTCAAATCCCCCAGTTGCTCCTCAGAAACTCTATATAGAGTCGCTATAAGTTACAATTGATAACAATAATGAACAATCCATTATTTGCATGCGGATATTTGTTATAAATAATATTCCTTTAAAATGAGTTTTATGCTTAAACAGGTTTGTATAGTTTTCAGTTTTTGAATTCTGCTTGCTATAGAAATTATAAATATGATCCCGATTTACAAAAACTGGAGGACCGTATGCCAGTTTGTTGGTGGTATAACATCAGGATGCTACAAAAATACAAATTCAGCAAAAAATTCTTCCTGAAGAAGGGTATGAATACTTTAATAAATATAGCCTGTTTTGGAGATTTATTATACATCCCAAAGAAAATAAATGATTTTATCTCAATTTAATGGCCCTTTAAAAACAACACCTTACGTTCCAGGAATAAATTTTTTAGGAACATGCCTACACAGCAGCATTTTCATTCAGCTCTTTGATGTCATCATTTCTTTCTTTTTCTTTCAAGAGAGTTTCAGAGTCTTTTCTAACCTCTATGTTGGTCTTTTCTTTTTTTCCTTTCTTTTTAATAATCTTTTGCTTTCTTCATGTATAATGTTCATGTATAATGTTCTTGTATAATGTCCCAAAACTCCTCTGCTCTTTGGTCATTAGTGTCTAATATACCAAATCTGTTCTTCTGATTGTCTCTAAATTTGGATGGGATATATTCAAAGTATTATTTTGGCTCTCATGGACTTGTTTTAATTTTCTTAACAGCCTGACCTTGCATATGGACAACTGGTAGTGTATATTTCCACAATCAAGTTCTGGTCTTTTAGCTGCTGGTACTGAGGTTCTCCATTGTCTCTTCCCACAGATGTAGTCAATTTGATTCCTTTGCATTCTATTTGGTAAGGGCCATGCTTATAGTCACCACTTATGTTGTTGATAAAAGGTATTTGCAATGAGTAAGTTGTTGGTCTTAGGAAATTCTATCATGTGATCTCCAGCTTCATTTTTACTAACAATGTCTTATTTTCCAACTGCCAATTCCTCCTTTTTGTTTCCAATGTTAACTTGTCAATCACTAGTAATTATCACTGGGTCTTGATTGCATGTTTGATCACTATCATTCTGAAGAAGTTGGTAGAATTCTTTAGTTTGTTTTTTGTTTTTTTTTATCATAAGATGTTGTGGCTGGTACATAAATTGAATAATAGTTATATTAACTGACCTTCCATGTAGACACACTACTAATGCCTACGATATTGATATTTATGTTTTCCATTTCATTTTCTATCACTTCTAATTTTACTTAGTACATTCCACATTCTGATTATTAATAGATGTTTGTAGCTGTTTCTTCTCATTTTGAGTCAAGATGCAGAATGGGGGTTCTGATACAGTTCTGTAGGACAAACAATAGAGTGTTAACCACCAGGTTGGTTGTTCAAACCCACCAGGTCCTGAAAGCTTTGCTCCATCTACATCATTAAAGTTAAATCTACTTTAAGGAGGCAACTCTTCCCAGTCACATTCTGATTGCATTCCAACCTGAGAGGCTTATCTTCTGGCAAGGGAATGTTCCATTGCTATTCACAATGTTTTTATGGACAAGGAACTGAGAAGTGAACTGTCTAGTCCTTTTTTCTAGTCTGTTCTTATTTTGGGAACTTTGATGAAATTTGCCCGCCATGGGTGACTCTGATGGTATTTGAAATCCCAGAGTCATAGGTTCCAGCAGCAGAGCAACATGCAACCACAGTACAACAGACTGACAAATATGTGGGGTTTGTCTAGGAGTTAATTATTTCACTGCCATGGATGCAAACCCTATACTGGGTCGCTATGGGTCGGAATCGACTCGATGGCACTTAACAACAACAACAACAATGGAAATCTAAAATGACTGCATCATCAAATTTGATGCCTAAATAAAGCATAAGTCTTTTAATTTAATTTAATTCATTATTTTCTATTTTCTGTTTTTCTCACAAATGCAATGCTGGGTAGGATAGATACCATGTAATTATTTCCTTTGTAATTTTAAGAATAGTTAGCAAACATTAATTTAAAATTCACTAGTCACATACTCAGTCCTGGTGTGGTGCTATAGAATCAGACTGGACTTCGATCCATAAAGTCAGTAGGTTAAGCCTACCAGTTACTCCTGGGAAACCCTATACAGAGTCACAGTGAGTCAGAACCAACTTGAGTGCACTTAACAACAACAATAGTCACATACTAGGCATATTATCTTCCTTACTGAGTAATTGTAATGCCTACTTTATTAGAGTCATGTTGTGGTGATATAGGATAAGCACTGGACCAATAAAGTCAAGGTTGGTGATTCAAAACAATCAGCTGATCCATGGAAATCCTATACAGGGTCACTTTGATCAAAACCAACTCTAACACGTAACAACGAAAACATAGTGTTTAGTTGAACTCAAAAGTATACTCAACTTGGCAATGCCAATAGGATAAGGAAAGACTTTGCTTCTATTAAAGTGGCAAATGTTGTTAACTGCTGCCAGTCAGTTCCAACTCATAACGACCCTATGTAGGGTTTCCAAGGTTGTAAAACTTTGTAGGAGCAGAAAACCTCACCCTTCTCCCTTCAATTAACAAATAGTGTTCATTAATACTTATTAAGGAGCCCTGGTGGTATAGTTCTAATCTGTCAGTCACTCTATAGGAGAAAGAGGAGGCTTTCTGTTCCCTTAGAGATTTACAGTCTCAGAAACCCTATGTAGAGATACTATGAGGCAGAACAAACTTGATGGCACACCACCACCACCACCACAGGTACTTACTAGCTTATTTTCTATATCAATTACACAGTGTGCAACAAGCTAAATCAAATGCTCAGTCCCCTTTGGCTGCTTGCATCATATTTTATTATGAATCATTATGGGTTTTGTACAATTTTTTGTGAATATTTCTGAGTGCCAAACACTCTAAACTTCTGGAAGACAGCAGTAGGCAATCTAAGTTTCATCTCAGCTTTTTTTTTCTTTTTCTTTTTTCACATTTTTGCATAATTGGAACTTTCTCTGAAAAAAGATAACATTTTATCTTACTGAGATGTTTCATTCTTTCATGATGTTGTTATTAAGTGCCATTGAGTCTGTTCTGATTCATAGTGACCTTATATAGGGGTTCCAAGGGGTGCCTGGTGATTTTGAACCACTAAACTTGCAATGGTTCACAGTGTGATATGGTGAATTTACTTGATATGGTTTTTCTATCCAAAGTCAACTTTGTTGTTGTTGTTAAATGCATTGAGTCAGTTCCGACTCATAACAACCTTGTATAGGGTTTCCAAATAGTGTCTGGTGAATTTGAACCACTGACCTTGCAGTTCAAACCAACGTTGTGGTCCAGTGCATAATCCCACAGAACCACACCAGGCCTCTTTGCTGCCGGTGGTTAGTTGTGTGCCGTGAATTGGTTCCAACTCAGCAAACCTGCATAAAGTTTCCCAGGCTATAAATCTTTATGGGAACAGAAAGTCTCATCATTCTCTCATAGAACCATTGATAGTTTCGAACTGCTGGCCATGAGATTAGCAGCCTGACTTGTAACCACTGCACTACTAGAGCTCCTTCAACAGGACTCCTTAATACTCACGAAATGAATGATGATGTGGGACTACGCAAATAGGATGTACAGAACTCTAACACAAGGATTGCTTAGTTTTGCCATTCCACTAGGTTTAAAAAGAGTCATCTCAGAAGCAGGAACAGACTATTCTAGAACCATCTAGCAATATGAGTTACGACAGGATGGAGGAATACCTTGGCTGATTTGAGTTTGAGTCTCCTTTCCCCTTGTGAAGCCAGAGCAAGTCAGACATGCCCTCCTTGCCATTTTTACACATGGACATTCAGATTTTACCGTATCCTGAATTCAATTTGATCATTAATATTTCCCTAGTTATTTATGGTCTCTATTTCATTTGTTTGATCAACACTTTCAAATGTGTAAATGTGTATGTACTTTGCAGTGTTCTTTCTATTGTATTTTTTAGTTCGGTGATTATGTAACTCATGCGCTAGGTATTCTAATGTGTGTTTCCAATTTGGGGTTTGTTTACTAGATTAGCGTGGTTAAATATTTTGTTATTAATACATTTATGAATTCCTTCTTTATACTCATTTATGTCTTTTAACTTGTTTTAAAGCCTCGGTTCATTTATTTCCGTTTTAGTAGGCATGAAGTGATTTATGATGATATTGTGTACCATTTAGAATTCAGTTGCAGGAAGCAAAACCATTATATCTATTTTAAGCAAAGATGGACATGTTGGAATTGCCTGCTTAGAGAGTTTTTGGAAGAACTGGAGAAGCAGATTTGATTTTGACTCTCCAGTAATGATCACAGAAGGAAAGCACAACACTAACCTGCCAAGGGAAGTGCCACATTTGATGGAATCAGGAAAGGTGGGCGTATGAGGCAGCCATTGAAAATGTTGACTTCAAGAACATATCCACTTAATTGCACCAGCTTCCCATGAAAACCCAACTTCTCTCTAAAAGTAACTACAGGAGCAGCTGTCTTAGCAGCAAGATAAGGCATCTCCCTCATTTTCATTATTATCTAACATGCTGGTTGGTAGCCTCTAGCCATATGAAGCTCCAAAGCTTCTGAAATAGAGCAAGTCTCACTGGAGTTAAGTCAAGTCACTGTATCTTCCACACGAATCTTTAGAAAAAAGCTCTGACAAACCCTACAAGGTTTACAATTTTTTTTTCTCTCACTGTAATTATTTTAACAGTATGTAGTTTTCATTATAATTTTATCATTTGTGATCTGACATTTTAGAAAAATTATCACCTTATTATAAATTTTTATTTTTTTTCTCTCTCTCTTTTTAAAAATTTGTGGTTAAAGGATGTGGCTTTGTGTATGTTATGCTGTTTGGAATTTATTGAAGTTTTATTTGTGAGCAAATATCTAACAGTTTTTTGCAGGAGTCCCATTGATGTGGTGAAGGAACAGATTTTCTCTGCTATAGCATAAGAAATTTCATTTGCATATGTTAATGTCTTTATTTATATTAGTCCAACTGTCACTACTCATGCTTTTTGTTTTCTTTTATTTTGCCTTGTTTACTTCATTTTATTTTGTTTGTGGACTGACAGATCTGATAAAAACAGCAATTTTGAAAAGTCTTTAATTTTGCTAAAAATAATTTACAATATGGAGAAAAAATAAAACAACAGATGAGCAAAATATAAAGTGGCATGGAATAAGTATAACTTAAAAAGTAAAAAAAAAAAAAAAAAAAAAAAAAAGGATAAGCACTGGTCTGCTAACCTCAAGGTCGGCAGTTCATACCCACTAGACACTCCTTGAAAATCCTATAAAAAAAAAAAAAAAAAAAAAAAAAAAAAAAGAACCATGAAATTTCAGTGTGAGGAACTATTTTGCCTGTGAGGATCAAGGTGAATCACCATAAGGCATTTTACATAATACTTTAAATATGGATGGGATTTTGGCTTAGAGAAAAGTAGAAAGAGTTATGGTCCTTTAGATTAAAAAAAAAAGCCTGGTAGGCTCCTATTTGCTCAGTGAATGTTTGGTAAAGGAAATGATGGCATGGTCTGTAATGAAGTACTCTACTACAAGTATAAAGAAGACCTGATGCGGTGCTGTATGGTAAGCACTAGTCCACAAGGTCAGTTTGAACTGCTGAACTGCAAGGTCAGCAGTTCAAACTCACCAGCCCCTTCTCGGAAACCCTATACAGGTGTGAGTCAGAACTGTTTCAACAGCAGTTAACAGCAACAGCAACTAGTTGAATGGTTGGAAGGTTGAACCCACACACAGTCTCAAGAGAGCATGTTGTTATGTGTCTTGAGTTGGTTCCAGTCCACAGCTACTCTATGTACGACAGAAGGAAACACCACCCAGTTCTACACCATCCTCACAATTGCTACGATGCTTGAGCCCACCTTTAAGATCTTACATAGAATGCTCATCAGTCAGATAGTCAAGTTTATCACTTATAAATTCTACCTTCTTCCAAGTATTTAAACATAATTCAGACAAGTTCTTTGCCATTGCATTAGAAAAAAAAACAAACACCCTTTATCTGTACTCTAATCACACACTCATCATTTTCTTTTAAAGTGTCACAAGAAAAATATTTTATGTCCCCATTTCTAGAAATATTCTGTTGTTATCACCATAAATATTCTCTAAGATGATAGAAATTTTCTCCATGGCTCTCTTTACTACCTTCTGAGTCCTCACCAGCATTTCCTTTGTCATCTATAATTCTGCCAACCTTCTCTTTAAGGTAAGCTAAGTTTATCTTATTAGACATGTTAAAACTCTTCCAGTCTCCACCTATTACCTAATTTCATGACCACATCTACATTGTAGACAATTGTGACTTAAGTAATGGTGTGAATTAAGCAAGAGTGTGCTTTGAGTCACACCTTCTTATAAGGCTGTTAGTATTGACAACACATCACAAAACACAGTATAATTCACATAATGGGGATAGCAACACAATACTGAGAATCATGGTCTAGAGAAGTTGATACATATCTTAAGGGCACAATTTAATCCATGACAGTGGCCATCAGTTGGATTTAATTCAATAGTAACTATCAGCACAATATGTACATGGTCTGGAATAGGGAAGACACCCCCATGTCTGTCAGTTCCTCTTAGTGTGGTGGCTTGCAGGTTGCTATAATGCTGGAAGCTATAAGACTGGTGTTTCAACTACCCCAAAGACACCCATGGTAGACATGTTTCAGTGGAGTTTTCAGACTAAGAAAAGACAATGAGGAGGAATAGGCAGTCCACTTCTGAGAAATTTCCCATTGAAACCATTAAAATAATAGCAAATCATTGTCTAATATAGTGACAGAAGATGACCTCCTCAGACTTGAAGGCAATCAAAATACGACTGGGGAGGAGCTGCCTCCACAAAGTAGTGTTGATTTTAATGACCTGGATGGAGCAAAACTTTCAAAACCTTCATTTACTGATGAGGAAAAAATCAAAATGAGAAGAAACAGCTGCAGAGCTACATTAATAATAAGAACATGGACTGTACAAAGCATGAATCTAAGGCATTTAGAAGTCATCAAAAATGAAATGGAAAACATCAAGATTGATATCATAATTATTCGTAAGATGGAATGAACAGTTACATGGTTTACTATGCTTGAAATGACAGATTCAAGAGAAATGGGATTACATTCATCAACAGAAAGAACATTTCAAGACCTATTTGAAATACAGTGTTGTTGTGATAGGATAATATCTATAAACCCACAAGGAATACCAGTTAATATAACTATTATCCAACTATACGCACCAACCACAGCAACTTAATGATAAGAAATTGAAGAATGCTACCAACTTCTTCAGGATGATATTGATCAAACATGCAATATAGATACATTGATTTAGAAAGTTAAAGTTGGAAACAAAGTCGAGTGATCAGTAGGTGGAAAATATGGCTTTGTAGGTAGAATTTAAGCTAAAGATCACATTTTTGCAAGACCAACAGCTTACTCATTGAAAACACGTTTTATCAACAACTCAAATTGCAACTACACGTATGGACCTTCCAGATAAAATACATAGGAATCAAACTGACTATATCTGTTGGATGAGATAATGAAGGCCCTCATTAAGATGAGTCAAAACATGATTGTGGAACAGCCCATCAATTGTTTCTATTTAAGTTCAGGCTGAAGCAGAAGAAAATCAAAACAAGTCCACAAGAGCCAAAATGTAACCTTCAGTATATCGCACCTGGATTTAGAGACCACAGGAAGAATAGATATGACATATTGAATGTTAATGACTAACAACTGGAGGAGATGTGGATGACAAGAATAGCATATATAAAGAAGGCAAAGGTGACTAAAAAGACCAGAAAAAAAGAAGGGACTGAAGTGTGTATCAGAAAAGAGTCTGAAACACTGAAGCGGAACAGAAAATGCCAAAGGACCACTCCAGAAGACTAAATTTTATAATGAAAACCAAAAGGGAAAAACATGATCAGCATTTCTAAAGCTGAAAGTACTGAAGAAAAAAGTCATGCTGGAGCTCTGGAAGCATAGTGGTTATGAATTGGGTTGCTAACCTCAAGGTTAGCAGTTCAAAACTACCAGCCATTCTGTGGGAGAAAGATGAGGCTTTCTGCTCCCATAAAGATTTACAGCCTTGGAAACCCTATTCAGGGTCATTATGAGTTGAAACTGACTCCACAACCACTACCATAGGCAAAATGGAATCCTGGTGTGGCACCGTAGGCTAAGTAGTGCACTGCTTACCGCAAGGTCAATGATTCAAACTCACCAGTTTATTCTTGGAAACCCAATACAGGGTCCTATGAGATAGAACTGACTAGATGGCACATAATAACAACAACAGCATAGGAAAAATGGAGTCCTGGTGTGGCTCTATAGAATAAGCACAGGACTACTAACAGCAAGGTTGGTGGTTCAAACCCACAAGCTACTCCTGAGAAACCCTTTACAGGGTCACTATTATTTGGAACCAACTCAATGGCACTTAACAACAATAAAACGACATAGACAAAATAGGGAGTGCGATGAATATGAAGGATAAGAATTATACTGTGAACCTCAAGGTTGGAGTTCAAGCCTACCAGCCACTTTGTCAGAGAAAAATGAGGCTTTCTGTTCCTGCAAAGATTTGTTGTTACAGTTGTTGTTGTTGTTGTTAGGTGCCATTGAGTTCCAACTCATAGTGGTCCTAAATGATGGTCCATCTTGTGCCTCACAATTGTTCCATTTGAGACTCTTGCTGCTGTGACTGTGTCAGTCCATCTTCTTTGGGGTTGTCCTCTTTTTTGCTGATCTTCCACTTTACCAAACATGATGTCTTTCTCCAGGAATTGATCCCTCCAGATAACACATCCCAAGTATGAGAGACAAAGAAGCATCAACCTGGCTACTAAGGAGAATTCTGTCTGTGCTTCTTTTATGAAGGATTTGTTTGTTTATGGCAGTTCATGGTACTTTTAAGATTCTTCTCCAACATTGTAATTCAAATACATCTATTTTTCTAAAGTCTTCCTTATTTGTTATTCAACTTTCACCTGCATTAGGAAATTTCCACAGCTTGGATCAGGCAAACCATAGTCTTCAAACTGATATCTTTACTTTTTAACACTTTCAAGATGTCTTTTCCAGCAGATTTGCCTAATGCAATATGTCATTTGAATTCTTGATTACCACTACCATGAGTGTTGATTGTAGATCAAAACAAAATGAAGTCTTTGACAACTTCAACAACAAGTTGAATAAACAAGTTTATACTGATGTTATTTATTGGTCCAATTATGAAGATTTTTGTTTTCTTTACATTGAGGTGCAAATCAAACTGAGGAATGTAGTCCCTGATCTTCCTTAATAAGTATTTTAAGTCCTCTTGGCTTCTAGTAAGCAGAGTTTTATTATCTGCATATTGCAGGCTGTTAATGAGTATTCCTCCAATCCTGATCCCGTGTCCGTCTTTATAGATTTTAGGATTATTTTCTCATTATACATATTGAATAAGAATGGTGAAAGGATACAAGTCTGCAGCACACTTTTCCTAATTTTAAACCATTCAACATACCCTTGTTCTGTTCAAACGACTGCCTCCTGCTCTATTGTTCAGACTCGTCATATGCACTATCTGGTTTTCTGAGATGCCTATTCTTCAGAGTGTTATCCATAGTTTGTCATTATCCACACAGTCAAAGCCTTTGCAGAGTCAAGAAAGAACAAGTAAACATCTTACTGGTGTTTTCGGCTTTCAGCGAAGATGCATCTGACATCAGCAATGATAGCACTATTTTCAAGTCCTCTTCTGAATCTGGTTTGAATTTCTAGCAGCTCTCTGTTAATGTGTTGCTGCAATAATTTTTAAATTAATTTCAGTAAAATTTTACTTGCTTGTATGTGATATTAATTATACTGTTTGAAGATTTTTATACTTCTTTGGGTCACCTTTCTTTGGACACCCACAAATATGGATATTTTCCAATCAGGTTTCAGGGTAGCAGTCTTCCATATTTCTTTACATGGACGAGTAAGTGTCTCCAGTACTACATCAGTATGATAGAATATTTCAATTTGTATTTAATCACTCCCTGGAGACTTGTTTTTCTCCAATGCTTTCAGTGAAACTTGAACTTCTTCCTTTATTACCTTTGGTTCTTGATCATATGCTACCTCTTGAAATGATTGAACATCGAGCATTATATTTGAGATAGTAACTGTGTATTCTCATCTTCCTTTGATGCTTTCTGCATCATTCATTGTTTTATCCATAAAATCCTTTAATATTGCATGTTGCAACTTGAATTTTTTCTTCAATTTTTTCAACTTGAGAAATGCTGATTGGTTCTTCCTTTTTGATTTTTGAATGCTGGATCTTTGAACATTTCATTATAATATTGTACTCTTTGCTCTTGTGCTGCTGTTTGAGATTTTCTATTCTGCTCTTTTACTTCTTCATTTCTTCACTTTAACTTCTATAAGCTCAATCTCAAATGCCTCTTCTAACATCCATTTTGGTCTTTTTTTTCTTTCCTGTCTTTTTAATGGTGTGGAGTATAGGATAAGCACTGGACAGTTAACCACAAAAGAAGCAGTTCAAACTTACCAACTACTTTCAGAAACCCTATACGGGGTTGTTGTGAGTGTGAACTAACCTGAGAACACACAACAACAATAACAACTGCCTAGGATAATTATCTTTATGCATTCCATTTCATTTGTGAAAACTTCAAATTTTCCTAGATTCAATCTTAGTGCATTCCACATTTCTATTATTAATGGATGCTTGCAGCTATTTCTTATCATTTTGATTTGTGCCCTAGCAGCAAATGAAGAACCCCAAAACTTTGTTTTATTCATGCCATTATGTTCAACTCTACTTTGAGGAGACAGCTATTCCCCAGATGTATTCTGAGCACCTTCCAAGCTGAGGAGGTCACCTTCCAGCACTATATTTCATAGTACTCTGCTTGTATTCATAATGTTTTCATCTTCTGGTATTATATCCGACAGTATTCCACTCCCGTTCATAATATTTTCAGTGGTTAGCCATTTAGAAGTAGTCTGCTTCACTTCCTTCCTAGTCTGTCTTAGTCCGGAAGCTCAGGTCAAACCTCTCCACCATGGGTGAGCATACTGTTATTTAAAATACCATTGGCATAACTTCCAGTATCACAGCAACATGCAAGCCACCCAAATATGACAAACTGACACACAATTCTGTAAATCTTGCTCAAAGATTTATAACCCGGGAAATCCTATTTATACTTACTATGAGTTGTAATCAATTTGACGGCACTTAACAACAACAACAACAAAAAAAATAGACAAAATATTGAAGCATTCAGAAAGCATTGAAAGAATACACAGAGTCACTGTATGAAAAATCATTGATCAATGTTCAACCATATCAGAAGGTAGAATGTAATCAAGAAAAGATGATATTGCAGAAAGAAGAGTAAGCTGCTCTGAAGGCATTGGTGAATAAGTAGGGTCCAGGAAAAGAGGAAATACAAATTAAAGTGTTTTAACAAACTGATGCAGTGCTGGAAGCACTTAATAGTCTATGCCAAGAAATTGATAGACAGCTACCTGGACAATTGTTTAAAATAGTTCCTTATTTATGCCCATTCCAGATTAAGATGACTCTATAGAACTTGGAAACTATCTATTAAAATAATTTATATCACATGAAGTTATATTTTGCTGAAGATAATTAAAAAACAACTATTGCAGTATATCCACAGGGAGATGCCAGGATTTCAAACTGGATTAAGATGTAGATGTGTTTTGAGGAATATCGTTCCAGATGTCTTATGGATCTTGGATGAAATTAGAGAATACCAGATAATCTACTCCTGTTTTATTGGCTATGTATGCTAAGGCACTCTACTGTGTGGATCATAGCGAACTATGGATAATTGTATGCTGTATGGATCATAGCAAACTATGGATAGCTGTATGAAGAATGGAAATGCCAGAACACTTAATTATGCTCATGTGGAACTCATACATAGACCAAGATGTTGTTTTTTGAAAAAGGGGATACTGGATTAAAATCAGGAAAGGTGTGTGTCAAGTTTGTATCTTTTCACAACACTTATTCAATCAACGCTCATGGAAGTAATATTCAAGAAATTAAATGGCATGTTGCATTGAGCAAATCTGTTGCAAAAGACATCTAAAGTATAAAAGAGAAAAGTTGTCACTTTGAAGATTAAGGTGTATCTCACATAAGCCATGGTATTTTCTGGTGTCTCATAAGCAAGTGAAAGCTAGACAGTGAATAAGGAAGACTGAAGAAGAGTTGATGCATTTGAATTGTGGTGTTGGCAAAGGCTATTGAAAATAACAGGGACAGCCACAAGAACAAACAAATCTATCTTAAAATAAGTACAGTTAGAATGTTTTCTGGAAGCAAGGTCAGTGAGATTTCATGTCATGTACTTTGGACATTTTGTCAGGAGGGACAGACAAATCTGCAAAAAATAGGCAAACACGACAACTGAGATGGATGGACACAGTGGCTGCAAGGATACGCTCAGACATAAGCAATAATTGTGCCAACGGCACTGCAGCAGGCAATATTTTGGTCCATTCTGCATAGGGTCTTTATGAGTTGGAGCAGACCTCAAAGCACCTAGCAACAGTAAATGTGGAAGAAATAGAGAGTTATTTAATTTAAAAAATGTTAGGGACAGGTTGTGCAACTGTTCATGTTATGTTGTTATTGTTCTTAAGTGCTGTTGAGTCAATTCTGACCCATAGCGACCTTAGATAGGGTTTCCAAGGAGCAGCTGGTGAGCTTGAACACTGATCCTGCAGGTCAAATGACTTTGTAGTCTGACACATTAGCCCACAGTGCCACACCAGGACTTCATGTTATAGGTAATGAGAAGATTTTGAAAATGAGACAGAACAATCGTTGATTTTCAAATATTAATCTGATGTGGTTTTCAGGAATTTCAGGTATGCATTGCTTAATGTCCATTCAGGCAGAATTCAACTACAAGCATGTTGTGGCCCATTAAGTTATTTTGGTTTTTGTGTGTTTTTGTTTATTAGTTCTCTCCTAAAAGTGTCCTGGTATGGCACAGTAGGATAAGAACTGTACTGCTAACTGCAAGGTTAGCAGTTCCAACCCACCAGTCATTCCTTGGAAACCATATACAGGGTCACTATGAATTGGAACCGACCCAATAGCACACAATCACCACCACCACCACCACAACAACAAAGGCTTTAAAGACCCAAAATCCAGACTCCTGGTCCACTGATCCACAAGTGAGATCTAACTCAATATTGGCTCTTGGGCTCTGTTTAATGGCAGGCAGGCAGGCAGCAGCAACAGTCCTGGTTGCTAGTGATGCTTAGATGGTTGGAATAGCAGGCTGGGTTGGGTACACTCTGTTCCTTCTTTGTTCATGCTGCCATTATCACATTTACTATTACTGACACCACCTGTTCTTCCAGTTGTGACAGCAGCTCGAGGAGTAGCAG
The DNA here is from genome assembly GCF_000296735.1 of Chrysochloris asiatica. Taxonomy (NCBI): domain Eukaryota; kingdom Metazoa; phylum Chordata; class Mammalia; order Afrosoricida; family Chrysochloridae; genus Chrysochloris; species Chrysochloris asiatica. The sequence goes on from NW_006408584.1 coordinate 15,838,177, forward strand.
CAGTGGTTGTTGTGGCAATGGGGATGACTAAGAGGGGGGTGCACATAAGGGTTTAATATGGCGCTTAAACAATGTCCAAATCATATAACATCTTATTTCACAGAACGCTATGGGTCGGAACCGACTCGATGGCACATAACAACAACAACAAATGGTAAATGTTAAGTGATGCAAATCTGTTTTCAAAAGTGGAGGGTCTGGAAAAATCTTTATAGCCATAGTTCATGCCACAGTGGCATCAGCGAATATACAAGTCCACTGAATTACTATAAAGGAATAATTAAATGGATTTGGTTAATTGGATTTAAAATATTTTTAGTGGAAGGGTACAGCAAAAGAAAAATAAGACTCTACCTCTACATAAAATATCATTCCTTAACAATCCCTACTTTCTTTGTATTTTATTGACTATGCAAAGACTTTCAACTGTGTTGGATAACATTTTAAAGATCAGAACACTTAATTGTGCTTATGAGGAACCTGTAGATACACCAAGAAGCAATTGTTAGGGGTAAAAGGGAGATACTGAATGTTTTAAAATTAGGAAAGATATGTGCCAGGGATGTATACTTACTCAATCTATATGCTAAGCAAATGATCTGAAAACCCAGATTACATGAAGAAAAATGTGGCATCAGAATCGGAAGAAGATTCATTAACAATCTGCAATATGCAGATGGTACAACTTTGTTTACTAGAAGTGAAGAGGACTTAAAATACATACTGATGAAGATTAAACACCACAGTCTTCATTGTGAATTGCACACCAGTGTGAAGAAAACAAAGATCTTCACAATGATACTGATACCAATAAATAGCATCATGATAAACAGAAAAAACATTGACATTGTCTATGAATTCATTTGTTTGGATCCACAGGAAGCAACAGTCAAAAGAAATCGAACAATATATTGCATTGGCTATATCTGCTTCACAAAATTTCTCTAGAGTGTTCAAGAACGGATTTATAATAATGAAAACTAAGGTGAGTCTGACCCAAGCCATGTTATTTTCAATATCCTCATATGCATATAAAAGGGGACAATGAATAAGGATGACTGCAGAAGGATTAATACATTTGAGTTATATTGTTGGAGAAGAATAGTGTTAGTATCGTGTACTGTCAGAAGAACAAACAAATCTGTTTTGGCTGGAATGCTCCTTAGAATGTTACAGCCAGAATATTCCTTAGAAGTTAAGATGGTGAGACTTTGTCTCTCATACTTTGAACATGTTCTCAGGAAGGACCAGTCTCTGTAGAAGAATGTCATGCTTGGTAAGTTGGAGGGTCAGCTAAAAAGAGGAAGATCCCCAAGGATATGGATTGACACAGTTGCAACAACAACAGGTTTAAACATAACAATAATCCTGAAGATAACATAAGATGGGTAGTGTTTCATCCTTTTGTACATAGAATCTCTATTAATCTGAACTGACAGCATGTAACAACAGCAGCAGCAACAATTGCTATAATCTACCCTGAATGATCAGGAATAAAAATGATCAGAAACAGGAATAAAAAAGTTCAGGAAGATATGTTAAGTGCCAAATTTATATTTCCTCTGTGATCAAGACATATATGAGCACATCTAATTGCAATATAAGGAGCTCTGGTAACGTAGTGGTTACAAATTGGGCTGCGAACCTCAGGGTCAGCAGTTTGAAGCTATCAGCTGTTCCACAGGAGAAAGATGAGGCTTTCTGCTCCTGTAAAAATTTACAGCCCTGGAAACCCTGTACAGGGTCACTATGAGTCGGAACTAACTCCACGACACATAACAAGAACAATTGCAATATAGATTTGAATACTTCCTATTTATCTCAAAGTGACCATGTGTTGAGACTGGGTTCTCTGGAGAAGCAAAACCAGTGAAGCTTATTGTTGTTGTTGTTGTTAAGTGACATCAATCATGTTCTGACCCAAAGTGACCTTGTATAAGGTTTCCTAGAAGAGGCTAGTGAGTTTGAACTGCCAACATTGAGGTTCAAACTAACTTTGCAGTCCAATGCATTAACTCACAATGCCATACTAGGACTCCAGTGAAGCTTATAAAGAGAGACTTATATCAAGGAAATGACTTAAACAATTGTAGAGGTGGTTAGTCTGAAGTTTGTGTCTTAGATGTTAGGTTGGAAGCTTCTGATGAACCAAGATCAGCAGATCAGACAGCAGGCAGGCAGACAGATCCAGCAGGTAGTAGAGCATGCCACTGTTTCAAACTCAAAGAATCAGAGGTCAGAGAATGAGCCAGATGAAAGATCAAGACCTAGCATAGAGAAAGAAAGCTTTGCCTGAGTGTCCAATATATTGGAAGCAGGCCATATCATAGAGTTGATCACAGTATATTAGATCTCATTAGAGGAGATAACTACATCTCAGCTTCAAACCTCTGAGAATCTTGGCACAATCAGTTGACACAAACCTTAACCATCACACCATGTTCAAAGTTAGATTCTTAAACACAAACACATCTTCTCTACCCAGACTTTTCCCTCTATGTCCTTACCTTTCCACTTCATTTCCCTGATACACACATGTTCTGGTCTTGCTTCTCAATATACTAATTAGCACACCTATCTACCACTTTCTGAAAGAAAAAACTTAGATGTCTTTGATGCTTCCATCTCTTTTATCCCTCCGGATCAATCTATTACTGTATTCTATTGACTTTTATCTCCTGATATGTCTGGAATGGGCCCCCTTCTCACTGTCTCCATAGCTATTTCCTGACAAGCTCTTTCACTGAAGAAGTCTAGTACTGCAACAGTTAAGTGCATGGCTGCTAATCCAAAGGTTGGTAATTCAAACACACCCAAGCCTTCTGCAGGATAAGGAACTCATGATCTGTTCCCATAAAGACTACAGCCTAGAAAATCCCATACGGCAGTTCTACCCTACTACACTGAATAACTATGAATTGAAACCAATTCAAAGGCACCTAACAACTATCTCACTTATACTACCAATAACAGTCTATCTATTTTCCCTGTCTTTCCCTTCAGCCTCTTGATAATCCATTGTCCATCTGCAACTAAAGGAGACTCTTAAGATACAAATACAACCATCTTACTCAATTAATCAAAACATTTCAATGATTTCTTACACACATAGAATAAAATCCCTTGCCAGACACAGCAAAACCTCTATAATCTGACTCCTGTTTTGATGCCAAGACATCTTCTTCTGCTTCCTCTTGCTTAATTTTCTGTACTTACATGAATTTTTTCCAACATCAAACTGTTTCCTAATTAGAACTTTTCACATGTTATTCCATCTAAAATTGTATTGTGCTCAATCTTCTCAAGTCTTTCTCATGCCTACCTCCTTCTCATTCTCAGGTACAAAATTAAATGGTATTTTCTCAGAAATGGTTCACTAAATGAGTCACCTTCTACTCACTCTTCTTCTCCATGCTTTCTTTTCTTAGTGTTTATCCTTAGTAGTAATATACAGCCACAGTTAGTTTGTGTTCCCAATCTGTAGACTCTAAAGACCTCCTAATACCTGGGACATTGAGTAGAACCCTCAGTAATTAGTTTTAGATAGAAAGCTATTTTGGGCTCTACTCAACAAAATTTAAAAGCAAGATTCCTGAGGCACAAGTAGTATCCAAGTAACTTAATTGCATCTTCAAACAAAGCTCATACATATTTAAAGGCATATAAAGAAGACAAAGAAAAAAACAAATTCCTGAGTCCAAATATAGAATTTATAATATCTAACATGACTAATTGCGTCAGACTGCAAAGTCGTTTGAACTGCAAGGTTGGTGGTTCAAGCTCATCAGCTTCTCCTTGAAAACCCTACACACAGTCACTATGGGTTGGGATCAACTCGACAGCACTTAACAACAACAACAAGATGGTATCCTCGTGCGGCACTGGGGGTTAATGCGCTGGATTGCAAAGTTGGTTTGAACTGGAAGGTCGGTTGTTCAAGCCTACCAGTAGCTCCTTGGAAACCTTGTACAGGGTTGTTATGGGTCAGAAATGACTTGAGAGCACTTAACAACAACAACAACAAGAAGATAGCATGCAGCAGCAGCAGCACGATGCAAAATAAGTAGAAAATAATGAAAACCAATCAAAACTAGACTCTCATATTGTAATATATGTAAAAGAGTTATTAAATCAGCTATTAAAAATATACTTTGCATATTCAAGACAGTAGAGGAAAAGACTATGAGAATGAGGGGAAGAAATGGAAAATAAAACTCCAAACCAACTTTATAAAGGTGGAAAATATGATGTCTGAGATGAAAAACACACTACATAAGATTAATAGCACATTAGACCCAGTTTCAGAAGAGATTACTAAGAGTGAAGTCATAGCAATGCACATTATTCAAAATGAAGTACAGAGAGATAATAGTATAAAACAATGAACAGAATATCAGTGAGCTAAGTGAAAACACCCAACAGCCTCTCTTTTGTTTAATAGGAGCTTCTGAAGGAAAAGACAGAGATGGAGGGCAAAAAAAAAAAACATTTCAAGATAAATGTTGAATTTTTTGTAACTTTGATAAAAACCATAATAATACCCAAAAGAGAAATCCAAAAATGAGTAAGCAAGCAAGCTAGGATTCAACTCCTTCTCTTTTCAAGACAAAGTGAAAATTTAAAATATTTCTGATTTTCTCATAAAGTTGACATGTAATAGGAATGAAAGTAAAGGAAATGATCTAGATTAAGAAAAAATTAAGAGCCATGTTGTTGTTAAGTACTGTGGAGACAGCTGACATATTACAACCCTGTTTTTAGGGTTTCTGAGTAATGGCTGGTAGGTTTGAAAGGCCTACTTTTTGGTTAGCAGTCCAGTACTTGTCCTACAGTGCTACACCTGGATCAGTAATCAAATATATGTGTGTATTCTTAATGGGTGCTAATTAAAAATGAAAAAAAAAATTCATTTGGAAGGCAATCAGGGACATTTGAATATGGCAATGGGACAGCATTAAGGAATCATGGGAAATTTGGTTAAGCCATATGATAACATAGCTATGTTAGAACAATCCTTGTCTTTAAATTTGCATCTAGAAGTATCTGGGAGTATATTGACAAGATCCCAGAAATTTGCTGTAAAATATTACAGTGAAACAAACAAACCAAGCAAACAAGAAATTAAAAAGGAATATGTAAAACAAAAATGAAAAACGTTGACAATTTTTACTTTTAATTGCATTCATAATGAAAACCCAGATTTACTTAAAGAAATTCAAGAGGGTAAAAATCCAGTGTTCAAAATGTAAAATTTTTGAAGGGTTTATAATGGCGTCCTGCTCCCGTAAAGATTTACAGCCTCGGAAACCCTGTACAGGGTCTCTATGAGTCGGAACCGACTCCACGGCATATAACAACAACAACAACAACTCTACTATTATTACCTTTTTTGTAGACTCTGGAAAATCTTTACAGGAGAGTTGAAACTAAATTCTTAATAGCTGCATAAGATTCTATCTTACGGAAGCAACATAATTTCTCTTACTTATAAATTGTTGAACTTTACATTTTTCCTGAATATCTTGGTATTATAAAAATGATTTCTTGAAAAATTGTGTAGTATTCATGTCTTAAGTTACTTTCATTATTATATTTTAGAGATATTCCTGTTATAATGCAGTAAGAATAAAATCATATAGTGAACTTAATGTCAAAAAGTGTGATTATTTTTTAATCTTATATTATATATAAAATGTTGTTGTTAAGTGATATTGAGTTGGTTCTGAATCATGATGATGCTGTATAGGATTTCAGAGGCTTTAAATCTTCCAGGGAGCAGAAAGCCTTATCTTTCTCCTGCTGAGAGGCTGGTGGGTTCCAGTGGTGGACCTTGTGGTTCACAGTCCTGTGCTGATTACTGGTAAAATATTTAGTTTTAAATTAACATCAGTGGATTTTGTTTGATCATCACTGTAGGAGGTTGATTGCTTCACAAGATGACTCTTGCTCTTATATGCCATCATGCCAGTTCTGACTCAAAGCAACCCTATATGGGGTTTCTAGAGTGTCTGGTGGGTTTGACCTGCCAACATTTCAGTTATCAGTTGAGTGCTCATCCTACAGTGCCAGCTGTGTGCTGTTGAGTCAATTCTGATTCATAGTGACACTGTATAGGTTTTCTGAGGTTGCAAATCTTTATGGGAGCAGAAACCCTCATCTGTTTCCTTTGGAGAGGTTGGGAGATTAGAACTGCTGTCATTGAGATTAGCAGCCCAGTGTGTAACCCACTACACTACCAGGGCTCCTTTACATGATGACTAGGCACTAGATAGATATATGTTTAATAAAGAGTGCCATTTTTTTTTTTCCTTTTTTCTAATGTTCATTAAAGAACCTTGAGTTTTGCTTTCAGAAACAGCATTTGTTGGAACAAAATTATGTTGTAGCTTAATTTTTGTTCATAGTTCTTGTGCAACTGTTGTTGTTGTTGTTATGTGCCATGGAGTCGGTTCCGACTCATAGCGACCCTGTACAGGGTTTCCGAGGCTGGAAATCTTTACGGGAGCAGAAAGCCTCATCTTTCTCCCGCGGAACAGCTGGTAGTGTCGAACTGCTGACCTTGCGGCTCGCAGCCCGATTCGTAACCACTACACTACCAGAGCTCCTTGTGCAACTAGAGTTAAGATTAAGAAGCAATAAAGAAAACTGTGTACAATATGTTTTATTTTTCCTAATCTAAAGTCACATGTTCTGGATCATTTTATTTTAGTGCTCCTACAAAGGGGAAGATATTTTGCCTAGAATATAGCTAGAAAGAAAATACAAAAATAGGATAGACATATAATCCTTGTTTTTTATTGTGATTATCTTTCACAAGTGCTATCAGTTGATATCAGCAGGTGATGAGTTTATAGAATAGGCTATACAGTAGACTTCATTCTTGACTACTAAAATATGATCAGTCAAACAATAAAATGTATGCTCACTTCATTTGGATATCTGCATGTGTCCTCTGTAGATGTCAGCATTGCTTTGTAATAATCCTATGTACAGAACTGTTTTCATTATGTTCTAGAAAGTAACTTTTATGTTAAATTCAAAGTTGAAAACTAGAATTTAAAATTTTAAATGGATTATTCTTTATATTTTAATAACAAGTATGATGAAATGATTAAACTTCAGTTGGGAAAAATACATATGTATGCTTATGATTTAGGCAGAGTCCTGGTGTGTCACTGTGGATTAAAATGCTGGACTACAAAATCAGTCTAAACTGCAAGGTTGGTGATTCAAGCTCACGAGCCACTCCTTGGAAACCCTATATAAGGTCGCTATGGGCTGGAACCAAATCAATGGCACTTAACAACAAGAGCAAGTACTTTCATTTGGCATTGTATGAATTTAAAAGTAAGTTGCTTTCTTAATATATGTATAATATCATTTTAATTGAACCTAATTTTATTTGGCAGAGAAGCCCTGGTAGTGCAATTATTAAGCACTCCTCTGCCACTAACCAAAAGATTGATGGTTGTAACCCAGAGCCTCTCCATAGGAGAAAAGACTTAGTGATCTTCTCCCATAAGAATTTGGAGAAGGAAACCCTCTGAGGCAATTGTACCCTGCAGTCACCATAGTTACCAGAGTCACCATAGTCTATGTCATGCAAAACAAAAATAATTCTATTGGCATATTTAAAGGTGATATTCTATTATTTGTTGTTTGCACATATTCTATGAAGTGATTTAGATTGCAGATAGCACTATGTCACTGTGTTCTTTCTATTGTTCTTAAGACTTCAGGAAAAAGAGTTCTTAAATATCATGCTCAAGATGCTATGCCATAAGGATGCCTTTCTCATTAGTATTGTAAAAATAGTCAAAGAGAAGCACAAGATTGCGTAGCTTGAAATGGGTAGAACTAATTATATGAGGACCTCTTATTGAATAGAGTTTTAAAAATTTAGTTTAAAAAGGAGTGATGTATAAGGATACTTCAAAAAGTTCATGGAAATTTTCTATTATCTTTCAGTTTCATTTTTCCACGAACTTTTTGAAATCCCCTCATATATAAAATTCATATTCCCAAACATGAGCGTATTCATTCTGGGGATAATTTTCTATTCTGTATATTTTAATAGAGATTTGATAGGTTTACTTTCTTTGAATCTCTGGAGATTCATAGATGAATGCAACACTACAGTGATAGAGAATCTGGTTTAATAAATGCTCTGTTCATGTAGACTTGCACTTGTAAGCAGTTCCACTATGGGTAAACTTTGTTACTAAGAACCTACGCAATGCCTACACAATTCTCATTCTCTATAGCATGGTGGATAGTAGGAACATGTTAGAATTACTATGGAGATGATAATGTTTATAAGAGATCCAAATAACTTTTGATATTCAAGTGTGTCATGAAAAACCAAAGACAATAGGCATTTACATTAGTAAATGACAAAGCCAGTAGTGCTATAGAGAAAAATAAAATTCTTAAAAAGCACACATCCACATGTAACTATTCAGTGTAGAAGTCATTTCAAACAACACAAAGAGTCACAACAAGCTTTTTCAGTTCACTTACTTGCTTTAAATGGCACTCTAATAACTAGCAAAGTTACTCACTTCTTTCTATCATATGCAATAGTGTTATAATATGTTAGTAAATATTATCCATTTGTCTTTAGTAAATGAAGCCAAAATAATTTTATAATTTATTTGCAGATTCTTTTTAAGAAGAAATTCTTTGGAACATCTGAAATAGAATTCAGGTGTGAATAAAAATCAAAAGTTGTTTCTCTTTAAATACCATACAACATATGGAATCTCACTTGTAGCTGGAAGAGATGTCTTTGAAAAGAAAGAAAAAAAATCCAAAATCTTCTACAAACCTTTCCAGAGAGTGAGTTCTTACAAGCCAGCTTCATTTATTTTCTCACGTGGAAGTGAATTAGAAGTACACCATGCTAAAGCACACTACTTAAAGAATGTCACTCAGTTATAATGATTGCCACTAGTATTTACAGGGAAACCATGAGAAAAGTATACTCCCTACAGTTCCAAAATTCCCACCCCAAATTTTTCCTTCCAGTCTTCTTTTGGAGTCCTAGTGTGGCGCTGTAGGATAAAGAACTCGACCACAAGGTCGGTTTTAATCACAAGACTAGTGGTTCAAAGTCACTAGTCACTCCTTGAAAGCCCTATACAGGGTCGCTATGAGTCAGAATAGACTCTTTGGCACTTAACAACAACAACAACAATAATCTTTTAAATACAGTTAACATTTTAAGGAAGCCATTTTCAAAAATATATGAGTACTTATAAGGTCAAGAGAGTAATCTTCTAGAAATTAATAGCCAAATGACAGGCATTGGAAGCAAAATGGTTTTGCTGACTAAAATTGTTGTTGTTATTGTCAGGTGCCTTCGAGTCAGAACCGACTCATAGCGACCCCA
>NW_006408584.1:15849962-15850988 GCF_000296735.1 Chrysochloris asiatica
ATTTGAATAATACTGGGACATAATTATAGAATGTCAGTACTCAAAAGACATAAGGTATTATCAGATCTAGTCTGTTCTTCTTATACAGAAGAAACCTAGCTTGAACAAGTTCACCCAGGTATGTTTCTATTTGTTATTTCAGTTCTCTTTTAGGAGTCCTGGCATGGTGCTATGTGTTAGTGCACTAGACTACAAGATAATTTAAACTTCAAGGTGAGCCATTCAAACTCTGTGCAGGGTTGCTATGAGTTGGAACCAACCCAATGGCACTTAACAACATTTACTGATTTAGGAAACCTATAGATTTATTTTGCCTTAGAAAAGTCTAAAGATTCAGATTATGTCACTATAAACAACCATTTCAACTTATTTATTTCACTAAAATCAAAGTAGATACAAATATGTGTTTACTGGTTATCCTGGAGATAAAATAATTTAACTTTGAAAATCTTAAAAGCAGCCATAAATATTAAGCTGAGCAATTTGAAGACTAGCTAAATATAGCTCATTATGTTTATGCATATTGCATGCTATTTTTAAACAGTTTAATTTTTCCTAAAGAGTTTTCCAGTATCACTTATTAATTGTGGCTATTTCATAAACTAGATATGAATCACAAGCATCCTTCCACAAAATAGGAAACTAATGGACTTCATGATAATTCATACATATGTTTTATTGGTATTTCAATACGCTCTTCAGGTACTCAAAAACAAAACAAGACAAAATGCCAAACCCACAATCAAACAACAAAAAAACTAATACATAAGCATATTTTATTGGTAATATAATATTTTCTATTATTTTTGCAATTAATTCATGGAACTTCATTTCTGATCTTTACCAGACCATATTTTTATTGCCTATTGAACACAGTCTTTAAACCATTGTAATTAAAACTTGAAAATTTTTTCTCCTCAGAAAATGAATCTCCAGGTTGACCAAATGAACTGGTTCAGTTTTAGATTGGAACAAAAACATTAGAACCGTTATCAAAAATCCTGGTGTGGCACTGTATGATAAGCA
>NW_006408584.1:15851674-15853632 GCF_000296735.1 Chrysochloris asiatica
ACTTTACAAAAATAAAATGAGTTCTGCTAGGGATTTCTTATATGTTACTGATTTTGCTGTTAAAACTTGTTATATCTACCTAAATTCTCATAGTCATAAAGAGGTTATTTTGGATGCCAACTTATTATTTGTCTCACAAGAAAGTTCAGTTTAGTTTTAGGATTGGTTACATTGGATCATTACAAGATGAATGTTGTTAATAATCATTATCATCTCTCTAAAAAGTTCTGACTCTTTTCCAGAAATCTATGAACTATAGTTTCTGACCTTCCTCCATTATCACAAAACACAAAGCTGTCTGCTTTCTCCTTTTCCCTTATCTTAAAAGAACATCTAAGGCAATTCCAAGTTAAAAAAGCTTTCAGACATTGGCCCATGTTTTCAGATAGTACAGCTGGCTGAAAATACAATAAAAATAGCCCATTTACATCAGACTCTTTGTCAGGAATATCTAAAAATTAGTAATATATTTTTACATATCCTGTTATTTAAACTGATAATCTTGTATTAATTCATTTGAGGATTGTGTTGTTGTTAAGTACCATGGAGTCAGTTCCGACTCATAGTCACCCTGCACAGGGTTTCTGAGGCTGTAAATCTTCACAGGAGCAGAATGCCTCATCTTTTTCCCGCGGAACCGCTGGTAGTTTCCAACTGCTGATCTTGAGGTTGGCAGCCCGACTCATAACCACTACGGTACCAGAGCTCCTTAATTTGAGGATTAGAGATGTTCAAATTTGATAGTAAATAATAATTCATAGAAGTATATTTAATTACACCCTGCTTTACTAGCAACATGGGAGAAAAATGTTATTTTTATAGCTGCTGGGTACTATAAATGATGGCAATGATCTTAATACAAATTTGCTAGTTGAACTTTTACAAAGAGGCTTTGTTTCTTCCTATATGACACCTTAGCCCTTAGCAGTCACAGCAGACCAAATGCCAATGGTCATGAATAAAAAGTTAATCGTTCTGTGGGTTTTCCTACGACTTGTATACTTAGATTTTCTCTGAATTATTACAGAGTAATAAGTAATAGTATTTTTCAATGTACCTCTGCATTGGGTGTGTGAATATGGGCAAGTATACTATGTGTGTGCATGTGTGTGATGTATGAGCTTGTGTGATGGTCTATTAGGTTGAGTTTGGGAGGGAGACAGAGCAACTAAGACCAGCTTTTAATTATATTCATAGTTTTGGAAAACTATTACTAACCCAATCACCATGGTTGTTGTTGTTGTTGTTAAGTGCCGTCGAGTCGTTCTCAGGTAATGAAATAATTCGAGTGGAGAAAGAAATTGCGTCATGAATTGGATGACTCAAAGTCTTGTTGTTGTTAGATGATGTTTAATCTGTCCTGAACCCTAGCAATCCTTTGTACAAGAGATTGAAACTCTGCACCATCCTCACAATTGCTGCTATGCTTGAGACCACTGTTGTTGCCGCTGTGAAAAGCCATCTCATTGGGAGTCTCATTTTTTTTCATTGTCTCTCCACTTTACCAAGCATAATGTCTTCCTGGTAATATATCTGAAGTATGAGAGACAAAGTTTGACAAGCTTGGCTTCTAAGGGGTATTTTGGTTGTACTTCTTCCAACACAGATTTGTTTTTTCTTCTGGAAATTCATGGTACCTTTAATATTCTTCTCTAACACCATAACTCACATACATCAATAGTTCTATGGTTGTCCTTATTCACTGTCCAACTTTAACATGTATATGAGGTTGGGTCAGGCACACTTTAGTTCTTAAGCTGACATCTTTGCTCTAGAACACTTTAAAGAGATTTAGTGCAGCCTTTCTGTCTAATGCAAAACATCGTTTGATGTCTTGTCTGTTGCTTCCATGAGTGCTGATTGCAGATCCAAGCAAAATGAAGTCTTTGACTACTTCGGTGGTCATTGTTGTGGTTGTTAAATGATGTTGAGTCAGTTCCAATGTAAAGTGACCCTGT
>NW_006408584.1:15857234-15875216 GCF_000296735.1 Chrysochloris asiatica
CCTTTGCATTCCCATCACTGGTAATGATCAATACATCTTGATTGCATGATTGATCAATTTCAGCTTGAAGAAGTTGGTAGAATTCTTCTGTTTCATCCTCACTGGCTTTAGTGGTTGGTGCATAAATTTGAATAATAGTGGTATTAACTGGGCTTCCCTGTAAGCACATGGTTATTATCCTATCAGTAAACTATCCAAAGAAGGAATAGAAATTTGACTGTTGATTGTACATTTCATGAGCCCTGGTGATGCTTAAAGGTAAACAGAAGCTGCTAACCACATGGTCAGCTGATCAAACCCAACAATTTCTCCAAGGGAGAAATGATTACCACATTCCACTGAGGAACCTCTGTTTGGAATTGGAACAAATATGGATCTCTTCCAATCTGTTAATCAGATAGCTGCCTTCTAAATTTCTAGGCATTGAAGTGTTAGTGCTTCCAGTGCTACATCAGTTCAGCAAAGATTTCAGTTTGTACTCAGTCAGTTCCTGGAGACTTGTTGTTTACCAATGACTTCAGTGTACCTTGGACGTCTTCCTTAATTAAGTGCCATTAGCTGGTGATCATATGCTATATTTTCAAATGTTTGAACATCGACCACTTATTTTTGGTACAGTGAGTCTGTGTGTTCCTTCCATCTTCTTTTGATGCTTTCTGTATCATTTAATATGTTGTCCATAATGACTGTCAGTACTGCAAGCCGAGGCTTGATGTTTTCCTTTAGATCTTTCAACTTGAGAAATGTTGAATGTATTCTTCCCTTTTGGTTTTCTAATTCCACGTCTTTGCATATTTTATTATAATACTTGACTTTATCTTCGCGAATTGCCCCTTGTAATGTTCTGTTCAGCTCTTTTCCTCTCTCATTTCTTCCATTTACTTTTGCAGCTCTACACTGGACAGCAAGTTTCAGAGTCCCTTCTGACATCCGTTTCAGTCTTTTCCTTTGTTCTTCTCTTCTTAATGACCTTTTGTTTTCTTCACATATGATGTGTTCTTGGTATCATCCCACAACTCTTCTGGTCTTCGGTCACTAGTGTCTAATGCATGGAATCTATTCTTGAGATGATCTCTAAATTCAGGTGGGATGTGTTTAAGTTCAAATTTTGGCTATTATAGAATTTTAATTTCCTTCAACTTCAGCCTGAACTTGCATATGAACAACTGATGGTATGTTCTACAATCTGTCCCTGGCTTTGTTTTGGCTAATGATATAGAGTTTTTCCACCATCTCTTTCCACAAATACAGTCAATTTGATTTCTGTGTATTCTAGCTGGTGATGTCCATGTGTGCTGTTGTCTTTTATTTTGTTTAAAATAGGTATTTGCAATAAGTTATTGGTCTTGCAAAATGGTATCATGTGATCCTTAGCATCATTTCTATCACCAAGACCATGTTTTCCAACTACTGATCTTTCCTCTTTGTATCCAATCTTTGAGTTACAATTACAATCCAGTAATTATCAATACATGTTGATTGCATGTTTGATCAATTTCAGACTGAAGAATTTGATAGAATTCTTTGAATTCTTCCATTTGATCATCACTGACTTTAGTGGTTGGTGAGTAAATCTGCATAATAGTGGTGTTAACTGGTCTACCTTGTCAGTGTACTGATATTATCCTATTACACTGACAGCATTATAGTTCAAGATAGATTTTGAAATGTTCTTTTTGATGATGAATGTGACACCATTCCTTATCAATTTGACATTCTCAGCATCGAAAATCATATGACTGTCAAATTCAAAGTGGCTAATTAATGTCCCTTTCAGCTTACCAATGTCTAGGATATTGATCTTTATGTGTTCCATTTATTTTTGACAATTTCCTATTATCCTAAATTCATATTTCATACATTCCATGTTCTGATCTTTAGTGGATATTTACAGTTGTTTCTCCTCATTTTGAATTGTGTCCCATTAGCAAATGAAGATCCAGAAAGCTTTACTTCATTCATGTTATCAAGGTCAACTTTACTTTGAGGAGGCAGCTCTTCCCCAGGCACATTTTGAGTTCTTTCCAACCTCAAGGGCTCATATTCTGGCACTATACCTGACAATATTCTAGTGCTATTCATCATGCTTCAGTATTCAATATTCTGGTGCTATCAGACAATTTTTCACTGCTACTCATAAGGTTTTCAGTGGGTAAACTTTCGGAACTAGTTCACCTCTCTTTCTTCCTATCTTTCTTCATCTGGAAGCTCAGCTGAAACCTGTCCACCACGGCTTTACCCTGCTGGTATTTAAAACACGGGTGGCTTTGTTTCCAGCATAACAGCAAAATGCCAGCCCCCATAGTATGACAAACTGACAAATGATTGATTGAATTAAGACTTACATGATGAAAAAAAAAATTTCTACTTCCTTGAAATATCAGAATGAATTCTCTAATTGTACTTATTCTACACATCACTAGAGTTCCTTGTATATACAAGAGAACTTCAATAATTTAATAGAAAATTGAAATGAAAAGATACTGCAAGTGTTCCACAAATGGAAACCACCTTGTATGTATATTAAAAAATGATGCCTCAGAATTTGTTACAATTTAGAAGTTATTAAGCTTCTAAATTATAACAAATTCTGAGGCATCATTTTAATTTTCAAAAATCTTGTTTTAATTAAAATTAAGAAACACAAAAATTTTCTATTCTCTTCTACATAAAATAAAACACGTATCACAATGTTCAGCAAGATAGTTGCTATTGTTCTGTCTGTTTTTAAGTTTCATGTAGTCCAGGTCATTTTAGATGTTCATTTTGGAAATGTGAGAGATCTTAAAATTACTCTTGTCAGCCTTCAGATATTTAGTTACATTCTCAGTATGAACATTTTTTAGATCTAATTAATATGAATATCAAATACAAAATAACAATATAGACTAGACCTTTTCTCAAGCTATCTAATATGTATACACGAAGACATTTACACAACTGAACGTCATTATGGTTTTGAAAATTTGTGTGCTGATGTGTGTGTGTATTTGTGTGAATGTCTGTGTATTGCTTAAGTATATGTGATTATGTTTGTGTATATGTGTGTGTTTTTTAAAGAGAAGACTGTTGTGAGGAAATGCCGTGTGGTAGTCATTGCGAAGTCAGCCAATTCTTCTTCAGGCAGTTTTTACTGGCTTCCTGTAGGTTGTATTCTTTCACCATACTTATTCAACCTGTATACTGAGCAATTAATCCAAGAAGCTGGGTTACATGAAGAAAAACATGGCATCAGGATTGGAGGAAGACTCATTAACAACCTGCGCTATGCAGATAATACAACCTTGCTTGCTGAAAGTGAAGAAAGAGGACTTAAAATATTTACTGATGAAGATCAAAAAGTATAGCCTTTGGTATGGATTACAGATCAATGTAAAGAAAACAAAAATCCTCACCACTGGACCAATAAACAACATTATTATTAACGGAAAAAAGATTGAAGTTGTCAAGGACATCATTCTTATTAGATCAACTATCAACACTCACGGAAGCAGCAGTCAAGAAATCAAATGATGTATTGCATTAGGCAAATCTGCTGCACAAGGCCTTTTTTAAAACATTGAAGAGTAAAGATGTCAGCTTGAGGACTAAGGTGCACCTGCCCCAAGCCGTGGTATTTTCAATAACCTCATATGCATGTGAAAACTGGATAGTAAATAAGGAAGACTGTAGAATTGATGCTTTTGAGTTATGGTGTTGGAGAAGAATATTGAAAGTTCCATGGGGTGACAAAACTACGAATAGATCCGTTTTAGAAGAAGTGCAGCCAGAGTGCTCCTTGAAGGCCAAGATTGCTAAACTTTGTTTCTCAAATTTCAGACATGCTGCCAGGAGGGACCAGTCACTGGAGAAGGATATCATGTTTGGTAAGGTGTAGTGTCAGAGAAAGAGATGAAGACCCCAACGAGATGGATTGGCCAAGTGGCAACATTGATGGACTCAAGTGTGGCATGTTGAATTCCTTTCTTTCTTTCTTTTTTTATATTCAAGTAGTCAAAACCCACAAATGGTTGAAACCAGTAGATAAAAGTCTTAGTGGATATTCGGCCCTAGATCATTTGAAAATACTGAATTTATCCTGTGAATACAGGCAGTGAAAGCTTTTCCTGAAGGAGAACCAGTCAGGAAAGAGTACAGAAAAATGACAAATGTCAGCACTTGACACTTGAAAAAATTGAAATACCAATTATGTCCATTCTTCCTATTCGTACTCACAGTTTTTTCAAAGTGGACTTGTCTAACATTGTTGAAGACTGGTCAATACTAAAAATGGAAAGGTGATTATTTTTCAAATATGTTTGGAGACCTAAAAGTAGAGATCGATATGGTAGAGCATACTTTCCTTGTGTGTAAGGGGCAATGTGTTAAAGGTATCAATACTTATGGGAAAATGGCAGTTTTTTTCAAATGTAAAATATCAGCTATTTAATTAATGTTCTTAGGCTGTTATTGTTTCACTAATAGTGAATGTTTGACCTATATTAATGATGTTGTTATTGAGTGCCATCGATTCGGTTCTGACTCATAGCGACCCTGTATAGGGTTTACAAGGCATGGCTGGAGAGTTTGAATCATGAATCCTGCAGTCCAATGTTTATCTTACTGTGTCTCACCAGGACTATGAGATGTTATTGATATGACATATTATTATATCATATTATAATCTGACTACTACCATTGTTTAGATATCTTTTACCAGAATTTTTAAAAAAATAGTTAGGGCAATCATTCATGCAAGAGTATAGTCTATCAATGAATAACAAGGTGTTTTTTTTCCGGCTTTTCTTTTTTTAGAGTAAGCCATTCCTTTTATATTGACCTTTTATATTACCAAAACAGAGTGCTTTGTTTCAGATCTTTTTCTTTATTGATTTTAGTAAGTGATCATTCCTGAATATCATGTTGATATCCTCTTTTGACTATACATACAAGATGTGTTATTTTACATATCAATGTGGTGTTTCGATTTTATGTACAGAATCTTGGATTTCCCAAAGAGACATTGAATTATAGTTTTGAAAGGTAAGATTTGAAAGCTTCCAAATAGTTCTCAAATTTAGATATAATGTGAAATGTAGCTTTTATTTTTGTTGTGCTTTTGTGTCAGATCTCTAGAAAATAGGTAAGAAAGATGGGGAAGAAAGAAGTATATTAGTAGAAAATTAATGTTGGTTAGGAATTTTAAATAAACACATTTTGCAGGTTTTGAGAGCTGAAACACTTAAATGAAAGATAAATTTACAGTTAAGTCCTTTTTGTTTTATTGCATGTTCTGAAAATAGAGTAAGTTATTTTTAGTATTCTATGATACAGTGATATATTATTTTTGATATTTTATAACCCCAAATTTCACATTCCAGAGGCAGAAGCATTTTGTTATACAAGAAGAGAACAAATAATGAAGGATAAATCTCAGACTTTTGTCTTTAAAATAAAGCAATTTATAGAGCATCACACTCCATCTGGTCTTGTTTATGTGGCTCCTGCAAAAGGCCAAGCATCCCTACGGTATATTTCAGAAGTCTCACTATATATTTTGAAATTTGTACCAGTTGGTATATTTTTCAATGTCAAACATTTATGCACAAGCTTATACTGAACTCTGGATAGCCAATTATTATGTACCTTTCTACCTGAAAACATCACCTTAATTTACCCTTATTTTCAAGGCTTTAAATTTGTTTGTCTGATTTAAACATCAGTGCATAGGTTACATAAAAGGCTTTTCCCCACAAGGACACATAGAGTATTTGAGTTCTGATTCAAAATAATACACCTACTAAATTCCTACATTTAGGCAAACTGTTTCCTATTTGATGAAAGAAAATAATTTATTTTAAAAAAAAAACTTAAATATTTTAATCCTTAGACAAGGCACAGTCTTTTTTGAATTAAAAGGGAAAATGTATCCAAAGTTGCAACCATCAATGAGATATTGAGTTGAAGTCTTGTCTACTATAAAACCTACACAGAATTCCTTTAGCTGCTATAAATACTTCAGAGATCCTGAGACTACATATCTAAGCCAGGAGTGAATGTTGATGATTTTTACCTAGTTATAAGGATCACACTTAATTGTGGTCCTTGTCTTCAATATGGACACATCCTGATAATTTCCATACTACTACTATGAATAATAAAAATAGCTGCCATTTTGTTGTTGTTAAGTGGCATCGAGTCAGTTCTGACCCATAGTGACCCTGAACAGGGTTTCTGAGGCTGTAAATCGTTATGGGAGCAGAAAGTCTCATCTTTCTTCCGCAGAGCAGCTAGTAGTTTCGAACTGTTGACCTTGCTGTTCGCATCCCAATTTGTAAACACTATGCTACTAGAGCTCTTTATTTACTGACTGCTAATTTGCCATACTGCTCTGGCTTGTGTGTTGTGACAATTCTGGAAACTGTGCCACTGGTGTGTCGAATACTAGCAGAGTTATATATGGTGGATAGATTTCAGCTGAGCTTCCAAACTAAGTCAAACTAGATATCCAAAAATTAACCAATGAAAACCCCATGGATCACAATGGAATATTATCTGATAGGGTGCTAGAAGATGAGGCTGCTTGATCAGAAGGCATGCAAAAGATACAGTGAACAAAGTGGACTTGAATATATGAATGGTTGTCATGATGTTCTAGGACTCAAATTGACAACTACTAACAACAAATAAACACATGTTGCAGGTCTTGAGAGCTGAAACACTTAAAGGAAAGATAAATTTACAGTTAAGTCCTTAACTTAACTGTATAGACATTGAACTAAATCTTTACAAATACAATCTCACTTAGTCTATGCAACAACGTGAGGTATGTACTAAGGTTTTTCCCTTTGCTAGATAAGAAAACTGAGATTTACAGAGGTTAAGTGACAACACAGGCTGTGAAGGACTGAGTCATGCTCCAAACTTGACTGATTCCAGAGCCTGCATTCTTCATCACCACCCTAGTTTGCTTGTGCACCGCCTTACTGTAAGAATGTTTTACATTCATCTACAGACCAAAGTTATCTAAAATGGATACCTAGGAAAGTCAGTGTAACTGCATAGAGAGTTTTCAGTGCCTCCTGTGTTCAGGCAGACGTTAGGCAAGTTTTTATTCTTAAATATAATTTAAAGCGAAGTTTTGGGAAAGGATGAAGAAAATAAATGTCTACTGGTTTTGGAGAAGCTGTTCCTAAATGACCACCTCAAATTCCAATTTGTTGACTGTGTGTGTTTAGGCTACTCAGTGAGAAGTCAACCTCAAAGCTTGGCCCCGATCCATCCTGGGCTGCCAATGGAGACCTGGCCGGAAAATGAACTCCATTAATTAGAGTGGAGAGTCAAACATGGTTTTATTCATAGGGCCAGACATAAGTCAGAAAACATGCATGAAGTGTCTCATACTGAAGTAAAAGAATGCACAGAAGCTAAAATCTGACTTTTAGAAAACTGTTTAAATTTTATTGAGAAATGTTACAGAAATGTTCAGGTGTGAAGGAAGGCATCACTCAAACACTGTCTGTGCAATGCAAATAAAATGAATAGGTAATACAAATACATCCTTCTATTTTGATAAGTTCTACTGTACTGTAAATAAAAGAGAACAAGAATGAAAAGCAGGAAGACATAGGAGAAGGGATCTGTATCTAATGGAGTATCCCACAAAGAGAATAGAAAAGAGTTTGAGAGTGAATTGAGGGAGTAAGTGCTTCTCTGGTATTCAGGGATTGGAGTAAAATGGAGGTCGAAAGATACTGAACATTAAAAAAATTAAACAAAAACTAATTAAAAATATGTACATAAAACTTTTTTTTTTTATTTTTCAAAGATAAAACTTTGATTTTTTCCCCTAATATAAGTATCAAATTAAATAATAATAAAAAGACACTCAAGCTTTACCACTGTTCCTGGCTTAGTACAGTCTGTTTATTGTGTATGACAGGATAATGCCAGGGCATTATCCTGACATAATAAAGGCAAGGGAAATCTGAGTGTACAGAATGTCTTAGAAGACAGCACAAATACTGCTAGTGGCATATAGAGTTTTATCATTAAAATGTGACAATACTTCTGTGAGGAGACAGATGACTCTGAATTATTTGATTCTAACTGAAAAGGCATTAGGTCTAGTTTACGTTGAAACAGATGTGAAAGAGGGTATATTTATGTATTGAAGAGAACTGATGACTTTGAAATTTTGTGTTGGTAAAGAATATTCAGTGTACCATGTACTACCAGAGAGATGTGGGATGATATCAAGAGCATCATAGAGGAAGAAAGCAAAAGGTCATTGAGAAGACAAGAAAGAAGGAAAAGACCAAAAGGGATGTCAGAAGATCTTCTGGAACTTGCTCTCCATTGTAGAGATGCTAAAGTAAATGGAAGAAGTGAGGAGGTAAAAGAGCTTAACAGAAAATTTCAAAGATCAGCTCAATAAGACAAAGTCAAATATTGTAATGAAATGTGCAAAGATATAGCGTTAGAAAACCAAAAGGGAAGAATATGCTCAGCATTTCTCAAGCTGAGGGGACTGGAAAAAATCCAAAGCTCCACTTGCAGTATTGAAGGATTCAATGGACAAAATCAGTTTGAACTGCAAGTTGGCAGTTGAAGCTCACCAGCAGCTCCTCAGAAACCCTATATACAGGGTGGCTATGAGTTGGAACCACCTTGAAGGTAGTTAACAACAACAGTAACAACATGGGCAAAATACTGAATGGTGCAGAAAGCATCAAAAGATAATGGAAGGAATACAGAGAGTCACTATAACAAAAAGAAATAGTCAATGTTCAATAATTTCAAGGGGTAGTATGTGATCAAAAGCCAATGATCCTGAAGGAAGAAGTCCAAGGTGCACTGAAGTCATTGGCAAAGAACAAGTCACTGGGAATTGATGAAACTTAAGTTGAAAATTTTCAATAAACTGATATGACACTGGAGGCACTCACCCATCTATGCCAAGAAATTTGGAAGACAAGTACCTGACCACTTTACTGGAAGAGATCTGTATTTGGGCCCATTCTAAAAATAGGTGACCCAATGAAAGCAGACATCATCAGTCTATATCACTGATATCCCATGCCATTAAACGTTTACTACAGATAATGCAGAAACAGCTGCAACTATACATTGACTAGAACTTCTAGAGGTTAGAGTCATATTCAGAAGAGGATGTGCTGATGTCAAATGGATCTTGGCCGAAAGCAGAGGATACCAGAAAGATGTTTACCTGTGATTTATTGACTATGCAAAGGCTTTCGACTGTTTGGATCATGAAAACTTATGGACAACATTGTGAAGTGTGCATATTCTGAAACCTGTACATAGACAAAGAAGCGGTTGCTTGAACAGAACAATGAGCCACTGAAGGGCTTAAAATTAGGAAAAGTGTGTGCCAGGGTTGTAATTTCCATGACATTTTTTCAATCTGTATGCTGAACAAATAATCTGAGAAGCTGGATTGTATAAAGAAAAACATTGCATCAGGATTGGAGGAAGATTTATTAACAACCTGTGATATACAGATGATACAACCTTGCTTGTTGAAAGTGCAGAAGACTTAAAGTACTTATTGATGATGATCAAAGACCACAGCCTTTGGTATGGGTTGCATCTCAATATAAAGAAAACACAAATCCTCACCCCTGGACCAATTAGCCACATCCATATAAATGGAGAAAAGATTGAAGTTGTCAAAGACTTCATTTTGCTCAGATCAACTATCAACACTCATGGAAACAGCAGTCAAGAAATCAAATGATGTATTGCATTGGGCAAATCTGCTACAGAAGATTTCTTTAAAGTGTTGAAGAGCAAAGATGTCAATTTGAGGCCTAAGGTGAAGGTGACCCAAGCCATGGTATTTTCAATAACCTCATATGCATGTGAAAGTTTGACAGTGAATAAGGAAGACCATAGAAGAACTGATGCACTTGAGTTATGGTATTGGAGGAGAATATTGAAAGTACCATGGACTGCCAAAAGAACAAGTAGATCTGTTTTTCAAGATGGTCATCCAGAATGCTCCTTGGAAGCCAGGATGGCCAGACTTCTTTCATACTTTGGACATATTATCAGGTGGGACCAGTCCCTGTGGGAGGTTATCATGTTTAGTAAAGTGGAGTGTTTGAGGGAAAGAAAAAGACTCCCAGCAAGATGGATCAGTATAGTGGCAGCAGCAATGCACTCAGGCATAGCAGTGATTATGAGGTTGGTTCAAGCTGGGCAGTGTTTTGTTCTGTTGTTCACAGTGTCACTATGAGTTGGTACTTACTGGATGGTACCTAACAACAACAACCAGAAGAACGAATAACTCTGTCTTGGAAGATGTGCAACCAGAATGCTCCTTAGAAGCAAGGATCACATTAATTAGTCTCATACATTTTGTGTATGGTATCAGGAGGGACTGATCCCTGGAAAAGAACATCAGGCTTACTAAAGTAGAGGTCGGTGAAAAAGAGGTAATACATTGGCTGCAACAATAAATTCAAACAGAACAATTGTGAGAATGGGGCAGAGCTGGTCAGAGTTTTGTTAGGCTATAAATAGGGTCATTATGATAGTAATATACAGGACAGAACCTAACAATAAAGAAGTAGCTCTGAAAATAGTAGGACAACTAAAAACATCTCAAGAACTAAATTATAAATTGATTCAATTGTCTCAATATTTTAAGCTTAATTCTCTAGCATACTAATATTTCTTGGACCTTTTGCAACTTTTCTGTTAAAGTGAAGCTCAGTGAACCAAAGTCAAAACATAAAACTTCACCCACTAGAAGTCACACTTGGGGGGAAAAAGTATATATATATATATATAAATATATGTTGTTGTCGTTAAGTGCCCTCAAGTTGGTTCCAACTCATAGTGACTGTGTATAGGATTTCTGAGCAGCAGCTAGTGAGCTTGAACCACTGAACTTGCAGTCCAGTGCATTATCCCTCAGCACCACAACAGGATATATATGTATATATGTTGTTGGTAAGGAGCTCTGGTAGCGTAGTGGTTACGAATCAGACTGCTAACCTCAAGGTTGGCAGTTGGAAATTACCAGCTGTTCCATGGGAGAAAGATGAGGCTTTCTGCTCCTGTAAAGGTTTGTAGCCTCGGAAACCCTGTGCATGGTCACTATGAGTCAGAACCGACTCCATGGTACTTAACAACAACAATGTTGTTGGTATTTAATGCCATTGAGTTGGTTCCCACTCATAATACCCTGTAAAGGGTTTCTGAGGAGTGGCTGGTGAGTTAGAACCCCAAACTTGTGATTCAAATTGACCTTGAGGTCCAGTGCATTATCCTGCATTGCCACACCAGGACTCTCTTTCTTTGTATAGGTATATGTAGATATCTGTACAGAGAGAGTGAGAAAGCTGTTCAGGTATTTTGATAGCAGTCTCAATGTAAGTATTATTATCATAATGATTTGCTATAGTAAAATATCAATACAAAGCTAGAGTTGGAGTGTTTATAGGGGATCTTGAGCCAATAGGATTTTCTCAGTTTAGTTTCTGTGTGAATGATAGCTAACCAGAAACTCTACATGATTGCTAGTAAAACATCTAGCATTATATGGTCTGCTGTAGTGAGAATCTGATACTTCCTATCCTAGAGTCATTGGATTTCAAATAAAATCAGTTCAAGGGAGCTAAAATGTCAATCTCTGTGAGTACACTTATTCTTCTCTGAGAAGAAAGAGTACTCTAAGGGCTAGAGTATTTAGAGTGTCCTTGTGTGACATTAACCTATTGATTCTTTTAATTCACCTTCAGCTGAATTAATACACAGAAATAAAATAAACCTCAGATAAATAATAGCAGAGTTGGGTTCCTTTTCCCTTTATTGTTATTTAGGGAGGAGTTAGGGGGTGGACAGAGCTAAGGGAAGAGTTGTTGTTGGTTTTTTTTTTTTTTGAGATGTCCATTTAAAAGCAAAGCTAAATAAATAAGCTTTGTATCTATTTTTAGTATTCCATGCTCACGATTTTACAAGGATGAATGAGCAATAAGCCTACACAGGTCTATATATTTAGAGTCTAGTTTATTTAGAAAAGGAGGTCAGATAGTACAAACTATCATGCTTTGCCTTTTTACTTTTGTTGTTGTTTTGCTCTCCCTTTTAGATTCTTACATTCATTAGATGTGGTTATCAGGAGACAAGATTCTTATCATAAAGAAAATTGCGTCAATACCCAATGATTTCAGGGTTGCCAAGAGAAATAATCTGGGAAATAAAGACTGTTTCAGTATGTAGTTAAATATTTGGAATTAATGTTTTAGTTCTAAATAAAATTGGTGGTGGTGATGCGCCTTGGAGTCGGTTCCAACTCACAGCGACCCTATATAAGGTTTCTGAGGCTGTAAATCTTTACAGGAACAGATAGTCTCATCTTTCTCCCGTGGAACCGCTGGTAATTTCCAACTAGCTAACCTTGAGGTTAGCAGCCTGACTTGTAGTGACTAGCTACCAGAGCTCCTTAGATTATCTTAAAAATTGAAATATATTTCTCCAGCTTACATATACTAAGCAATTCAATTTCCTTTTTTAATCATCACTTGAATTGTTTTTTTCTCCCTGTGGGTTAAGGACTAAATATCAGTTTGGGGATTATATAAGAGGAAAGATAATTTATACTTGAGAGCATTTTATATATACCAGATCAGTGATAGGTGCTTCCCACACATTATATGGTTTAATTTTCAAAAAGAAACTTATAAGCATATTACCGTCATTTTATGGATCAACAACCTAAAGCTTAAAGATGTTGTTGCTATGTGCCACCAAGTTGATTCTGACTCATAGAGACCCCATATAGGGTTTCTGAAGAAAGCTTGTGGATTTGAACCACTGACCTGGGGTTAACAATCTAGTGCTTATCATACAGTGGTATACCAGGACCTCACAAAGACTTAAAAATATGTGAAATTAATTGCATGGAGTCGCACTTTATAGATTCTAAGAGCTTCTATTTGAATCTCATTCTGATGGATTTTAAAGTGTTCTTCACACTGTGTTAGATTGTACAGTCTGAAATAAACAGCTGTGTGCTCTTCATTGGCCACCATGAAGTAAAATGCTATGGTATGACTCAACAGAACAAGTATTGCTATGTGAATGAAATTTTCTGCATTCTAATACTAGAATACTAGATGCGAGCTGAATTTGTCCCTTAAAGTAATTTGGTCTCTTTGGTGACATGAGAATTTTAATTATTTGATAAATGTGTTATTGCTTGATTTTATCATATTGTTAGATTAATAAGCAAAACTGAATGCCATCGCAATGCATTTTTTTTTTTTTTCTGTTACTCATTTCTGCCACTGGCTTTTAAAAAAAATATTATTTAATATGGTGCAATTATACCCAAATGCTTCTGGAAAGTAGCCTCAGTTGGTCTATCATTTCACACTAAATAACCCATTAAACACTGGGAGGAGGGGGGTTGTGCAGTGGCTCTGTAGGATAAATAATGTACTTCAAACCACAAGATCAGTGGTTTGAGTTCACCAGTCTTTCCATGGGAGAAAGACTAGATTTTCTGTCCCTGCAAATATTCACAGCCTTGGAAAACCTATACAGGGTTGCTATGAATCAGAACTGACTCCGCAGCATGCTAGCACCCCCACCATCTTATACAAGTATACTAACAAAAACAACAGTTTTCTCTGCCTTGTCTGCTTCTTCCTTCTTTCCCTCTCCTTCCCTCTCATCTTTTATTTCATTTAGTCTTTTCTTTTCTCCTTTCCTTTCTTCTCTTCTCTTTTTCTCTCTACTGCTTTTCTTTCTGTGGACTGTCTGTCCCTCTTTTCTTCCCTTTCCTTCATTTCTTTCTGTCTCTGTCTTTCCAGGTGGGATTTTTGTCTTTTTTTTTTTAACCATTTTGTCATTTTTCAATTGGCATCTACAGTGGGCCTGGCATTGCCCTAGATGCTAGGTACACACAGCACTGACTCAGTCTTTGCTTCTCTTGTGCCAATAAATGTTCTATCCTATGGAGTATTGAGCTGAAAGCCATCCAGGAAGGTTTTCCTAATTTCCTATCGGCAAATATTTCCTTGATATTTCTGTCAAAGCAGCATGAAAATTACAGTATTTAGATACAATCAAGTAATATTATGATAAATTAAGTTTCAGATGGCATGAATGTACTCCATTATGGAGAACATAAACACAAGATTACTATTTTATGGTGAAAATTTTACAGAATGAAAATGTTAAATGTGTGTAAGTAAAAGTGACTTTTATTAATAACATCCATAGTTTCTCCAACTTCAGATAATCTAGCATGAAGGGAAATATTGAAGAATTAGTGTATTTTAGGAATAATAATCACAGAGTCCAAAGATCCTGACTGAGTCTTCGTGGTATCCTTTATGAGCTATTTAACATTGGACAATGTATTTAATCCCTTTAATTCTGAAATTACACATCCATAAAATTGATACATTGTCTATGAATTAGACAAAGCCTAATGCCAATTTGATGGCACCTAACAAGGAGCTTTGGTAGCGTAGTGGTTACGAATCGGACTGCGAACCTTAAGGTCAGCGGATCGAAACTACCAGCCGCTCTGCGGGAGAAAGATGAGGCTTTCTACTCCCGTAAAGATTTACACCCTCGGAAACCCTGTACAGGGTCGCTATGGGTCGGAACCGACTCGACGGCACTTAACAACAACAACAATGTCCTTTCACTTCTAAATTTCTATGAGGTGAGCTATTTTAAATGCTTTAAAGGGAATAAATGTTGTTGGTTTGATAAAATTTCTCTTATGCCCAAAACCCATTACTGAAATATCACCAAAGTTAAGTATACCGAGTTAGTAAAGTTATTTTCTCTTAGTTTTATGAGCTGCCTGGCTGTGGTAGGTAAGGTTTTTGTTTTGTTTGGGTTTTGTTCCTGTTGCCTCACACTGTGTCTTGAAAACAATACAGTAGTTTGAATGAAGTGAGATGAGGATAAATATTGTCCTCACAGCAATGGTAGCCAAAGTTCAGCAACTAGAGAGTGGGATAATGGCCCATTTCCTCTTGTGTATAAGCATGGGTTGTAGCCAAAGGTACTCTGTTGAATTTTGCTTCCTGTATACACTATGTATCATTGTGTGTGCTGCTCAGGTCAAATTTTAGAAAGTATGCCAAGTGGAATTTCACACCAGATTTGGAGGAAAGGAAAGACAACAAAGTCAATTTACTTCTCATTTCTCTTCACTCTACTCCTACCCTATTCCAAATAAGAGGGGGTACTTGTTTATAATATGCATTTTCAATGGAATAAAGCTCTGATTTTCCAGGAAGATGAGCCAAATATCAATAGTTACTATTTTTGCAATGTGTCCTAGCAAGAACTCTGGGTGGTTATAATCAACACTAATCAACATGACTAAGGGAGTATGCTTTCCTGCCCTCTGCTGACAGAAACACTCCTTATGACTAATTTCCCAGCTTCCAGTTATCTTGCCATCTAATAGCACACCTGTAAACAGGACCTTGCATTCTCTCAAATTTATAGCAAACTCTTAGATAATGCCTAGGGATTTATGAGGTGAAAAAATATTCACAACCTAAATGGAAAGGAGATTGGAAAGGAACTGACCTTAACTACAGAATCATGTCAGGAAAAAGATAGAGGGGAGCCAGCAAAGGAAAAGGAGTTCCATACAGCTGCTGAAGTTAAGAATCATTGTTCAAAAGAGAATTTTGGTATACACCAAGACAGTACATAGATGTACTAGGGAGTAATTGAAAATGTGGGATAGGTTACTTATTCTCTGTGCCTTGACTTCTTCAGTATTAAAATGGTAGTTACATGAAAATGTTGTCTGTTATAAAGATTCAAATAATGCAAAGCATTTAGAATTATATATATTAAGTACTAAGGAGCCAGGATGGCACAGTGATGAGTCAAAAAGATTCAAACCCACCAGATGCTCTGAGGGATAAAGATGAGGCAGTTTGCTTCTGCAAAGATTTACAAACTTGGAAACCCTATAGGGTAGTTCTGCTCTGTTTCTATGGTTGTGCAAGTGTTTGTTTGTTTTAATTCTAGAAATAGCTGCTAACTGCAAAGTTAGTGCTTCAAATCTACTAGTTGCTCCATGAGAGAAAGAAAAGGCTTTCTACTTCTGTCAAGATTTACAGACTTAGAAATCCTGTACAGGGTCACTATGAGTCAGAACCGGCTCAAAAGCCTTTAACAACTACCATTGTTATTGATTTGATAATAATAGAGGATGGGTGATTATTTTATGAACAATTTAAGCTGAAGTCTAGTCATTTTGTTGTTGTTAAGTGCCATCAAGTCAGTTCTGACCCATAGTGACCCTGTATAGGGTTTCCAAAGAGCGACTGGTGAACTTGAACCACCGGCTGTGCAGTTCAAATGACTGTGCAGTCCAGCGCATTAACCCACAGCGACACACATAAGACACTAAGAAAGTAGGAGAGTGTGGAAATTAAAGAATTTAATTATCTTTAATAAGGAGACCTGGTGGTGTCATGGGCTGGGCACTGGGCTGCTAATTGTAAGGTCAGCCATCCTATCTATTAGCAGATCTACAGGAGAAAGACTTTCTACTTCTGTAAAGATTAAAGCTCTGGAAAGCCTATGTAGGGTTGCTATGAATCAAAATGAACTCAATGAGAATGGTTGTTTTTGAATCACTGTGAAGTAGAAGGCAGTATGAGGATGGACCCTGGAGTCCTGGTATGGCACTGTGGTAGAATTCACTTGGGTGCAGATAGGTTTGAACCACAAGGTCAGTAGTTCAAATTTACCAGCCACTCCTTGGAAACCCTATAAACAGGGTCACTATGAGTCACAACTGACTTGACAGCACTTAACAACAACAACATGAGAATGGATGATAGGTTGAAATTATGGAATAAGATCTCATAAATGTAACCAACAAAAAAAGCAAAGCAAAAAAATCCATTTACCCTAAGTTAATTCTGATTCATCATGATTCTGTGGGACATATTAAAACTCTTCCAAGGTGGTAATCTTTATGGAAGCAGATTGCCACACCTTTCTTCCACACATAAATATAGTAACACATAATTTTTTTTACATTGACAGACATAAAGAAGCAAATAAGAATGAAGATTAGAAGCAATTATATCAGACTGGTATTTTAAATTAAAAATGTAAAAAAGATTTGAAAAGTAATCAAAGCAATGATTAGGTTATTCCAGCTCTTTCTAGAATGTCAGAGAAACTAAAGACAAAGAAATACAGAGAACACTTTGAACAAAGGAGTACAGGAAAATCCTAGAAACTTCTACTAGTTTGTGTAAATTCATTCCAGTTAAACTCTTGGACGATACATTAATAGAACAACTAGTAAACAGTTTGATATATACCTAAACCTCAGTTATTGATTATATCCTTATATTATTTTGCACATTAACAATGGCTGCCTGGCAGTAATGAATGCTGAGGTATGAGACAAAAGTAATGCTGCATGTGGTGGTTAAGGTTATGTACCAAATTGGCTGGGCCATGATTCTCAGTGATTTCACAATTATATAATGATGTTATATCCTACATTTTGGATTCGATGCAGTCATCTTTCATTTTTGCATAGAGCTGATTTTTACATAATGTCCTTTTCCTCACCAGTATCTCTATGTGAGAACTTTTCAGTGACAGTGGAGATTTAATTATCTGGCAAAATAAATTGATTGCCTTCCATGGTTGTATATGAGGAGGCTTCAGGAAACTCATAGAAAAATTCCACTCTATTTTAATTCCATTTGTCCATGAACTTTTTGAAGCCCCTGCTATCTTCTCTAGAGCCAGTAGAAAGGAAGCAAGCTTCCTTGTAAGATAAATTTCTAGTGTGCAATAAGTAGTAATTTGTTAAATAAGACTTTGTCTTTCATGCAAGTTTTAAATGTTTACTCAAGAAATATATACACAAAATAATGTTTCTGAATATGGTTATCTTAACACACAGTGTGTACATATTCACACACACACAAATATGGAAAGATAAATAAGAAA
>NW_006408584.1:15876561-15880700 GCF_000296735.1 Chrysochloris asiatica
CTCATAGTAACCCTGTACAGGGTTTCTGAGGCTGTAAATCTTTACAGAAGCCGAAAGCCTCATCTTTCTCCCACGAAACAGCTGGTAGTTTAAAACTGCTGACTTTGTAGTTTGCAGCCAATTTGTAACCACTACGCTTCTAGACAGTGTTTCTCTGAAAGTGAAGAGGACTTGAAATATTTACTGATGAAGATTAAGGAACACAGCTTTCGGTATGGATTACATCTCAATGTCAAGAAAACAAAAATCCTCACCACTGGACCAATAAACAACATTCTTATCAACGGAGAAAAAATTGAGGTTGTCAAGGACTTCATTCTTCTTGGATCAACTATCAACATTCATGGAAGCAGCAGTCAAGAGATCAGACTACGTATTGCATTAGGCAAATCTGCTGCACAGGAACTTTTTAAAGTGTTGAAGAACAAAGTTTTCAGCTTGAGGACTAAGGTGCGCCTGACCCAAGCCATGGTATTTTCAATAGCCTCATATGGAAGCGAAAGCTGGACAGTGAATAAGGAAGATCTTAGAAGAATTGATGCCTTTGAATTGTGGTGTTGGAGGAGAATACTAAAAGTGCCATGGACTGCCAAAAGAACCAATAGATCTGTTTTGGAAGAAGTGCAGCCAGAGTGCTCCTTGGAGGCCAAGATGGCTAAGCTTCGTCTCTCATACTTTGGACATATTGTCCGGAGGGAACAGTCACTGGAAAAGGATGTCATGCTGGGTAAGATGGAGGGTCAGAGAAAAAAAGGAAGACCCCCAATGAGATGAATCGGCCAGGTGGCATCATTGATGGACTCAAGTGTGGCAGCGGTAATGAGGTTGGCCCAGGATCGGACATTGTTTCGTTCTGCTGTGCATGGGGTCGCTATGAGTTGGTTCCGACTTGGTGGCACCTGACAACAACAACAACAATGCTTCCAGAGATCCTTAAGACTGCCAAAATAACAAACCAATCTGTGTTGGAAGAAGTTCATCCAGAATGCTCCTTAGTAGCCAGGATGGCCAGACTTCTTCTCTTTGGATATATTGTTAGGAGGGCCCAGTCCTTGGAGAAGGATGTCATGTTTGGTAAAGTGGAGGGTAGGAGAAAAAGAGGAAGACCCTCAATGAGATAGATTGGCACAGTGACAGCAGCAATGGGCTCAACTGTAACAACAATTGTGAAATTGGTGCAAGATCAGGCATTGTTTTGTTCTATTGTGTATAGGGTCACTATGCGTTGATATGGATTTGATGTCATCTAACAACAACAACAACAACAACAGCAGCTAGGTACTGTAGGATCAGCCCTTGACTGTAAACCACAAAGTTGACAGTTCAAACTGACCTGCTGCTGTTCAGAAGCCCTATACAGAGTCGCTGTGGGTTCCTGGTATGGCACCATATGATAAGCACTTGACCTCAAGGTTGGTTTGAATCACAAGGTAGGTGATTCAAACTTACCAGCAGCTCCTTGGAAATCCTGTACAGGATCACTATGAGTCAGAACCAACTCAACGGCACTTATCAGCAACAACATGAGTCAGAAACGCCTCCATGGCAAAAACATTTCCTTAGGGTGCCGTTAAAAAAATGTCCAATTTAAACAGTAGCTTCTGGGAGGATCTGCTTCTTGTTGTTGCTAAGTGCCATGGTGTCAGCACCGACTCATAGCGACACTATGCACAACAGAATGAAACATTGCCTGGTCCCACGCCATCCTGACAATGTTTGATAAGTCCGAGACCAATGCTGCTGTCACTATGCCAAACCATCTCATTAGCGGTCTTCCTCTCCTTCTCCAACCCTCCACTTTACCAAATATGATATCCTTCTCCAGAGACTGGTTCCTCCTGATAACATGTCTGAAGTATGACCATCTTGGCTTCTAAAGAATATTCTGGCTATACTTCTTCCAACATAGATTGGTTTGTTCTTTTGGCAGTTCATGGTACTTTTAATATTCTCCTCCAACACCATAACTCAAATGCATCAACTCTCCTATGGTCTTCCTTATTCACTCTCCAGCTTTCACATGCATATGGGGTTATTGAAAACACCATTGCTTGGATCAGGCACAATTTAGTCTTCAAATTGACATTTTTGCTCTTGAACACTTTGAAGAGGTTTTGTGAAGCAGATTTGCCTAATGCAATACATGCTTTGATTTCTTGACTGCAGATTCCATGAGTGTTGATGGTTGATCCAAGTGAAATGAAGTCTTTGACAACCTTAATCTTTTCTGTATCTATATGGATACTGTTTATTGGTCCAGTCATAAAGACATTTGTTTTCTTTATAGTGAGATGCAACTCATACCAAATGCTGTGGTCTTTGATCTTCATCAAATTATTTTAAGTCCTCTTCACTCTCAGCAAGCAAGGTTGTATCATCTACATATCACAGGTTGTTAATGAGTCTTCCTCCAATTCTGATGCCACATTTTTCTTCATATAATCCAGCTTCTCAGATTATTTGCTCAGGTTACAGATTGAATAAATCTGGTGAAAGAATATAACTCTGCCACACACCTTTTCAAATTTTAAACCATTCGGTGTTCCCTTGTCTGTTTGAACAACTACATCTTGGTCTATGTTCAGGCTTCTCATGGGCACAATTAATTGCTCTGGTACTCACTCTCTGCAATATTGTCAATAACTTGTCATGGTCCACACAGCTGAAAGCCTTTGCATAGTCAATAAAGCACAGGTAAACATCATTCTGGTATTCTCTGTTTTTAGCCAAGATCTATCTGACATCAACAATGATATCCCTCATTTCACAACCTCTTCTGAATCCAGGTTGAGCCTCTGTCAATGCAGGGTTGCAGCTATTTTAGTATTTAGCAAGATTTTACTTGCAAGAGGATCTGCTAATCCAGTTAAATTCAAGGCAAAGAAGTCAGCTCAGAAGCCTACAATAGCTTCCAATTTTTATATATTTGCTTAAGAAAGGTTTCTATGATATTATGGAATCCTGAGGTGACACTATTAGATAAGCACTAGACCATAAATTTGGTTTGATCCATAAGGTTGATGGTTCACACTCATTAGTCACTCCTCGGAAACCCCATACAGGGTCGCTCTAAGGTGGAACTGACTTGACAGCACTTAAGAACTTTATAGATGTACCCTTGCATGTGTCTGTGTGTGTGAGTGTATATACAAATACACATCACAAAAACAATTGCTACTGTTATTGCTAAAAAGAAAAACTGTAAAGGTAGAGTAAATATTAAAAATAAATTTGGGAATTTAGGACTTTAGGAATTGGCACTTTGTCCTATCTGCAGATACGTGTAAGTATGAGAAATGAACAGATAATAAAGTTCAACTATATTGTTATGTTTAGAAGGCACTTTATAGTGCAGCCTTACTATGTAAGTGTACTATTTCATTGTGATTAAGTGTCAATGATTCAGTGTCTACTTATAGCAACCCTGAATAGGGTTTCCTAGGAATGGTTGTGGATTTGAACGATAACCTTTTGGTTAGCAGTCCATCACTTATCCTAAAATGCCACACCAGGACTCCAAGTGAACTACAGTCTGTATTTTTATTGTTATGTTGTGCTGATAGGAACCTGAATGCCACCTAGAATGTTATTTGATTAGATAGATCTAGCTACTGGAATTGTAGTATATATATAGTTCCTGTCTGATTAGATTCTGTGTTCTTTGATAACTGTGCTTCTCAAACTGATGTATTCCTATGAGGAAACTGTGCATACTTCCTTCCTATATAAAATACTGTCATTTAAATCTTTTTATATTACATTCATGATATAATAAATAATAAATGTTTTCACAGACTTTCTATGCAATTAATTCTGTTTTTTAGGGACTGATATGTATGCCTATAATTTACTTTATAATATGGTAAGTGCTAAATTACAAAAATATCATCCTATTGAATCCAAAAGAACAAACAAATCTATGTTGGAAGAAATACAACCAGAATGCTCCTTAGTTGCCAGGATGGCCAGACATTGTCTCTCATACTTTAGACATATTGTCAGGAGACATCAGTCTCTGGGGAAGGACATCATCCGGGGTAAAGTGGAAGGTCAATGAAAAAGAGGAAGACGTTCAATGAGATGGATTGGTACAGTGGGAGCAGCAATGGGCTCAAGTGTAGCAACAATTGTGAGGTTGA
>NW_006408584.1:15881155-15882758 GCF_000296735.1 Chrysochloris asiatica
GAAACCATATCCAGGGTCGCTATGAGTAGGAACCGACTCCATGGCACATAACCAACCACCATTTTAAATATTTCTGCCTATCACAGCATCTAACTGCATAACCTAAGCTGAACTGTTTAGGGGGTTGATTAATTACACTTCATGAGATATTAAGACAATTCATCAGACAAAATGGTTAACAAAATGTTTTACTCTCTTATTCACTTGCACATCATGCCCAGTCACACACATAAGAAATCTACAAAAGAATATTTAACAGCTTATAGAAATTTATTTGAAGAATAGTATAACATGCACAATCATTTAGTTTAAATAGAAATTATTCCATGGAATCATATAATTGCTTTGGTGTTAAAAACAAACTATTTGTAACAGAGTTGTTATGATACTTTTGTGCAGGTAGACTGGATTTCTGCTATAAGCATAATTTAAATGAGTAGTCCACATATTAAAAAATAATAATAACCTGGAAATTGGTGATTAAATTATTTGAATTTGGACTTAATAGAATTATAAAGTTACTTAAAAATAAAAGGAGAGCCAAATTGTCTGAACCACTGATGATGAAATAAAACCAAAGTAAAGGATTTAAGTCAAAAAAAAAAAAAAAAGTGATGGGATAATTAAATAATTCCAGAGGGATAAGTGTAGCTTAATTTTTATTGAAATCTATCTGTAAGGATAAGCCGCTTATTAAATAAACTCACAATTAATACTAAATGAAGAGGTGTTGAAAACCCCAGAAGTTGTAGTTACTTTCCTCTCCTACTAATTTAATAGAAGGATTAAAAGAACTATTTTAATAATATGCAATCTTATTTCTAAAAATTAAGACATGAGCTGTTTATACAGAAATCCTCATTTCTGTAGGTTTCTTCTATTTTATCACTAATAGATATTGATGATTTAATTATATGGCAAGAAGAAACCCTGGAGATGCTTATAAAAACATTCTAAGAATAAATACTAATCTAAGAGAACAAAATTACATAAATATATCTAATCTAAATCTAACTGGAAATTTTCATTCATTTAGTCAGATGAGCATTAAACTGGAATACAGGCTATAATCTAAATTATGTGTAAACAACTTTGCTGTAAAAGAACTTTAACTTTTGGTTTATTAGCCTAGGCCTAAATCCACATAAAGTGTTATCAAGCTAGTTAACCTCAACTGTAACACAAAAACATTCAGTTAATGCAGATTACTGTGAAGGCCTTACATTCAACCTAATTAGGTGTAGTTGGATGTTTATCTCCAGACTTAGGTACACCATATGCCCAAATGCTAGGAGGAATTGCTTGTCTTCAGAGAGATGGAATCACATCTCTTGTTTCAAAAGGCATTCTGTAAGGCATCACTAAGAAAGAAAATTATAGACCAATATACTTCATGAACATAGACGCAAAAATTCTCAACAAAATCCTAGCCAACAGAATCCAGCAGCACATCAAAAAAAATAATACATCATGACCAAGTGGGTTGCATAAAAGGGATGCAAGGATGGTTCAACATTAGAAAACCAGTCAACGTTACCCACCATATAAATAAGACAAAGGAAAAGAACCACATGATCATATCGATTGATGCAGAAAAGGCATT
>NW_006408584.1:15886588-15887116 GCF_000296735.1 Chrysochloris asiatica
CTCAAACATAGCCATGATTGTGAGGATGGCTTAGGACCAGAGACTGCTTCATCCTGTTATATATAATGTTATTGGGTGCAGCTGAGTCAAAATCAACTTGAGGGCACCTAGTAACAAATGTCATCTCCTGGAAAAGTTGAAACCTAATAAATGAATGAGACTATATCCATCAGTGATTAATTCTTATCTGATATGTATTCAAGTAAGTAAGACAAGGTCTCACCACCCTTACTTCTAAGGGGCATTCTGGCAGTACTTCTTCTAAGACATATTTGTGAGTTCTTCTGGCATCCCACATTATGTGTAGTATTCTTTGTTAAAACCACAATATGAAAGTGCCAACTCTTCTTTGGTCTTCCTTTTATATTAGCCAGTTGGGCATTGATAGTAAGAGATCGAAAATATCATGGTTTTGGTCAGATGTGCCTTAGTCATCAAAAGAGAAGTCTGACTTTTAAATTTGGCTTTATAAAGATCTTCTGTAGCGGATTTCCCTATGCAAAATCTCTTACTTTTTTTTTTTTTTTT
>NW_006408584.1:15887216-15892900 GCF_000296735.1 Chrysochloris asiatica
TCTTGATTGTTGCTTCCATGGGCATTGATTTTGGATCTAAGAATAAAATGCTTGACAACTTCAATTTTATCTCCATTAATCATGATGGTATTATTGGTCCAGCTGTAAGGATATTTTGTTCCCTTTATGTTCAGATGTTGTTGTTGTTAAGTACAACAAGTAAAGTTGGTTCCGACTCATACCAACCTTGTACAGGGTTTCCGAGCTGTAAGTCTTTACGGGAGCAGAAAGCCTCATCTTTCTCCCTAGGAATGGCTGGTAGTTTTGAACTACCGACCTTGAGGTTAGCAGCCCGATTCGTAATTACTATGCTACCAGAGCTCCTTTATGTTCAGATACAAAGGGTTAATTCATTAAGTAGACCCGTACTGAAAAGATATTTACATGTTCAATGTAACAAGCTATGTGGATAACATTGTAAACAATGATATTCTAGAACACTTAATTGTGCTAACGAAGAACCTGTCATTAGAACAAAACAAGGGGATACTGCATGGTTTAAAATCAGGAAATGTGGGTGTCGAGTGCTGTATTCTTTCACTGTATTTATTCAACCTGTATGCTGAGCAAATCTGAAAGGCTGGATTATATAAAAAATAACATGGCATAAAGCTTTGAGGAAGATACATCTCTAATCTTTCTTGCTTGAAGTGAAGAAGATTTAAAATACTGATGAAGATCAAATACCACAGTCTTCAGTATGGATTGTACCTTAATGTAAAGAAAATAAAAATCCTCACAAACTGGACCAATAAACAGCATCATGATAAATGGAGAAAAGATTGAAGTTGTCAAAGACTTCATTTTGCTTAGAACTACAATCAACAATCATGGAAGTGGCAGTCAAAAAATCAAACAATATATTTATTACTTTAGGCCAAGGGTGATAAACATCTGGCCCATGGACCATATAAGGCCCACAAAAACATTTTGTGTGGTCCTGCCAAGACAGTCAAAGTTCCAGCCATCACGTTAGGTGTGAAGTAATTAAATATTTGACCAAATACAGCAAGCTAATTTTTAAGTTGGTAATTTTGCATGGCCCTGGAATAATATTATAAATATTGGCAGAAAAAAATGTTACTCACCCTTGCATTAGGCAAGTCTGTTGCACAAGACCTTTTTAAAATGTTTAAAAACAAAGATAGCAGTTTGAGGTCTAATGAGCGACTAATCCAAGCTATGATATTTTCAGTAGCCTCATAGGCATGTGAAAGTTAGACAATGAGTAAGGAAGGAATACCATAGAAGAATTGGTTCTCTTGAGTAAATTGCTGACCTAATAACAAACAAATCTATTTTGTTTGGAAGAAGTGCAGCCAGAATGCTCCTTGGAAGTCAGGATGGCAAGGTTTCATCTCTCATCTTTTTAACATGTTGTCAGGAGGGGCCAGTCCCTGGAGAAGGATGTCATTCTTGGTAAAGTGGAGGATCAGCTAAAAAGAGGAAGACCCCCCAGTGAGATGTATTGGCACAGTACTATGGGCTCAAGCAGAGCAATTGTGAGGGTGGTGCCTTACTGGGCAGTGTTTCTTTCTGTAATGCATAGGGTTGATATAAGTCAGAACTAACTTGATGACTTTTAGCAATAACAAAAGCAACAACATGGTAACAGATACAATTATGTATAGTGGCTTTAGCTGACAAAGATTTAGTCCAAAGGAAAGATGATATAATGCGGATGGCGCTCATATGGTGGCAAGTAGATCTTTCAGTGTTTTTCAGATTTTAACATCTACTTGATTAAGATCGCCAGGCTTTGAAATTAGTTCTAGCAGCACATCTAAGAGTGGAATATTATTGAAATATAGTGGATGTGAATTTCATTCCTAATATCTGTACTGCCTGGTACTAGTCATATCAATTTCTTATGACAGGCAAGTATATAGGAAGTTATTTCACTGGATATTTTATAAATAATCTTTCTTGTTCAAGAATTGAATCACTATTGCTTTTTAACATGTAACAGATTTGTTCATTTTTTCTCAGTCTCTGTCTCTCTCTTTCTCTCTGTCTTTGCCAGCATTGGCACCCTGGCTATTCTCATGCTGTTTTACATAATTGGTCTCTGAATAGATGAAGCTGCCACCTGTTCACTAATATAACAAATCACTCTCCTTTGAGAGTATTATTTAACTGAATGATGACGGGATAATGAGCCCAGACAGCAGTTTCACATCTGTGTAAACATAGATCCACCTCCTATACTCAGTCTGATAAATTCTCCTAATAGAATAAGAGTTATTTTAAACTGACAACAAGGTGATGATTATCTTGATCTTATTTTGATGCCAAGTAATTCTCCCATATAACCTTTCCATTTCCATACTTTATTTTACTTCCACTGAGGATATACTCCAGTGTCCCTATTATCCAATCAAAAGACAATGTAGTTTCCCCAGTGACATCCACTGATACAGGGTTAAATAATCAGAAGATCATATTTCTGGATCTTGGTTTCTTAGCTTGGCTATATCAAGGAAAACAGTTCAAAATAGAAAACTTTAATTAATTTTTAACATATTAAAGTCATCTAAAGATATGGCATTATAGGATAAGCACTGGACCACAAGGTCAGTTTGAACTGCCAGGTCAAACTCACCAGTCACTCCTTGGAAATCCTACACAGAGTTACTATGAGTCGGAAATGACTTGAAGGCACTTCACAACAACAAAAGATATTTTTTAACTATAAGAATATTGTTGGTAAGTGATGTCAAGTCCGTTCCGATTCATAACCACTCTATATAGGGTTTCGAGAAGCAGCTGGTGGGTGTGAACTGCTGACGTTGTGATTCACACAGTTCAGTGCTGATCCTACAGTGCCACACAAGGAGTCCAACTATAAGAATAATCAGCATGAATACATCTGGAAATATACTGTGTCTTTATATTTGGATATTTTTGCTTAATAAAGGTCTCCATGATTTTGCGCATTTTGTGTTACCCTTGTATATATGGATAAGAAATTCAAAGTTTCGCAAAAACCGTGAAACCAGAGAGTGGAGGTACATGAAAATAGGAAACAAGTTTATCGTATTTATTCTTGTAGCCTCAGTTTTTCTCCAAGTAGAGGGCAGGCACTGATTAGATATGTGTTACATGAATGAATGCATGAATGAAAACCACAGCACTAGGATTGTTCTATCTACTTTAACACTTAGATTTTCATAAAGAAACTCATTTAAACAATTATTGAATCCTCCATTTATAAGGAAATATGTAAGGTAATATAGAGTAAACAAGATGAACAACATACATCTTGCTTTAATATAATTGATTACATATAGTTTACTATGTTGTTGCTTTTTGTTTAGTACTATTGAGTTAGTATACAGCGACCCTGTATAGGGTTTCCAAGGAGCAGCTGGTGGGTTTGAACTGCTGACCTTGTGCTTTGCAGTCCAGTACTGATCTCACAGTGCCATGTTGTTGTTGTTAAATGCTGTCGAGTCAGTTCCAACTTAGAGCGAACTAGCATAGAGTTTCTGAGGAGTGACTGGTGAGTTTGAACTGCCAGCCTTGTATTTGAAACCAACCTTGCCATCCTGCACTTATCCTACAGCGTCACATCATAATATCCTTGTAATAAAGGAGCTCTGGTAGCGTAGTGGTTACGAATCGGGCTGCGAACCTTAAGGTCAGCGGTTCGAAACTACCAGCCGCTCCACGGGAGAAAGATGAGGCTTTCTACTCCCTTAAAGATTTACACCCTCGGAAACCCTGTACAGGGTCGCTATGGGTCGGAACCGACTCGACAGCACTTAACAACAACAACAACAACATCCTTGTAATAAGATATTTGTTAAAAGATAGTTTACAAAATACAGAGAAGGGAAAAATGATATATTCCTGTGGTGTCTGAGATGTTTTCATGAATGAAGTGGTCTAGCTCAGAACAATTGTTAGAATTTCAATTAACAGAAGTATTTGAAAGGACCCAAAACACAAATACTGAGCTGTTACAGTAAAGTTGAAGGGTGGCAGGAATGTAGTCTGTGAAAGTAATCAGAAATACGCCTAGAAGAGATAGGGCGAAGCCACATTTTGAATGGCTTTGATTGTCTGCTCTTGGGAGTAGCATGTTTCAGAGGAAGATAGGTGATTTGGACTAAAGTGTCCAAGTAAAGAAAAGATCAGAGGTTTCCTTTAGGGTTCATATATAAGGGTTGGATTGTGGGCTAGATTATACAGACAATACATAATTTTATTAAAAGATCCAATATGTTTCTCTGAAAAATAATTTTATCAGTTATTAAATGACTACTTGTAGCATGGAGGTATGAATGAGATATATGTGGGTGAATAAGATTTGTGCAAGAAGAGTAAATGGAGCAGTAGGCTTCTGTATTTTGAGGACATTTATTGTTCAGTGAAAAATATATTATTTACATCTTTTGCAAATGCTTTCAGTGTTGAATATATTTTAAGACATAAATGCTCCCTCTCTAGGAGACTAGAAGAGATTACAGGAAATTAAAATAGACATTAGTGATGAAAGACCTCTTTCCTCTTAAGTGTTTGTGATAACCATTACAACTACGTCAGTTTCTGCTGTATATGGACTGGTGTAGATGAAAGTAGTTTTGCTTTGTTTAAATTCTAAAGTAACTTCATTCTGAATTTGAACTCAGTTTACTTCATGATCAGACATGAATAAGTTTGAATTAACATTTTAAAAAATGTTAATATTTGATCATCCAACTTCAATTTACATAAAATGGTAGGAATATAACCTATTCTGTATGACCCAGGCATTGTAAGTTAAATTGAAATACCTAGGTAAATTTGAATGGATCTCAATTTTTATATAGTACCTGTTTGCCTGTTTAATCTTAGTGTCTGGAAGAAAGGAGGCTATTTTTTCTTATAAGCAAATACATGCAAAACCATAAATGTTTGGACACAAAGAAAGCAAAATTTACAAATTCCCTTTCCCTTTCCCTGGGCATCTTGTAGTCTCCCATTGAGATTTAAACTCCAGACCTCTAGAGAACAGATGGTGAAGACCTTATCTTTTTGCTGATCACAGCATGGGGCAATGTAACTTGGCCTGATAATGCAGCCTCTTGAAATATAATGTCTTTTAGTCTTCCGTATGCTTTTATATTTCAGATAAATGTTTTATTTTTATCAACAATAAATATTTCATTTCTATTTGGCCTGCCACTCCAAACTAACTTAGAGCAAACAAAACCAACAAAACACTACTCTGAGTTAGATTTAGGTTTGTCTATAGTATGTGTGGAGCTTTGGGTTAATGCACCAGACTGCAAAGCCATTGAATTGCAAGGTTGGTGGTTCAAGTTCACCAGCTGCTCCTTGGAAACCCTATAAAGGGACGCTATGGGTCAAAACCGACTCGACGGCACTTAACAACAACAACAACAATATGGTATATATGTAATCAGTAATCCATGTTTCTTTCTTCTGGTATGCTTCAGGTTGCATTTATAAGTTTTGCTAAGATAAAGTAAACTGAATAAATCCTTTAGACTGAACAGAGAAAGACAAGATCCTTGCTATGATCTAAATAAGCATTTCAGCTTGTAAATAATGACCTGGTTAAGACACCATAATGAGTTTTTTTCTTCTCATTTTCTTCTTAGATTTATAAGGTGCTAAATCATGCTGTGGTGGTAATGTGCCATGGAGTCCGTTCCAACTCATAGCGACCCTGTACA
>NW_006408584.1:15895310-15904576 GCF_000296735.1 Chrysochloris asiatica
GCAAAAACCAATGAACCCGGGATGTCAGGAGGTCACTTCCTTGGCCCTCAGGGTCCATGGCTCGCAGTCCTGAGGAGGGCCACAGGGTTGGATTTTCATTCATGTCAAAGGGCCACTGATCAACCCAGGGTCTGTGTATGCTGTCCCCAGCATTGGGTCAGGCGTACCTTAGTCTTGGCAGATCAGGAATAATTCCTAAAGATTTCAGACACATGTTTAAAAATGTGGCACTCAGAATCTGATCCTAGAAAAACATTTTATACAGCAACGGTCTGGCGTGTAATTTAATTGGAGAGTAGTTTAAGATGGAGAGTATGAAGGCAATACACAAATACTATGGGTAACAAATATTCCCTTTAATTTGCTTACTCTCACAACATTTGAAGACAATGAATACCTGGTAAATTTATTCTATAAGGAGCAACTTAGGCAGTGCTTTGCTACTTCTAGATACGAAAATGTGTTTGTAGTTTATCTTTATTGTACTATATGTAGTAAATGCTGGTCATATGCCCTTTATAACACACAATGTGCTTCATTCACAATGTATTAGAAATAATTTAGATTCACATTCAGAGAAAATGATTACCATAGGATAGATACTGTCCCCAAATTCATTAATTTCTGTTTTCTTCTTCGCCAATTGAGATAACTGAATATGCATATTAAATACCTTTTTAAAAGGGATGATTTGGCAAAAATAAGAATTTTTTTGTATTAAGAAAGACTTCTTCATGATGCTATGACATGGTAAGGACATTTTTTCATGATATGAGACTTTTATAAGGTATAATGCTTGTAAGGTATTTTAGGTGCTAAATTTCCATTATGCTACTTTCATATTTTTAAAATTAACTCATAATTGAATTAACATTTCAGAACTTTAGAATAGCTGCAATAGCTTTATAAAGTGTCTTTAAAAAATTTTATCCATATAAAAGTTTAATTCTTTTACTGTCAAATCTAACTTTATAAGACGCTACAAAAAATTTTTAATAAAATTTCCTTACATTTCAAATATCGTAAAAATGCTGAGAAAAATTAGAGTTTCAAAACTAACATATTAAACTTAGATTGGAATTTTAACTTAAGAAAAATCTATAAATACTGATGACATCAGAATAGGAAGCAATTGCAAAGCAAACATGTTTGTTTAAGGAGTAGCACAGGTCAAAATTATTTATATAGATAGCATAAAACAGATAACACTCCTGTATAAAACAAATGTCTCCTATTGCCACAGTTGAGAGGTGACCGTTTTAACATTTTAAAGCTCCACCTTTGCAAATTATTAGCTATTTCAATATTAATGGGAAGATATCTCCTTCAGCTGAAGCAAGTTCTTTCTTTCTACCTATGCACATAGGAGTTGTGGTGTGGCACTGTAAGATAAGCACTGGACTACTAACTGAAAGGTCAGCAGTTCAAACCCCCAAGCTACTCCTTGGAAACCCTATTTAGGGTCATTATGATTTGGAATCAACTTGACAGCAATCAACAACAACAACAATACACATACAGTAAATGCAGTGCCTTCAAGTCCCTTGAGCTGCCCCATCAAACTGATGTGGAGTCCTGGTGTGACTCTGTAGGTTAATGTGCTGGACTGCAAAGTCAATTTGTACCTAAGGTCTGCAGTTCAAGCTCACTAGCTGCTACTCAGAAACCCTGTACCGGGTCGCTATGGGTTGGAACTGACTTGATGGCACTTAACAATACCAACAACAACAACCTTCTAGGTAATGCCCTGGAAATGCTGTAGTTACATCATTCTTGCTACAGAAGCATCTTGGATAGCCATGAGACTAAAATGAGAACAAATGACATTAGAACAGTACTATTGCATTGGAGAATAAATAGTCATTTTTCTGAACTTTTAAAGAATGTACTCCTGAAATCACTCAGCTTAACAACACAAAAGGAAGGGATACAGAAATGCAAGCAAGGATTGAAGCACTTTAGACTAGTGAATGTAACAGAAGGATGAGGAGCTGTTAACCTGGCTCAGTTCCCTAAAGTCCTAAAGTGCGAGTTGAAGTCGTCATCCAGATTGCTTTAAATCATTTCAAGAGACCCCACTGACATTTCTAACAGGCTTGAATTATTTTACTTTCCTGTGGCACTGTTTTCAGAGTAATTTCAATCTATTATTTTATTTGTTCTTAGTTAAAATTCTGTTGCAATTTAAGAAATCAAGATAAACTAATATTAACTTATTTTCATGGGGTCATGTGCATGTTGTTGTTATTTGATGCCTTCAAATTAGCTCCAATTCATAGAGACCCTATGCACAACAGAGTGAAACACTACCCAATCCTACACCATTCTCACAATGGTTACATTTGGTCCCATTCTTGCTGCCACTGTGTAAATACATCTC
The DNA here is from genome assembly GCF_000296735.1 of Chrysochloris asiatica. Lineage (NCBI taxonomy): Eukaryota > Metazoa > Chordata > Mammalia > Afrosoricida > Chrysochloridae > Chrysochloris > Chrysochloris asiatica. The sequence continues at coordinate 15,897,691 of NW_006408584.1, forward strand.
ATTGGGGGTCTTCCTCTTTTTCAGTGACCCTCCATTTCACCACACATGATGTCCTCCCCAAGGACGGGTTCCTCCTGATAACATGTCTGAAATATGAGAGATAAAGTAGTGCCATCTGGATTCTAAGGAACATTCTCATTATACTTCTTCCAAGACAAATTTGTTTGTTTTTCTGGCAGTCCATGGTACTTTTAATATCAGTTTCCAACACTATGAATCAATTGCATCACTTCTTCTACCATTTTCTTTGTTCTTTGTTCATGCATATGAGGTGATTGAAAATACCATGACTTAAATCAGACATACCCTAGTCTTCAAACTGACATCTTTGTTCTTGAACACATTAAAGAAATCTTTTACAGCAGATTTGCCTAATACAATAATCATTTGATTTCTTTACTGTTGTTTCCATGAGTGTTGATGGTGGATCCTAGCAAAATGAAGTCTTTGACAACTTTAACCTTTCCCCCACTTATCATGATGTTATTTTTTGGTCCAGTTGTGAGAATTTTTGTTTTCTTTACACTAAGGTGCAATTCATATCAAAGGTATAGTCTTAGCTCTTCATCAGTAGGTATTTCAAGCCCTCTCGGCTTCAAGCAAGCAAGGTTGTATCATTTGCATATCATAGGATGTTAATTAGTCTTCCTCTAAACATGATGCCATGTTCTTCTTCATATAATCCACCTTCTCAGATTATATGTTCAACATAATTGTAAAAGCATGGTGAAAGAATACAACCCTGCAAACACCTTTCCTGATTTTAAAGCATTCAGTGTATTCTTGCTCTGTTCTAATGACTGCCTCTTAGTCTATGTATAGGTTCTCATAAAGCACACTCAAAATTAAGTGTTCTATAGTATCTATTCTTTGCAATGTTATCAATAGTTTGTTATGATCCACATAGTCAATATAGCAAAAGTAAACATCTTCCTTGTATCATCTGCTTAGCAAAGATCCTTCTGATCTTTATGATATCCTAGTACATTGTCCTTTCTTGAATCTGGCTTGAATTTCTGGTAGTTCCTCATCAATGTACTTGTTGCAACCATTTTTTAATTCTCTTAAGCAAAATTTACTTGCATGTGGTATTAATGTTATAATTCCATGATTCCTGCATTCTATTGGTCAGTTTACCTCTCTTTGTAATGGGCAAAAATATGGATCTCTTCCAATCAACTAACCAGGTAGCTGTCTTCTAAATTCCTTGATGTAGATGAGTGAGTGCCTCCAGTACAGTTGGTTAAAATATTTCCATTTGTATTCCATCAGTTCTCAGAGCCTTGTTCTTTGCAAATGAATTCAATACACATTAAACTTCTTCCTTCAATGCCATTGACTGTTGATCACATACTGTATCTTGCAATGTTGAGCATCAACACTTTCTTTCTGGTACAATGATTCTGTATATTCCTTCCATTCTTCATTTGATGATTTCTGCATTATTCAATATTTTGCACATAAAAAACATCAAAAGTGCAATCTGAGGCTTGAAGTTTTTTCTTCAGTTCTTTCAGCTCAAGAAATGCTGAGTGTGTTCTTCCCTTTTGGTTTTATAACTCTAGGTCTTTGCACCGTTCATTATATTTGATTTTGTTTTCTTGAGTTGTCGTTTGGAATTTTCTATTCAACTCTTTTACCTCCTCATTTCTTCCTTTTGCTTTAGCATCTCTACACTGAAAAGCAAGTTTCAGAGTCTCTTCTGACATCCGTTTTTGTTTTCCCTTCTTTCTTGTCTTCTTAATGACCTTTGGCTTTCTTCCGGTATGGCATTCTTAATGTCATCCCATAGCTCTTTTGGTCTTTGGTCATTTGCATATCATGCATGAAATTTGTGATTGAGATGGTCACTAAATTCAGGTGGGATATGAACAATGTCATATTTTGACTATGTGGACTTGTTTAATTTTCTTCAGCTTCAGCCTCAATATGCATATGAGTAATTGATGGTCTATTCCAGTCTACCACTGGCCTCACATTGGCTGATGATATGGAGTTTTTCCACGATCTTTCTTTACAGATGTAGTTAATTTAATATCTGTGTATTCTAGATGATGACTATTTATGTTGTTTAAAAGTGTATTTGCAATGAATAAGTCATAGGTCTTGCAAAATTCTATCATGCAATCTCCAGCATTGTTTTAATCACCAACGCTATATTTTTCAACTAATATTGATCCTTTCTCTTTGTTTCCAATCTTCATATTCCAATCACCATTAATCATCAGTACTTCTTGTTTGAATGTTTGATCAATTTCAGAATCAAGAAATTGGTAGAATTCTTCAATTTCATCATAACTGACTTCAGTGGTCGGTGCATAAATTTGACTGGTAGTAGTATTAACTGGTCTTCCTTCCTATCACAGACAGCATTGTACTTCACAATAGATCTGACATGTTCTTTTTAATAATAAATGTGAAGTCATTTTTCTTCAATTTGCATTTCTGGCATAGTAAATGTCAGATTAAGAATTACTAAATACCAGTCCATTTAAAATCACTAATTCCTAGGATGGAATCCTGGTATAGCACTGTAGAATAAGCACTGGACTGCTTACCACAGACAGTGGTTCAAACCCACCAGCTACTCCTTGGATACCCTATATAAGGTTCCAACTGGCACTTAATAGCACCAATTGCAACCATGCCTGAGTTTCTGATCTTTATGTGTACCATTTCATTTTGACAACTTCTAATTTCTTAGATTCAAACTTCAAACATTCCATGATCTGATTATCAATGTATATTTACAACTGTTTCTTCTCATTTTGATACTTGTCCTGTCAGCAAACAAAGGTCCTGAAAGTTTTCCTCTAATCGTGTCATTATGGTCAACTCTGTTTTGAGGAGGCAGCTCTTCCCCTAATGTATTTTTAATGCCTTCCAAATCGAGTGACTCATCTTCCGGTACTATATCTGACAATGTTGGCCTACTATTCATAAGATTTTCAGTTGCTGAACATTTACACAAAGTCGGCCTTTCATTCCTGGTCTGTCTTAGTCTGGAAGTTCTGCTGAAACCTATCTACCATTGGTGACCCTGATGGCATTTTTTAAACTCTTGGTATAGCTTCTAGAATCACAGCAGCATCCAGGCCACCACAATCAGACAAACTGACAGACGAGTCATGTGCATTGAGAGTGAAAAATGACCAAATTGGTGCCAATTCTGCTGAATATTCTAGTATTTGGAGTTTTTGTCTGTTTAAAATTTTTTTGTTGTTTTGTTATCTTCTGCTGCTTTCTTAGGTGTTTTGTAACATTTTACTGTAAGTTCCTGTTTCTGTATAATTTATCTGTTAGAATTACCTGAGTCTTGGGCTGAAAGTAAGTTTCTCTTGAGAAGTTTTGTGACAGTTATTTGAGGGTACATTCAACTCAGACCAGTTTAACAAATTCTAGCCTTGGAGCAATCCCATGGTGGCACAAATGAGCTGGACTGTTAATTGGAAGGTGCTGATTAAAGACATCCAGAGGTGCCTTCAAAAATAAGGCCGGAAATCTGCTTCTAAAAGGTCACAGCTTTGTTCTACATAGTAGTTTACACTCTGCACACATGGGGTCACCACCAGTCAGCTACTAATACCAATAACAAACCTTTGGGGCTACCTGTGAATTTTGGCCACAAATTCGTGTGAAACCCAGGTATCAGGATTTTTTTCTTCTTCTATTCTACAATACAAGCACATTTTCTTGCCATATATTTCTTTTCTTGCTTCATCTTAATTTTCCCTTTTATTAAGAGCATAGCAATTTGGGTTCCCAGTAAGTGTCATGTAATAAAATGGAGTCCTGGTGTGGTGCTGTAAGATGAGCACTTGACCACAAGATTGGTTTGAACAGCAAGGTTGGTGGTTGAAACTCAGCAGCTGCTCCTTGGAAACCCTATGCAAACTCATTGCTATGAATTGGAACTGACTCACAGCACTTAACAACATAATAAAATATTTAATTTATAAAGAAGGTATAGCCATTATAAACTTTCATAATAATAATAATAATAAAACACGAGTTATTTAAAGTAAACATTTACAGAAGTAATGGAGAAATTTGACAAAACAGTGGTCACAGTACAATACTTTATGTACTTCTCAAAGGAATTGGTAGACAAGCCAGAAAAAACATGCCACACTATAAAATTATATTTTCTAAAGTTATAAAAGAGGCTGTACTAACTGAGCATGTACTCTAAGCACTTCTGACCCTGAGTTCTCTAATAAACTCCATAACTCTGAGTATGGTGTCTGAGTTCTGTGTGACGATTGCAATGAATTACCAAACCCTGTTGTGTAGAGAGTGCCATGAGAGTTATGGTTTGGTGTCATTCATTTTATGCATACACACACACATGTATGTTGTCGTTGTTGTTAAGGTTACAACTAAGGGTCCAGCTTCTTTGATTATTTGCTCGGCATACAGATTGAATAAGTATGGTGAAAGTTTACAACCCTTGTACATACATTTCCTGATTTTAGACCATTTAATATCCCCTTTTTGTTTGAATGACTATCTCTTGGGCTATGTGCAGATTCCTCATGAGCACAATCCAGTATTTTGGAGTACACATTCTTCATAATATCACCCATAGCTTTCATGATACGCACAGTTAAAAACTTTGTGCAGTCAATATAGCACAAGTAAACATCTTTCTGGTATTCTCTGCTTTCAACCAAGATCTATCTGGCATCAGCAGTGATATCCCTTATTCCATGCCCTCTTCAGAATACAGCTCGAATCTTTGGCAGTTCCCTTTGAAGTATATTTTCAGACATTTATGAATTATCTTAAGAAAAAGTTTACTCATATGTGATATTAATGATATTGTTTGATGATTTCTGTATTCTGTTGGGCCACTTCTCTTTGAGATGCGCACAAATATGGATCTCTTCCAATTGGTTTGCCAGGTATTCCAAATTTCTTGGCTTAAATGAATGAATGCCTCCAGTGCATTTGTTTATTGAAGTATTTCAATTTGTATTTCATTAATTTACTTAGCTTTATTTTTTTGCCAATGACTTCAGTGCAGCTTGGACTTCTTCCTTCAGTCACATGGATTCCTGATCATATGCTACCTCTTGAAATGTTTGAACATAGATCATTTTTTTTTGGTACAGTGGCCATATGTATACTTTGCATCTTCTTTTGATGCTTTCTGCATCATTCAATATTTTGCTCATAGAATCCTTAAATATTGCAATCAAGACTTGAATCTTTTCTTCAGTTCTTTCAGCTTGAGAAATGCTGGGCCTGTTCTATCCTTTTAGTTTTTTAACTCCAGTCCTTTGCACATATATATGAAGGAGCTTCAGAATGTTCATGAAAAAAAAAATAATGGGATTAAAAGGTAATGGAATTTTCCTAAAACAATTTTGAAACCTCCTGGTTTATGTGTGTATTATACTAGAAACACGTTCTTTTTAAACACACAAATTATTACCATGAACTGCACCATAATTTAATCCTAACAAATATCAAAGCTTTGGTAGGTTTTATATTATGCTATCTGCCACATATCTTTTATGCTAAAGCTCAATATCATACAAAATTAGTCATAAAAGAGAAAAAGAATACAGAATAATAATAATCAAATTAATTTGTCAAATTTCCATAATTAATTAGATAATGTCAGTGCCTTGAGTTAAGAAAAACAGTGTAATCAAGAAAAGGAAAATAATGTTGTGTTTAAACAACCCAGGAACAAAGAAGAAACAAGGGAAAGAGTAAATGTCTAAAATACATTAAAACTGAACAAAAATGGAAGAACACACAAAAATTTGAGGAATAATTGCTAAAGAAATTCTTAGAAGGGCATACTTAGTCTTAAACACTTACATTAGAAATAATGAAAAGTTGAAATGTAAAAAATTAATATACCTTAGGACTTCTGGCAATATGGTGGACAATACAGACCCTGTACAACAAAGATTGTTGTTGTTGTCGAGTGTTGTAGAGTTGATTCTAATTCATAGCAACCCTGTTTTAGGTTTCTGAGGCTTTAAAATCTTTTTGGGAGTAGAAAGCTTCATGTTTCTCCCATGGTACCTAACGAAAAAACACAGACGAAAATCCTGGAACCCTGAACTTCAAAGGAAAGTTTAGAGAAGTGGATTGAGTGTTTGCTCGGAGAAGCTGAGTAGGGACAGTGAGAAAAGTAGACTGACTGGTGAATGGCCAGCTAGAGACAGTGCCACCATTTTGTGAGTAGCTTTGGCAATAAAAGGTGGCCTGGCAGAACAAATTCACACAGGCGACAGGAAATGTGTGATTTTTAATTCCCCCATACTCCCCTGGTGACCAGATGTGTGGCCATTCCCACCCTCATTCATTGCAGTGCAGACTCAGCTCTCAGGAAGTTCGGCGTCCCATGGTTGGTAGCCACTTTGCCACTTGGTGTGAGGCTTTGGTGCCTGGATTCAGGTTGCATTGGCTCTACACAAACAGAAACCTCAAAGCCACCAGACCAGCATTTAACCAGGCACCGTGCCCTCAGCTGTCCAATGGTCCTAATATACACTGAAACCAGTTCCATCAAGAACCTCTACAAACTACTTCAATTCTTCAATTGAGTGACTGAAAATAGATAATATGAGGCTGGTAAGAATTCCGTTTAGTATCAAGAACTCAGTTGTCGCATTCCTCCCACACAGAACCAGCAAGAGCAGGCAACAACCTGAGATTACCATATATGACAATCCCACCCATTAATCAATCCAGATATAGAAGTATTTAAAGAAAATGACTCAAAATGTAGAATTGCAAATCCAAGTAGCTGGAGAGCAAGTTTCAGTGTCTTTTCTGACATCCATTTTGACCTTTTCCTTCTTTCTTGTCTTCTTAATGACTTTTTGCTTTCTTCATGTAAAATGTTCTTGATGTCATCCCACAA
>NW_006408584.1:15905454-15906838 GCF_000296735.1 Chrysochloris asiatica
TTTGATGAAACAACCTTTGATTCATACACACAATAGAATACTTGAAATATAGAATAATGATGAAAATGTACAACATCTAACAACATGGATGAAGCTAGAGGATGTTATGCTGAGTGAAAATAGTCAATCACTAAAGGGCAAATATTGTATGAGATCAATTTTATAGAAACTTTACAGAATGTTTTCTTGATAAAAGAAACAACCTATGATGGTTATGGGGTGAGAGAGGTGAGAGGGAAAATTACTCATGGGCTAGAGGATAGACACATGTTAACATGGGTGACAGGGCAGGAAATATATAAAAAGAGATAGGTTAACAGAGGAAAGATGAAGTTAGCAGGAAGCACAAGAAGGAATGCAATAGTTACCGTGAGTAGTGTTAAATACAGTTAACTGCTGGTACATGGAGAGGACTGTAATGAATTATAATGAATCACAGTATATGATTTGATGAATGTAAAACTGATGATCTGCTCTATAAACCTTCATACAATTCAGAATAAAAATCTTTACAAATTGAATATCCCCAATTTTTCAGTTAACAAAAATATAGTAGGAAAAGCCCAAAGATACAAAAGTAAGGAAATAATAAAGACAAACAAATTTTAAAACAGAACAATAACATACAATATGGAAGATAAAGAAAGCTCAGAGTTGACTCTTTTGCAAACCTCTAGCAAGAATGACAAACAAGTAAAATATATCAAAGTAAATAACAACAGGAATGAAGAAGAGAATCTGACTTCAGATAATAAGAAACATAATAACAGACCTATTATGAATACTTTCATAACAATATTTAGTTGGTCCAAGCTCATAGCATACCTATAAATGGTTTTCAGGGTTAACAGTCTAATACTTAACCTACAGCACCACACCAAATGGTTCCTTGATGTCAATAGATTAAAAATATTAAATGAAATGGGAAAATATTTAAAACTGTAGTTTATAAAATTCAAGAAGAACTATAATTGCTTGTTGAGTACGGTCAAGTCAGCTCTGATTCATAGCAAACCTATATAAGGTTTCCAAGGACTGGCTAGTGGCTTTGAAGTACAAACCTTGTGGTTAGCAATCTAGTGCTGAACCTACAGTGTCAATGAAAACTCCCAAGAAGAAATAGAAAACCTGAATTATCTTACAATTATTAGAGTAATTAATTTCTCAAAGGACATCATAGATACAGATCTTTTCTAGGCATATACTATCAAAACACTTGAGAATAAATGTATTTTTTATTGTTGTTAAATGGCTTTGAGCCAGTTGCAACTCACTGTAACACTAGGTACAGAGAGAAAAGGCACTATCCAGTCGAGGACTGCCCAATCCTTGCTGTGTTTGATTCTATTGCTGCAGCAAATGCATCCATCTTTCTGAGGGGCTT
>NW_006408584.1:15908175-15912261 GCF_000296735.1 Chrysochloris asiatica
GAAGATACCTAACAAGATGGATTGGCCAAGTGGCAGCATCGATGGACTGAAGCTTAGCAACAGTAGCGAGGTTGGCCCAGGATCGGCAGTGTTTCATTCTGCTGTACATAGGGTTGCTATGAATTGGTACCAACTTGATGGCAACTAACAACAATATGACAACATGAGTAGGTACTGACTCAATTGCACTTAACAACAACAACAACAACAAATGGTCACTGATCATGAATATTTCTTTATATGTTTGTTGACTGTCTGAATGTCGTCCTCGATGAAGTCTCTGTTCAGCCCATTTTTTAATTGGGCTGTTTGTCTTTTCCTTGTAGAAATGTTGCAATTTTCTATAAATTTAGAGATTAGACCCTTATCTGATAAGCTGTTGCAAAAAATTTTTTGCCCAATCTGTGAGCTTTCTTTACGAAATCTTTTGAAGTACATAAGTGTCCGATTTAAGGATACCCCTATTTTGTCTTCTACTATTTTAATTATGTTTAATGGTATGTTTATACCATACATTGAAGCCCCTAAGTTTCTCCTTGTGTTTTTCATTGATGACCTTTATAGTTCTAGTGTTTATATTTAGGTCTTTAATGCACACTGATTTTGGTTTTGTATATTGTGTAAGATATGGGTCTTGTTTCATTATTCCGCAAATGGATTTCCAGTTTTACTGGCACCATTTGTTGAAGAGACTATCTCTTCCCCATTTACGGTGTTTGATCAAATTATTGCTTAAGAAGGAGAACAAATTTGGAGGCTTCTCACTTCCTGATCTCAAAACCTACTATACAGCCACAGTGGTCAAATCACCCTGGTACTGGTATAGCAAAGACACATAGATAAATGGAATATAATTGAGAGCCCAGTAGTAAATCCATCCATATAGAGTTGGTTGCTATTGTTTTTCTCATTTCTTTTTAAAAGCTCTGTTTGTTGATTTTTGCTTATTGTTCTTATAACCTGCCATTTTACTGAATCTTTCAATGAGTTCCAATAATTATCATGCTGAGTCTGTGGGATTTTGTATATATAGGATCACATCATTTACAAATAGAAACAGTTTTTCTTCTTCTTTGCCAAATTGTTTTTGATGTTGTTGTTAAGTGCTGTCAAGTTAGTTCTGACTCATAACTACCCTGTATAATTTCCAAGAAGTGACTGGTAAGCTTGAACTGCTGACTTTGCAGTTCAAACCAATGTTGCAATCCAGCACATTAACCTGCAAAGCCACACCAGGACTCCTCTTTGCCAATTTGGATACCTTTTATTTCACTTGTTTCCCCTTATAGCTCTGGCTAAGACTTTCAACACTTCTGAATAGGAGTGCTGATAAAGGCATCCTTGTTTGGTTCCTGTTTGCAAAGGGAATGCTTTCAATTTCTCTCCAGTGAGAGTAATGTTGGCTGTTGGATTTGTATATATGCTCTTAATTAGGTTGAGGAATTTCCCTTCTATTCCTATTTTGTTGAGTGTTTTTATCAGTAATGAATGTTGAATTTAGTCAAATGCCTTTTCAGCATCAATCGATGTGATCATGTGGTTCTTTTCATTTGTTTTATATATGTTGATTGGTTTTCTAATGTTGAACCATATTTGTACCAATGGTATGAATCCCACTTGGGATTATATATTGTATTTATTTATTTATTTATTTTTTGCTATGTTGTTGATTCTATCACCTAGGATTTTGTTGAGAATTTTTGCATCTGTGTTCATGAGAGATATTGGTCTACAATTTTCTTCTTCAGTGATGTCTTTGCCTGGTTTTAACATGAGGTTCATGCTCACTTCATAAAACATAAGTGGGAATTTTCCATCCATTTCTATTATCTGCAATATCTTTAGTAGAATTTGTGTCAGTACTTCTATGAGTGCTTGGTAGAATTCACCAATAAAGTCATCTGGGCCAGCTGATATTTAACAATGAGTTTTATTGGTACATAGGAGTCTTGGTGTGGCACTGTGGGCTAATGTGTAGGACTGCAAAGTTGCTTTGAACCACAAGATTGGTGGGTTCAAGCTCACCAGCTACTCCTTGGAAACCCAAACAGGGTCCCTATGGGTCAGAACCTACTTGGTGGCACTTAACAACAAAGTGAAAAACCTGTGTCTCCCAACAATTGTGCAAGCTGTAGTTCACCTAACATAGCTATGGGATCCACCAAGCTAAATCAGAGAAGCTGCCTGTGGTGACTGGAGGCTCCTTAGTCTAGGGCTCCAGCAACTCTAGTCCTCTCTGACCTCCTTCAGGGCTGACAGTGTAAATGCATGGAGTAGCTGCCTCTAGTCAATTGAAAGCAAAGATATTTGTTTTTTTTTTTTTTTTTTTTTACTATTGCTAATATTGATCTGAGGGACCTTGGGAAAAACCTCAAACAAAAAGACATATGTCCTACTTCAGGAATAAAGTTGCTTCCTGTGCAGTTCTTGGAAATTCATTCCTCTGTATCTTGCATGCTTTTTCACATTCAGTTAATTCTGGGAAAATGTGGCATTTCAGTACTTAGAGTAAATATGATTTCATACCCTCTCCAAATCCCTCCAGTTGTTATTATATGTTCCATGGAGTTAATTTGGATTTCAGAGTAACCCCATAGGACAGAGTAGAGTTGTCCCATAGGATTTTCTAGACTTTGTGGATTAGACTCTGTTCAATAACAGTCATTCACAAGCCACCACTGAATGACAAACTGAAAGATGAGTTGGGGTATTTCTCCCCTACTATCTTCCAAAAGAAGCTAAGGAAAGACAGGATTTTATTTGAATCTCATAGATGAGAGACCTTTAAAGCCTGTGGCATAACTGAGATACTAAAACACTTTGGAGACCAGCATAGTGACACATTAGTCTATATAGAAAGAAGTAAAAAAAAAAAAAAGGGCAGGGGGGAATGGGAAGCTACCAAAGAATAATTTTGAATGCTGCACAATTTGTTAACACTGGCACTATACTGCCTTTAAACTTCTGGTGAGGTGCTGTAGGATAAGTACTGGACCGGGAACCACAAGGTCAGGGTAGTTATGAGTCAGAATCAGCTTCATGGCACTTAACAACAACATACTGCCTTTAGCAAACATTTGTTATGTAAGTAACCTGAAACCAAATCAGTAGCCATTGAGTTATTCAAACTTATGGCAGCCCCGTGTATGTCAGAATAGAACTATGCTCACTAGGACTTTAAGTGAATGGTTTTCTTAAAGGTACATCACCATCCCTGTCTTCTTTGGTGATTTTGATTAATGAATCTCCAACCTCACAGTTGCACCACCCATGGACTCTTAAAACGTGATTGCCCTTGAAAATTATTGTTCTCTAAACAGCCACCACCACCAAAGTTATTTTATTTGTGGAAAAACGAGATACAAAGATTGCGAGAATCTATAAGCAAGCATCCGCTATAATTCTTGTTTGCCTGTTGGTGGTAGTAGTGGTAGTGTCGCGCCATGAAGTCTGACTCATAGCGACTCTCCATAGAGTTTCTGAGGCTGTTAGTCTTTATGGGAGCAGAAAGCCTCATCTTTCTCCCATAGAATGGCTGGCAGTTTCGAAACGTTGACCTCGAGGTTAGCAGCTCATCTCATAACCACTGCGCTGCCGGAGCAATGGCACTGCAGAAAGGAGGTGTACACTCAGTGTTCAATTCATAGCAACCCTGTATAAGTTTTCTGAGGACATGAATCTTTGCAGGAGTAGAAATCTTCATCTTTCTCCTGTGGAGCAGCTGGTAGGTTCGAATTGCCGACCTTGTGATTTGCAGTCCATTGCTTATCCTGCAGAGCCACTGTGTTCCCAGAGTTGCAGATACTTTACTTAAAATCATCCATGAGCATGGGCAAACTGCCAGCACTCTGAATCAGCTTCCTCATCTATAAGTATTAGCTCTTGAACTCCTTCCATTCTTCTGCCACCTTGGAAAATTAACTTACAAAATCAGTTTTCATTGCTATTGTTGTTGTTGTTGTTAAGTGCCATCGAGTCATTGCTATTAGCACTATTGTAAAGTATATTCTGTAACAATAAGTGTATATATTAGAACAAAATCTTCCACATAGGGAACACATACATACATGCATATACATAGAGACA
>NW_006408584.1:15914076-15940923 GCF_000296735.1 Chrysochloris asiatica
GTAGTTCAAATGGCTTTGCAGTCTGGCACATTAACTCACATCACCATGTGAGTCTAGGCATAGGTAATGCTGTTTTCAGAATTTAGCAAAGTCAAAGCATCTTTGAAAGATAAGAGTGCCTTCCATAGAAATGCTATGTAGTTTACTTTAAAAAATAGTTTATCTGTGAAAAGTCAAGTTTAATATATTAGTTATAAAAAAGCTAAAAGAATTCACAGTTAAAAAGAAAAGATCTGTGATTTAATAAGTTAAAAATAAAATTACTTTCAGCCAACGTTTTTTCTTATTTAATCTATCAACAGTGAGTAAAAAAAATTTTTTTAAATGATGTCAATGATACCCAGGTGTACATATATTTAATTCCAGACTGTTAGGGAGTATGTCTGAATCCCTCAGTGCTAGTCTTATGGGCATGTATAATAAATACATTGTACATTTATTAGTTTCAGGGAATTTGGTACTAAACACTCTTGCAAGACTATTATCGGATAACATATACACCACTTTTTCCTAGAGTTGAAACAGATATAATTAATACTTATTTTTGCAAATATAAGCTATCTCTAGCTATAAGAAGTTGTTGTAGAAAAAAATGAAATGATTTATTACTAAGAATTTCATTTTCTAACAGCCTATAAAATTATGGGCAATATTTTCCAAAAGAGATACTTTACAAATAGCCCATCCAGTAAATAATTACAAAGGAAAAAATGCAAACAAAAAAGCATAGAAAGTTCCTTGCAACAGAATTAATTTATCAACATTAACCTAAAATTCATACTTAGTATTTGTTTATATTAATTATCAAATTAGAAGAAGGTAATGAAATAGAAATATATGACTAAAATGGGTCCATGAAATTCAGCATACTGAAAACTCTTATTTTTACTATAAAGAATTTTAAATGCAATCAATTATTTCTTTCTCTGTGCTCATAATCGGTTTTATTCCTACTAAACCTTAAAGGAATCCTGGTCTGGCACTGTGGGATAAGGCACCAGACCACAAGGTCGGCGGTTCAAACTCATTATCTGCTTCTTGGAAACCCTATATAGGGTCGCTACGAATTGGAACGGACTTGAAGGCACTTAACAACAACAACAAAACCATAATAAAATCTACACATTGATTATAAAATACAGAAGTTGCTAAATCATAAGGGTTTTTGTTTTAAGAAAACTGCAATCTCTAGTCATCTTTCTAGTTAGGGACATTCTAAATTCTAAATATTCTGAGATCTCTCTGGATTGAGGGAATAGTCATTCAATAACAGAGAAATTTATTCTTCTGTAAATTGAGATTAAATAAGAAACAAGGTTTTTTAGTAACTATACAATGTTGATTAAAAACATTATGCACAGAATAGATTCATTTTTATTAAACACTGAATAAAGTTCATGGGGGAGATTTAATGAAATTCTCTTCAGGTTTATTACTCTATTACTTTATTATTCATCAGAAATCAGATTTCATAGAGCATTTATTAATGTCACGGTTGAATAACTTCCTCCAAAAGAGATATGTTGAAGTCCTAACCTATGGTGGTGGTGGTGATGTGCCGTGGAGTTGGTTCTGACACATAGCGACCCTGTACAGGGTTTCCTAGGCTGTAAATTTCTACAGGAACAGAAAGCCTCATCTTTCTCTTGCGGAATAGCTGGTAGTTTCGAACTGCTGACCTAAAGGTTCACAGCCCGATTCAACCACTATGCTACCAGAGCTCGGAAATAGTTTATTTGCATGTGGAATTAATAAACATGAAGTAATATTGGAATTTGGTGGGCCCTAATTCAATGTGACTGCTAGCCTTATGATAGAAACAACAGAGAAACAAAATGGAGGGAAGATGGTCAAGTGAAGACTAAGGCAGTGAATGGAGTTATGCTGCCTCAAACTAAGGCACAGTCTGGGCCTCCAAAACGTAGAAGAGGCAAGGAAAGAGCATAACATTGACAACAACTAGATTTAGGATTTCTAGTCTCCAGAACTGTGAAAGAATACTTTTTTTGTTGTTTTAAAACACTCAGTTTGTAGTTAATTTATGTCTCAGTTTGTATTTGGCTAGGAAACTAACACAGAAATTGTATTTGTTTATGTGTGCACACGTGATTGCGTGTGCCCAAAGGAAACAGGCAAGTAAATATGAAAGTTAAAAGTTAAGGTTCCTGATACCTACTGAATCATGTCATATTATTGCACTGAAATCTCATTTTTATTGCTCAATTTGTAAAATAAGAATAAGACAATTTGACAGTTATTCAGTTTGCTTACTCTGGACAAGGGAAAATAATAGTGTTGGTATTTTTTTTTTTAATTCAAAATAAATTACTCATTTTCTTAAAATTCGAAAACAAAACCTGTAGGTAACTACTCTGTAAACCTGCAACTGATTTAATTTTAATAAACTTTCTATTAATTTTAAATGATAGTTGGAACTGAAATACGTTTTCCCCAGTATTGCTCCAGACCCTTCGATTGCTCCAAAAGACAGTAAGTCTAAGTAAGTAAGACAAAGATCCATTTCTGCCAATGGTTTTCAAACAACATAGCTTCTCAGTAAGATATGCTAAATATTTCCAATATGAGTTGGGATTGACTTAACAACAACTAGCAACAACAATCAAGTAATTTGCAAAGAAAAATTACACATTAAAGAAAGTGTATGTACATTTCTGTGCATCTGCATTGCACATGCAGGCAGGCTATGACTCAAACTTCCAGGCAGCCATTAGCCTGCGGAGAATGAGACCTATACAGCCACTGGCATCAATAATTCCTTGGGTACGATGCTATTATAGGACTGAGAAGAACACAACACTTACATAGTAATGTCAAAGTAAAAGCCAATATTATTTGATTTAGAAAGTAAACTTCACATAATAGCAACAGATTCCCAAAGGGGAAACACTTACCTTTCTCCAACTTACCCATGTCCATTCTTATGTTACTGGTTCAGGTCAGCTGCTGTGTTCATGTCACTGCTGCCTCCAGTTACCAGCCTGAATCTTTCTACTCTGTTGCTGGGCCTTACTGAACCTTCTTTTGCCTCAGGGAATACCCCTGTACAAGATCATCTGGGCCTTTGCCTATGGTTTCTTCTATGTGTCTTTCAACAATTCCTGCAACACTACCTGGGCCTGCAGGCCTATTTTGTTGATGGGGGTGGGGGTAGTGGTGGCAGGGGAGTAGAGGCATGCTTGTACAGGGCACGCTCAGAACTTTCTTGTTCTGCACAAGTAAATGTTACAGCTCTTTTTGCTCAGCTAGCATGTATCCTGCTCAGTGATATCCAATTCTGCCTTGCTGTATGTAGGAAGACCCTTGCACAGGAACCACTGAGGTAATTTTTCATGGGGTGTACTCAGTCTTGTTCCCTGTATGGGTAAATGTTGCAGCTTTTATAGTGCCATCAGAAAGTCTCCTGTGTCTGCTTGTTTATCACCTCTTTAGCATTTGATTTTTCTTCTGGGTTTTGGAGGTTCTCAATGCAAGGAAACTAGTCCTTTGTCCAAAGGATATGCTCTACTCCAGACTTCTTGATGGTAATGAGATGCTTCCAACCCCAATCTCACCCCAATCACTGTGGGATTAGCCCATCTAAATTTACCAAAATGGTGAAACTGATTAATCCCCTTGGTAGGACACAGTCATGTTGTTTGCATAATGAGCTCTCCAAACCTAGCAAGAGTACCTTATTAGCATAGTATCAGCTAATCATTTTGTAAGAGTTGCAAGACCATGCTTACAAGACCATATAAAAGTAATTCACTGCACTGTAGAGAATAAATAAATTATTGCTTAAAGTAATCCAACTTGAGTTATAAATAGTGGCCAAAAGAATCTATGATAATCAACTACAGGTTAGCGAATTTGAGTAGATCTAAACAGGACTAAGGAAACAAGAATGTATATATAGGAAAAAAACAAAAACAGGTGTATTTATGTGCATGAAATATTATGGCCCCAAAATATGCAAAGATTTTCAACACATCATCACTTCACAAAACTTTAAATACATTAGCCAAAAATTAACTGGAAACATATTAGATGATTAATGGGCTCAAGCGTGGCAATAATAGTGAGGTTGGCCCAGGATTGGGCAGTGTTTTGTTCAGCTGTGCATAAGGTCGCTATGAGTCGGTACCAACTCGATGGCACCTAACAACAACAACAACAACAACAACAACAACAAGAAGTCATATTTTGAGCCCTGTTGTGGCACTAGAGGATAAGTGCTGGGCTGGTAACCACAGCCTGACTGTTCACACCCACCAGCCACTCTTGGAAATCTTATACAGGATTGTTGTTGTTAAGTGCCGTCGAATCGGTTCCGACCCATAGTGACCCTGTACAGGATAGCTATGAGTTAAAACAGACACCGTTGTCTTCTTTAGAGATTACTATGAAGGCAAAATCTTGGATCACTGGAGGTAGAGCAGCTTTTGAAACATTGCACCAGAACAGGACAAATAATGTGATACATGGTCAATAGAGGAGGACTGTAGAGGAACGTTATATTCTGTGGAAGGGGTCTTGGTAGCACAATGGTTAAGTGTCCCACTAGAACCAGACATGTTAGTGGTTCAAGACCACCCAGCAGTTATATGGGAGAGAAACATGGCAATACTTTTCCTCTAAGATTCTCTAACCCAAACCCCCAAACCTACTACCCACTACTTGACTCGAATTCATCACTATTCTATAGGACAGAGCAGAACCTCAACATTTGGTTTTCAAGGGTGTAATCTTTAGGAGTACTGGTGTGGAGCTGTAGGATAAGCACTTGACTGCAAAGTCAATTTGAACCGTAAGGTTGATGGTTCAAACTCATCAGACACTCCTCAGAAAACCCTATACAGGGTCGATAAGAGTCAGAACCCACTCAATGGCAC
Source organism: Chrysochloris asiatica (assembly GCF_000296735.1). NCBI lineage: Eukaryota > Metazoa > Chordata > Mammalia > Afrosoricida > Chrysochloridae > Chrysochloris > Chrysochloris asiatica. The sequence goes on from NW_006408584.1 coordinate 15,918,969, forward strand.
TCAACAACAACAATAACAATCTTTAGGGAAGCTGACTGCTATCTCCTTCTCGCATAGATCAGCTGGTGGATTTCAACCAACGACCTTTCTAAATGGAGTGCTTAACCTCTGTGACAACCAAGAAAACACTATGAGATAGTTCTACTTCGTAACAATGAATTGCTATGAGTTAAAATTGACTTGATGACACACTACAACTACAACACTTTCAGTGAACTTTTCATCCAATGGACTGTTGATCTCAAGTTTGGCAGTGCAAACCCACCAGGTGCTACTGGAAAACATATTCAGTGTCACTATGAATGTTAATCAGTTGAAAAGCACACAAAAACAATAACTTCATTCAATGCTATAGAACATATAGATCTAAGATTTGCCCCTTTTTGTTTGCATTTTAATTCTCTTCTGTTTTTCTGAAGTGTTAATGTTTTATTGAACTGGAAACCAGTTGCTACCTAGGTTTGGGAAAAATTGAGAGAAGGGCACCTGTGTGCACTTGGAATTAAGGAGACACACTACAGAAAAGCAGCTCATTGACAGTGAACTCTGGGGCACTGGTCAGAAGGAAGAATTAATAACAGATAGCACTACTTAATTTGTAGAACATCTGAGAAAAATGAATTATGTGTTGTTGCTATTGTTAGGTGCCATTGAGTCGGTTCCTACTCACAGCGACCTTATGCACAACAGAATGAAACACTGCTAGGTCTTGTGTCATCCTCACAATTGTTAAACTTAAGACCATTGCTGCTGCCACTGTGCCAATCCATCTTTTTTTCCCGACCTTCCATTTTACCAAATATAACGTCTTTCTCCAGGGACTGTCCCCTTCTGAGAATATCTCCAAAGTATGAGAGATGAAGTCTGGCTTCCAAGGAAATTCTGGCTGCACTTCTATGATAGAGTTGTTTGTTCTTCCAACAGACCATCGTACTTTTAATATTCTCCTACAACAGCTTAACTCAAATGCATCACTTCTTTTTTACAATCTTCTTTTATTTATTGTCCACCTATCACATACATATTGTTGATGTTGTTAAGTGCTACGGAGTCAATTCTGACCCATAGTGACCCTGTATAGGGTTTCCAAGAAGTGGCTGGTGAGCTTGAACCACTGACCTTGCGATTCAAGCTGACTTTGCAGTACAGCGCATCAACCCACAATGCCACACCAGGACTCTATATTGGGATATTGAAAATACCAAGGCTTGAGTCAAGCCCACCTTAGTCCCCAAACTGACATCTTTGCTCTTAGACACTTTAAAGAGATCTTGTGTTTTTTTACAACCTAATTTTAGACTTGTTTCATAAACATTTTCTGTCATTAAATATTTTCTATTGTCTATTTCAAATTTTCTTAGCAAAGCAAATTTATATACTAAGCAAAGTTTACAAAAACAATCATAGAAACTTATGCTAAAGGATTATTTTAAAAAATGAAATCCTGACTCTCATATTAATGCAAAATGAACACATATCAGAGATTTTCTTTTACTCAATGTTGAATTTGAGAACTAGTAAGGTGTTACAAATACATCAAAGAATCCCATACACAAAAGCATTTACAAACAGATCAAAATATCCTAACTTTAGGGTAATATTCAATTATTTTCTATGGATAAAATCATTGGCATTATTATAATTTTTATACAATTTACAAAGTTTTAAAATTGCTTAAAGAGAATGACGATTACAACACAGGCCAGGCTAGATAGAGCAGTCAATCATCCTCCCGAATGCCCTCGCATTTCGAGTCTTTCACAATTTTTCTGACATTTTGGGACCATTGTCCATTTTTTCATGGTTGCTTGAGATATTTAAGCCTATGATAAAAATAAATGTTGAACAGAAAAACCACAGAAATTTAAAGTGAAGTGATGGCTTCAAGGAAGGGAGAGACCTCCTCTCTTTTCGCTTCTCCTATGTGGCCTCCAGGTGTCCCCATGAAATCACCTTGCGCACATCTGAAGGACACTCTTCTATGATGCCGTTAAACAAAAAATATTTATACAGCGTTACATTCTTAAATACATATGAAATTAACTTAAATTTACATTTTTTTCAATATATTTGAAAGTAAACTTATTCCAAAGGGTCTTCAAGGGACAGCTTTTCTCAACCTCTTGTTGTTTTCGCTAAGTGCCTTGAAGTTGGTTATGACTCATAGTAAGCCTGTGTAGGGTTTCTGAGGCATTGCTGGTGTGATTAAACCACTGACCTAGTGGTTAACAGTCCAGTGCTTATCCTAATGCCATACCAGGTCATAGTCCAACATGTCTAAAGAACTGATTTCCAAGAAAATATGTTAAGTCAACATAAAGTGCTGCCACAATTCCATATTTATAAATATTGAGGTTGCTTCCAAGTTTTCAGTTGATAAACAAACGTGCTAGAAACACATGTACATGGGTCAGACCCTTAAGGAAAAGTTCCTAGAAACAAAATACTTGAATTTACCTACATAATATTTTTAAGACTTTAGGTACATATTGCCAAGTTACATGCCATAAAAGTTTGTACTATCAGCATTATTTGAAATTTTGCTACTTTTTAGGATTTACCAATTGTTATTTTGTTCTGCTGTGCATGGGGTCGCTATGAGTCAATTCCAACCCGATGGCACCTGACAACAACAAAGTTGAAAAACACTAGCTTATTTCATAAGTTGTTATTGTTTAGTTCCTACCCACAGCAACCCTGTATAAGATTTCTGAGGAGAGGTTGGTGAACTTGAACTGCTGAACTTGCAGTCCAGGATATTAACCCACAGCACCACACTGGGATTTTTTTTTTTTTTTTTACATATTTACTGAAAGTTTAAATTTCCATGGTGAATTGTTTTGTAGATGTGTACTCTTAATTTTTAAAAAATTATTTATGAAGTTCATAACTTTCTTTGGAATTGTCTAGCACTCTCTTGTAGAGTCTCATTTGAGTATTAAAATATTTTTCTTCATGTAACCCTTTTTAATGTATTCCAGACAATTGTTCAATATCACACTTGAGAAAACACTGTTATCAAACTTACTGAATACCTAAAAAATCATCAAATAATTAATCTTTCCAAAGCTAATTTGGAAGTTGTGGTGTGGTACTGTGGATAAGTGCTGGAACACAAGGTCGGGTTGAAAAGCAAGACCTGTGGGTCAAACACACCAATTATTCCTCAGAAACCCTACACAGGATTGCAGTGTATCTGAACAGACTTGATGGCACTTAACAACCAAAATAAAGTTAATTTGGGAGTCCTGGTGTGATGCTGTAGTGTAAACACTGGATGTTTAAGCTTAAGATCGAAGGTTCAAACCCACCAGCTGCTCCTTAGAAACCCTATGCAGGGTCACTATGAGTCAGAAATGGCTCTACGGTACTTTACAAAAAAACAATGAAGCCAATTTGAAGGAGCACTGAAAGTGCAGCAGATTATAAACTGGGCTGCTAACCACAATGTCAGCAATTCAAATTTACCAGTCACTCCTCAGGAGAAAATTGAGGCTTTCTGCTCCTGTAAGCATTACTTACTGCCCGGGAAACTCTATACATGGTTGCTATGAGTCAAAACCAATTCAAAGGCACACAACTACCACCACCACCACCAAGTTAATTTGAAAGGTAGCATAGAGGATTACATTGGCTGCTAACCACAAGGTCAGCAATTCAAATCCACCGGTTGCTCCATGGAAAAAGATGAGGCTTTCTGCTCCTATAAAAATTTACAGCCTCAGAATCACTAAAAATTAGAACTGATTCTATGGCAAACAGCAACAAAAAGGTAATTTGAAATATCATTACTGCCAAATGTAGTGTCTCTATCTGAAGTTTTGCTTTGGGTTCCAATTGATCTTTTTCTTTTCTTATACTATACATTTTTATTTAATGAAGTTGTATAGTCTATTCAAATTAGGAGCTAAACTATGGTCCAGTTTTTCTGCTTTAAGGGACTTTTGATGTAACGGCACACAACTGCAGCCACTGTAGCTTTCATGAAATCGAAATTTAATAAATATAGTTTTCCATATATTTATTTAAATTTAGCAATTTCACTTATATAAAAAATTGTATCCAACATTTCAAAAATAATGTTGTTAAGTGTCATCAAGTCAGTTCCGGCACAGCAATAATGTATAGGGCTTCCAAAGAGCAGCTGGTAAGTTTGAATCATTGACCTTTAGATTAGCAGACCAGTGCTTGGTTATCCTTCAGTAGCATACCAGGATTCCTCAAATATATTGGCCTAGTGTTATGCAATTTTCTATAAATTATAAAGCACTTCTGATTCTTAGTGTATTGACTATGTTTTTTACATGCTATTTGGCAAGTAATGTTGCTGTTGTTAGGTGTGTTGAGTAGGTTCCAACCCATAGCAAACCTACATAGAACACAACAAAACACCACCTTGTCCTGTGCCATCCTCACAATTGCTGCAATGCTTGAGTCCATTGCTGATATCACCATGCCATTCCATCTTGTTATGGGTCTATTTTTTGCTGACTTTATGAAGAATATGTCCTTGTCCAGGGATTGATTCCTCCTGATAATATGTCCGAAGTATGAGAGATGAAGTCTGGTGATCTTGGTTTCTCAGAAGCATTATGGTGCTACTTTTTCCAACACAAATTGGTTTGTTCTTCTGACAGTCCATGGTACCTTCTTTTCCAAAACCATAAATTAAATGCATCAATTCTTCTGCTGTCTTCCATATTCATTGTCCAACCTTCACATGCATATAAGGTTATTGAAAGTACAATGGCTTGGGTTAGGTACATTTTAGTCTCAAATTGACATCTTTGCTCTTAAATACTTTAAAGGTCTAATGCAGCACATTTGCCTAATGCATTATGCACTTTGATTTTTTGACTGCTGCTTCCATGAGTGCTGATGGTGGATCAAAGCAAAAAAAAAAAAAAAAAATCTTTGAAAACTTCCATGTTTCCTCCATTGATATAGATATTGTTAATTGGCCCAGTGGTGAGGATTTTCTGTTTCTGTACATTGAGCCATACTGAAGGACGTGGTCTTTCATCTTCATCAGTACGTATTTTATATCCTCTTCACTTTTTCTGACAATATTCTGGTGACATTCATCATAATTTAATATTTAATATTCTGATTCTACCAGATCGTGTTTTATTGCTAATCATAAGGTTTTCAATGTGTATACATTCAGAAGTAGAGTGCCTCTCCTTCTGAGTCTGTCCTAATCTTAAAGCTCAGCTGAAATTTGTACACCATGGGTAACCCTGACAGCATTCAAAATACTGATGGTAGAAGTTCCAACAAACTGACAAAATAGTGGTGATAGCAGTGGCTTGTATACATTGTTGTTGTTGTTAAGTGCCAACAAGTCATTTTTGACTCATAGTGACCCTGTATAAGGCTTCCAAGGAGTGACTGGTGAATTTGAACCACTAACTTTGTGGTTCAAGTCAACGTTGTATTCCAGTGCTTTATTCTACTGTGCCATACCAGGACTTAGTCAACATTTAAATAATTAGTACTGGGCTTATTATTATTATTATTTTAATTTCATATTAGCTTATACATTCCCACCACTCATCTGTCAGATTTTTATACTCTAGTGGCTTGTGTGTTGCAGTTTAAACAGCTTTGCAGTGTGGCACATTGACCCACAACTCCATACCAGGATTCTGTCAGTTGTATGGAGGTACCTAAATACCATTCTATTGAACTGTTTTTCAAGTAGTTCTATGTCTTTTTTTCCTTAAAAATTTCAATCTCTGTCTCTTAGTCATTTGTTTTAGCCACTCTGTCTTGTTTCTTTTTGTAAACAGATATAGTCTGTTGCTCCAGAGACATTGTGGTGGCATTGTCTTTGTATTGAATTGATGATTGTATGATGATGTATTCTTAGCACTCACCAACTGCCTCCTGGTGGGTGTGATTAGGGGCTGGAATCATGAGCACCATTTTATGTTCATCTCTCATGAAGCTCAGTTTAGGATGGGGTTGACTGGTGTTGGTTATTGTCATTGATCAGGTGTATAGCTGTTGGTATTAACTCTTTTCCCTTGAGTGGGTTTGTAAAGGATAATGCTGTAGCTGGGCTATATGGGTAAGGTTCCTGATGCTTGTCTGATAAATTTCCTAGGTACTGTCTCTTCTGAGCATCCAATCTGGGAATAGTTTGTGCAGACTCCAGAGCAGATGTGGATCAGTGTATTTCTGTCCCAGAGAGCAGCTGAGGGCATGAGGTACTGCTAGTCCAAGGCTGTCCAGAACCAGATTTGCTGGTTTGAAGCAGCTATACTTGATTCCATGTCCTGGGGTTGGTGCTGCTAGTTTCCCATCCCCTTTGATGTGACACTGACCACTCAGAGAATAGGAGCTTTACTGCGAGTGTACTAGATACTAAGGTGGGGTCTGGCCATGTCTCTTGTCAACAAAGTAATGTAGTGTACAAGAAAAGGTTTCACACCTTTCATTCTACTAATAAGCAATTATGCCTCTGCACCACCAACTGCCTTTTGCCTTCACAGCAGCCCACAAAAGTTAAAAATGGCCACCCATTTCTAGACAGTGGCACAGACCACCTGTCTCCCTCACCTCTTCCCTTTTCCCAACGGGTCTGTTCAGCTCCTTCTCCTAGTTAGAACTAGTCCAGGTTTTCTGTATATTTGTTGGAGAGGGTCTAAATAGTGTTACTGCCTAGTACATCATTTTTCAGCCTTCACCCCAGACCCTGCTTTTTGAAACTCTCTTCTCTCAGCACTCAAGATGCCTAAATTTCTGATTTTCCTCCTAAATCCTCCATCTTTGATGGCTATTCATTCTCCTATGAACTTTTAATTGTTGGTAGTTTTATCACCTCGGTCGTGTTCACAATATACACCCTGGTTTGGGAGCTCTCTTCTCTAACTAGACCTACCACTGAGAGGAATCCATCCTGATCTGTTGTTTTAAATTTTGCTTTCCAGTTTCATTTAAAATCTTATTCTAGTCTCCCAATTTTTAATTCTATAATAAAGGCCTAATTTTTGCTTCATATTGTGCAAAATTGTCAAGAAATTGCAAATATTGAGATATTAGTATAAGAAAAATTTTATACTCAGCTTCAACTATAACTATATATTTTCATCTATATGAATACTCATTAACACGCTATTATTTTGAAGCTAATCTTATTCATGCTTTCATTACCTCTATAAATACTACAGTATGCATCTTTAACACATAAGAACTCTTGCTTAATTTATGGTGACAATATCATTAAGCCACTAAAATATAACAATAATTTCTTACTATCAAGCATTGGCATTTCCAAAATTGTTTTTGTTTATTGATTTTTACTTTTTAAAGCATTTTGTTTATTTAAATCGGCTTTCAACTAAAGCCTCTGTATCTATCACTTTATTTTCACTGTGTAATATTTCAGTTTTTTTATTCAATTATTCCTTCTTCGGTAGCTGGAATACTTGTATGATGGTAAGACACCCCTATGCCAACTAATGACTAATCTAAGGTATTGCTTATACAGAAATGCTGAAATAAATGTTTGATCTATTCTCAATTCCTAATAAAATGTTGTTGTGGTGGTTATGTGTGTGGAGTCGGGTCTGACTCATAGCGATCATGCATAGGTTTTCCAAGGTTGTAAATCTTTACGGGAGCAGAAAGACTCATCTTTCTCCCTCAGAACAGCTGGTAGTTTTGAATTGCTGACTGTGAGAGTAGCAGCCCGATTTGTAAACACTACACTACCTGAGCTCCTTAATAAAATGTTGTGTTTCACCCAAAAGCTTCCAAGTGAATACTTTAAGTACTATGATAAAGCAATCAAAGAACATGCTCAGCATTTCTCAAGTGGAGGGAACAGAAGAAAAAGTCAAGCCTTGACTTCCAATATTGAAGGATTCTATGGTCAAAATAATGAAAGATGCAGAAGGCATCAAAAGAAGACGGAATACACAGTCACTATACAAAAAGACATGGTTTATGGTCAACCATTTCAAGAGGTAGCACGTGATCAAGAGCCAATGATACAGAAGGAAGAAGTCCAAGGTGCATTGAAGGAAATGGCAAAGAACCAGGCCCTGGAATTGATGGTATGCAAATTCAAATCTTTCAACAAACTGGTGCACCACTGGAGGCGCTCACTCATCTGTGCCACGAAATTTTGAAGACAACTATATGGCCAACTGAGGAGATACATATTTGTGCCCATTGCATAGAGAGGTGACCCAACAGAATGTGAAAATCATCAGTCAATATAATTAATATCATATGCTAGTCAAACTTTGCTAAAGATAATTGAAAATGACTATGACCATACATTGACAGAGAATTTCCAGAGGTTCAAGCCAGATTCAGAAGAGGATGTGGAACAAAGGATATCATTTCTAATGTCAGATGGATTTGGGCTGAAAGCAGAGAATACCAGAGAGATGTTTACCTGTGCCTTATTGACTACGCAAAGGATTTTAATTGTGTGAATCATGACAAGCTCAGGACAACATTGCGGAGAATGAGTATTCTGAAACACTTAATTGTGCTCATGAGGAACCTGTACATAGACTAAGAGGCAGTCATTCACACAGAACAAGGCAATACCAAATGGTTAAAATTAGGAAAAGTGTTGGCCAGGGTTGCATTCTTTCACCATACTTGTTCAATCTGTACGCTAAGAACATAATCTGAGAAGGTGGATTATATGAAGAATAATGTGGTATCAGTATTGGAGGAAGACTCATTAACAACCTGTGATACACAGGTGATACAACTTTTCTTGCTGAAAATGAAGATAACTTAAAATACTTACTGATGAAGATCAAAAACAACAGCTTTCGTTATGACTTTCACCTCAATGTAAAGAAAACAAAACTCCTCACCACTGGATTGATAAACAGCATTCATATAAATGGAGAAAAAAATTGAAATTGTCAAAGACTTCATTGTGCTTGGATCAACCATCAACATTCATGGAAGCAGAAGTAAAGACATCTAAGGACGCATTGCCTTAAGCAAATTTGTTGCACCAGACCTTTTTAAATGTCAAGAACAAAGATGTCAGTTTAAGGACTAAGGTGGGCTTGACTCAAATCATGGTATTTTCAATATCCTCATTTGCATGCAAAAAGTGGACAGTAAATAGGAAGATTGTAAAAGAAATGATGCATTTGAGTTTTAGTGTTGGAGGAGACCAAACCAATCAGTGTTTTAAGTACAGACAGAATGCTTCTTGGAAGCCAGCATGGCCAGACTTTGTCTCTCATAGTTCAGATATATTTCCAGGAGAAACCAGTCCCTGGAGAAGGATATCATGTTTGGTAAAGTGGAGAATCAGAGAAAAAGAACCCTAATGAGATGAATTGTCACAGTGGCAGCACCAATGGGTTCAAATGTAGCAACAATTGTTAGTTTGGTGCAGGATTGGGCAGTGTTTCATTCTGTTGTGCATAAGGTCACTATGAGTAGCATAAGGTCACAATGAATCAGTGGCAAATTGATGGCACCTAACAATAACACCAACAAGCTACAGGAAAAAAAGTTTTTTTTTCATTTACAAAAACAATGAATATGCATATTACTTGTATAGCAATGTAGGATAAACAGTGGACTGCTAATCACAAGAATGGTGGTTCAAATCCACCAATTGCTCTACATAATCTCTCTACTAGGTTGCTATGTGTTGCAACTGAATTAACCACACTTAATAACAACGTTCATATCACTGATCAAGGAGCTATGGTATCATAGTGGTTACAAATTGAGCTGCTAACCTCAAGGTCAGCAGTTCGAAACTACCAGCTATTCCACAGGAAAAAGATGAGGCTTTCTGCTCCTGTAAAGGTTTACAGCCTCAGAAATACTATGTTGGGTTGCTATGAGCCGGAACCAACTCCATGGCACACCACCACATATCACTCATCTGTCAGCTTGTTGTACTGTTGTGGCTTATGTGTTGCTGTTATTCTGGCCACTATGCCAGCAGTCTTTTAAATACCAGCAGGGACACCAATGGTGGACAGTTTCACTGGAACTTCCAGACTAAGGCATACAAGGAAGAAAGAGAGGCAGACAACTTCTGAAGTACTGTGAAATGTTGTCATTCTCCTCAATGTTGTCCAAAACTTTCCATAATCCAAACAATCAGAAGTTTTTTCATAGTGAGTAAATCACAAATAAATAACTTTCTAGTATTCTCTGCTTTCAGCTGTGATCCATCAGACATCAGCAATGATATCCCTCATAACATGTCCTCTTCTCAATCTCTGGAAGTTTTCTGCAAATTCAGTTGGGATATGTTCAAGGTCATATTTTGGCTCTTGTGGACCTGTTTTAATTTTGTTGAACATCAGCCTGAACTTGCATATGAGTAATCAATGGTCTGCTCCACAGTCTGCCCCAACCCTTTTTTGGTTGATGTTATGGAGTTTTCCCACCATCTCTTTCAGAGATATAATCAATTTGATTGCTATGTATTCTATCTGGGAGGTCCATGTATATAGGAATCTTGTATGTTATTTAAAATAGTACTTGCAATGAAGAAGTCATTGGTCTTGAAAAATCCTATCATGCAATTTCTAGCATTGTTTCTATCACCAAGACAATATTTTCCAACTACTGATCCTTCTTCTTTGTTTTTAATCTTCGCATTCCAGATGCCAGTAATTATCAATATATCTTGATTACATGTTTGATCAATTTTAGACAGAAGAACTTGGTAGAATTCTTCATTTTCAACATCACTGGCTTTAGTTGTTTCTGTGTAAATTTGAATACTAGTATTATTAACTGGTCTTCCTTGTAGGTGTACAAATACTATCCTACCACAGACAACATTGTACTTCAATATAGATCCTGGAATGTTCTTTTTGATGATTAGTGTGACACCATTCTTCTTCAATTTGTCATTCTTGGCATAGTAAACCATGTAATTGTTAGATTCAAAATGACCAATACCAGTCCATTTCAGCTCACTAATTCCTAGGATATTGATGTTTATGAATTCTGTTTAATTTTTGACAGTTTCCAGTTTTCCTAGATTCATACTTTGTGCATTTCATGTTCTGATTATTAATGCATGTTTACATCTATTTCTCTTCATTTTGAGTTGTGCCCCATCAGCAAATGTAGGTCCTGAAGACTTTACTCCACTTATGTCATTAAGGTCAACTCTACTTTGAGGAAGCAGCTCTTCCCCAATTGTATTTTGAGTGCCTTCCAACATGAGAGTTCTTCTTCCTTCTCTAGGTCTGACAATATTCTGCTTCTCATTATCCTGTTTCAATATTCAATATTCTGGTACTATCTGACAGTATTTCACTGCTATTCATAAGGTTTTCAGTGACTAAATAGTCTTAACTAGTCAGTCTTTCCTTTCTAGTCTGTCCTAGTGTGCAATGTCCGCTGGAACATGTCTACTATGGGTGACCCTGCTAGTATTTAACATACTGAGGGCATAATTTCCAGAATCACAGAATTCCAGAACACAGTAAAACAAACTGACAGACGAGTGGTGGTGACCATAATGACGTGAATGGAACAATGAAATCATGAGTGCAAAACTAATGTTCTCCCATGTAAACTATTACTAAATTAAAAAAAAAAAAGAATCAATAGTACTAGATGAAGTTCAAGGTTCACTGAAGGCATTGGAAAAGATCAAGATTTTGGGATTGATAGAATACAAATTGAAATATTTCAATAAACTGATGCATCAATAAATGCACACATTCATCTATGCCAAGAGATTTGGAAGACTGTTACCTGCCCAATTTATTGGAAGAGATCCCTATTTGTGCCTATTATAAAAAAAGGTGTCCAAAGCAAATGTGGAAATCATCAGACACTATTATTAATATGATATGTTTTCTAAATGAAAGTTTTCTAAAGATAATTCAAAAAGGGCTACAATAGTACATTGATGGTGTACTGCCAGAGGTTTAAGCTGGATTCAGATGAGGACATGAAAAGGGGATATCACTCCTGATATCAGATTAATCTTGGCTGAAAGCAGAGAATAATAGAAAGATGTTAATTTATGTTTTATTGATTATGCAAAGGCTTTCAACTGTGTGAATGTTGGCAAGCTATGGATAACATTGTGAAGAATGAGTACTCCAGAGCACTTAATTGTGCTCATGAGGAACCTGTACAGAAACCAAGAGGCAGTCATTGAATAGAACAAGGGGCACTGAATGGTTTATATTCAGGAAAGGTGCATGCCAGGACTGTATTCAATCACCATGTTTATTTAATAGGTATTCTAAGCAAATAACCTGAGAAGCTGAATTCTATGAAGAGTTGAGGAATGGAATCAAGAGCATCATACAGGAAGAAAGCAAAAGATCATTAAAAAGACAGGAAAGAAAAAAGATAAAGTGAATACCAGAGGAGACTCTGAAACTTGCTCTGTGCATACAGAAGCTAAAGTGACTATAAGAAATGATGAAGTAAGAGCTGAATAGGAAATTTCTTAAGGCAGCTAAACAAGTTAGGGTCAAGATTTATATTGAAATGTGCAAAGATGTGGAGCTAAAAAACCAAAAGTGAAGAACATGCTCTGCATTTCTCAAGCCAAAAGAATTTATAAAAATTCAAGATTTGAATTATATTATTGAAGGAGTCAGTTGATAGGAAAAATGTTGAATGACAAATAATGCATCAAAAGAAGATGTCACTGTACCAAAAATAAATGGTTGATGTTTAACCATTTAAAGAGGTAACATATGGTCAACAACCTATGGGATTGAAGGAAGAAGTACTAGCCTAAAGGAATTCACAGAATACAAATTGAAATCGTTCAAAAACTGATGCAGCAATAGAGGGTCTTGTTTATCTATGACAAGAAATTTGGAAGACAGCTTCCTGGAAGAGATCATATCTGTGACCATTCCAAAGAAAGATGACCTAACAGAATGCAGAAATCATAAAACAATATGATTCGTACCACAAGTAAAATTTTGCTAAAGAGAATTCAAGAATGGTTGCAACAGTACCTCAGTAGGGAACTTCCAGAAATTCAAACAACAGTCAGAAGAGGATGTGGAACTATAGATATCATTGCTAATGTCAGATAGATCTTGGATGATAGCAGACACTACCAGAAAAATGTTTATTGGTGCTTTTTTGATGATGTACCTCTTCATGCCTTTGGTCATTAATACCTAATACATCAAATCTGTCCTTATGAGATGGTCTCAAAATTGAGGGAGATATATTCAAGTTCATATTTTGCTTTCATGGACTTGTTTTAATTGTATTTGTCTTCAGCCTGAAACCGCAGGTGACCAAATGATGATCTGTACCACATGTCAACCCATGGTCTTTTTTGAACTTTTCTAACATCATTTTCCACAATAGTATTCAATTTGATTTCTGGTGAGGTCCATGTGTATAGTGGTCTTTTTATGTTGTTTTAAAAAGATATTTCTGCTGAATAAGTCATCAGTCTTGAAATGGTATTCCATGCATTTTAAATCACCATTTGTATCTGCAAGGTCATATTTTCCAACTACTAGCCCTTCCTCTTTGTTTCCTATGTTTGCATTACAAGCATCAGTAATTATCAGTGCATGCTCATTGCATGTTTAATCAATTTCAGGCTGAAGAAGTTGGTAGAATTAGTTATTTTCATTATCACGCATTTTAGTAATTGGTAAGAACACTTGAATAATAGTGCTATTAACTGGTCTTCCTAGAAGGTGCTTGGATATCCTATCACAGACAGCATTGTACTTCAAGATAGATGTGGTTCCACCATCTTGTGAGCAGATTTGGCAGCACAGGGAGGCCTAACAGACCAGATTTGTTCAGATGATGGAAAAGGTATGGTTTCTTGTTTTACACTATCCTCCCTTGGTGACCAGAAGTGTGGCCAGCTCCCATCTTCATCTACCCCCATCCCAAACCCTGTTTTCTGGGAGTTCAGAGCCATCTGGCTGGGAGTTATGCCAGTATGAGGTGGGAGTCAACTGTGCTCTTTGACATGCCACTTTGGTGCCTGGATTCAGGTGGGTTTGGATCCAGATGTACAAAAATCACAGAGCCACAAGACTAGCATTTAGCCAGCCACTCTGCCCCCAACTTCCCTGTGATCCTGATGTATACTAAAACCTGTTCCAGCAAGGGTCCTCAAAAACTATTTCTGGATTGAGTTCCTTAACAAAGATAACAAGGAGGTCAATAGGAACTCCATCTAGAGCCAGGACTCTGCTGTCACATCCCTTCTGCAACAATAGTGTTATATCCTTGAAATGCAGGCGCCTACCAGAGATTTCCCCCTCTGGGTTCAACAACTTCACTGTTTGTTTTTACAAATATGGCAATCCCACAATACCCTGGAGACAACAGATAGTTGTATCTCACACAAAGAAACAAGAGAGAGTAGCTCAAACAGATGACCAAGAGGTAGAGCCAGAAAATGTTCCTGAAGAAGAAAATGTAATGGGAAAAGCTAAAAACTAACTCAAAAGAATGTTAATTAGCTACCTTCAAGGGATTGATAGAAAGATTAAGGAGAACAAGGCAAACACAATAAAAACTTGAGAAGAATTAAGAAAAACATTACAAGAACAAATAGATAAAATAAATTCAAATTTTGAAACAATACAAAACCTGCCATTAGAAATACAGAAGATGAGTACAAAAATCTCAGAAATGGACATTGAAATGGCAAAATAGTAGATGCAAAGCAGTGGAAGCCTGAATTAGTGAGCTTGAAGACAAATCTCTCAATATTAGTATGTTAGATGTACAATCAGAAAAAAGAATGAAAAAATCTGAAAAAAGTCTAAGAGCTATGTGGGAAACCATGAGGAGGAACAATTTGTGGGTGATTGGAATTCCTGAATAAGAAGAGACAAGCACAGAGAAAATTGTTGAAGAGTTATTGGCAGAAAACTTGCCTAGCAACAGGAAAGATGAGAAGATAAGCGTATAAGAATCAGAACAAACCCCAAACAGGATAGATTCCTAAAGAAAAACACCAAAATATATCAGAATAAATCTTTCCAATACCAAGGACACGGAAAGAATTCTGAGCACAGCTCAGGAAAAGTGAATAGTTGCCCATAAAGGTGAATCAATAATAAGACTAAGCTATGATTTATCTGCAGAAACAATTTGGCAACAGAGCAGTAGAATGACTGACATATACAAAACTCTGATTAAAACAACAACAACAACAACAAAAATCTGGTAACCAAGAATTACATACTCAGGAAAGCTGTCCCTCAAATATGATGAGAAAATTAGGACATTTCCTGATAAACAAAAATTAAAGGAATTTGTAATTGCCATACCAACTTAACAAAAAATGCTAAAAGATTCTCTTTGGACTGAGAACTTACAACAGCAGATATCAACCTGAAATTACCATACATGACAATACCACCCAGGAATCAATCTAGATATAGAAGTATTTAAAATAAAACAAACCTACAAGACTGAAAATAAGGAATTGAGGTACCAAAGCATAAAGAAGATAACTATAAAGGACAAAGGGGAATAGTGTAAATATATAACTTCCAAATGGTAAGGAATTCAGGTAGCTTTCAGTATAAAACATACTATTTTAATGTGGGCAAGAAATTAATAAATTACAGGGCAATCTCAAAGAAAAATAATAATGCACATCAAAATTTTAAAAAAAAGGAAAATCAGAAAGGTTTAGTAAACATTAACATGACAGAAAGGAAAATAAAAAGAAAACCCCAAATAAAATGAATTCAGCATATTAAATTATATGGAATAAAGAATTCAGCAGCACCACAAAAACAAAACAAAACACAGAAAAATGATAATTCATACCTATTGATAATTACACTTAAATGTACATGGATCAAATGCACTAACTAGTCAAGAGACATAAAGAGCAGGATGAATAAGAAAACAGGATCCTTCAATATGCTATTTAAAGGAGACATATCAAAAGATGCAGATAGCCTAACTGCCCATCAACAGAATGGGTAAACGTAAACAAACTTTGGTACATAAACACAATGGAATACTACAAAATGTTGAAGAATAATATGAATCTGTGAAACACCTCAAAACATGGTTGAACCTAGAGGACATTGTTGTTCAAACGGACCTTGCGGTTTTATCATACAGTGCCACACCAGGGCTCCTGAGTGAAATTAGTAAATCACAAAAGAACAAACATTATATGAGACCAATGTTGTAAAAAGTTAAAAAAAAAAAAAGGGGGGGGGGCGTTATTAATAAAAGAAACAATCTACCATGGCTGTGGAGTACAGGAAAATTATTCATGGGCTAGAGGGTAGATACATGTTGATATGGGTGACAGGGCAAGCAATATACAATGAGAGGGAAGTTAGCAGAGGAAAGACGACAGTAGCAGGAGACACAGGGAGGAATGCAATAGTTAAAGGGAATAGAGGTAAGTGCTGTCAACTGTTGATATGTGGGGATTACAACCATGTAATGAAGCAAAGTATATGATTTGTTGAAGGTAAAACTGATGATCTGTTTTGTAAACCTTCATCAATTCACAATAAAAAGATTTTTGTTTTTTATTTTTAAATAGCTAAAGCAAATGGAGGAAATGAGGAAGTAAAAGAGCTTAACAGATTTCAAAGAGCAGTTCAAGGAGACAAAACGAAGTTTTGGAACAAAATATATCAAAGACTTGAGTTAAATAATAAAATATTTGCTAGGCATTTGACAATTTCTAATTTTCTTAGATTCGTACTTTTACATTTTATATTCTGATTATAATTGGATGCTTGCAACTTTTTCTCCTCATTTTGAATTGTACCCCATCTGCAAATAAAGGTTTCTAAAACTTTGCTCTACTTATATCATTATGGTCAACTGTACTTTGAGGAGGCAGCCCAGGCATATTTTGAGTGCCTTCTAACCTGAGAGATTCAACTTTAGGAACTCATAAGGTTTTCATGTCTGGGACTATATCTGACAATGTTCCATTGATATTCATAAAGTTTTCAGTAGATAATCATTCAGAAATGCCTTTAACATTATATGCATAGAAAAAGAAAATCTTTACTATATTCTAAGACAAACATTTAAGTAACTGACACTAAATAAGAACCAAATCTACCTGTTCCAACTTACCTACAAATTTGACCTAAAGGCAGACTTATAAAGAATCTCATTTATAACATTGGTGGTGGTGGTTATGTGCTGTGGAGTTGTTTGCGACTCATAGCGACCCTGTACAGGGTTTCCAAGGCTGTAAATCTTTACAGGAGCAGAAAGCCTCATCTTTCTCTCGTGGAACAGCTGGTAATTTCAAACTGCTGACCTTGCAGTTCAAAGCCCGATTCATAACCACTATGCTACCAGAGCTCATTTTAATAAACTTGGAAATGGTTATAATGATGATCCTAGTGTTGTTTTGAAAAGTATAGTAGAAAATGTATAGAAAGTTAATAGGATTTTATCCAGGATATAGTAAGGACTAAAGGAAAACCAACTTTCTGTCTTAGAATGTCAGGGACAATTTAGAATTAACATTACTCAAGGATCCCTAGTTGTTGATCCAATTAAAATAAAATCCTTGATAACGTCAATGTCTTCTCTGTTTATCATGATGTTGAATATTGATCCATTTCTGAGAATTTTTGCTTTCTTCATATTGACTTGTAATTCAAACTGAAAGCTATAGTCTTTGATCTCCATCAGTAAGTACTTCTAGTCCTCTTCGTTTTCAGCAACGAAGGTGTGTCATATGTTTTTCACAAGTTATTAATGCATCTTCCTCCAATTCTAATGTCACATTCTTCATATAGTCTAAGTTCTGGGATTATTTTTTCAGCATATAATTTGAATAAATGTGGTGAAAGGATACAACACTGAGGGACACCTTTCCTATTTATACTTTTCAAAGACTGCCTCTTGGATGGTGTACAGGTCCTGAATAAACACAAATGTTCTGCATTTCCTATTTTTTATGATTGTATCCCTAAATGTTTATGGTCCAAACAATCGAATGGATTTACATTATCAATGAAGCATAAATAAACATCTTTCTGGTATTCTCTGCTTTCAACCAAGATCCATCTAACACAAGCAATGAAATCCCTCAGTCAATGTCTTCTTTTGAATCTAGCTTGAATTTATGGCAGTTTCCTATTGATGCACTGCTACACTCAATTTTTTATTATCTCAGTAAAAAATTTTACTTGCATGTAATAATAATGATATTGCATAATAATTTCTGAATTCAGTTGATCAGATTTTTTTCTGAAATGGATACAAATATTTATTTTTTACATTTAGTTGGCTATATAGATAGTTGTTTTCTAAATTTCTTAGCATAAGTGAGTGATCACTTCCAGTTTTGCATTTGTTTGTTGAAACATCTTAATTGATAGTCCATCAATTCCTGTAACTTTGTCTTTTCATCAGTTCTTTCAGTGCAGATTAGACTTCTTCCTTCAATACCATTGACTGTTGGCCATATGTAGCTCTTTTAAAAAAATATATATATATATTTTTAAATGTTTATTGTGAATTAATTATGTGATAGATTACATGGGAAAACATTAGCTTTACATTCATCCTATCATATATTATTCCATTGCCATGGTTACAATCCCTTCCATGCATCATCAACCAACAAAAAGGTATACTCTGCAAGCCTGACCCCGGTCGTCAGCACACAGCCCCTCTCCCTCTCTAGGTCTAGAGTTCCCAGCAGCTCCATCTCTCCAGGTCATCGTCTCTGCCTCCATCTGTGGCGTCATTGTTCTCTGGGTAGGGTCCCGCACACTGCTTTTCTCCCTTGATGGTGCCAGGGACCTCCACTCCTGAACTGAAAAGTCAACCACTCCCCTCCTTTTGCTACAAAACGTCTACATTTACATTTCCAACCCTCACAGTCAGTTCTGATAACAATTATTGACTATTGTACCACAACAGACCTATCCCCATCTCCTTTCATCAACCCTGCCCAGACAGATTGCATGTTACTCCATGGAGATTCTACCTTCCTATGTGACCTCTGGATCCAGGCTCCCTCTTGAAAGCTTGTAAGCCAGTCACTTCTTGCCTTCGTAGTCCCCCATTTTGGGTAGCCAATGTACAAGTTGCTCATCCCTGTCTACTCTGTGTATGGATGGGGTGGTAATGATACTGTAAAGATTTGTTCCCTCTTTTGAGCTATTGTATCCATAGGTGAAGTGCAAGTTCATCAAATTGTATCAGATTACTCTTTTTCTCTTCTTTCTTCTTCTAGTTGAGCTCTGACCATCCAGTCATTGAAGTCAGGTCGAGTGGGTATTATCTGCAAGTGTGGGTGTTCTTATGCATATGCCCTCGCTTCTTATCAGCTGGACTCTTCACTCTCCACTCTAGTCCTCTGTGGCTATGTCACTGACTCTGGGCCCATGAGTCCCCAGGTCTTGCCACACTGCTGGCCAGCCAGATCTCCACCCGGGTTCACAGGAATCTATTGAATGTTGTGGAGCTTAGCTCTCAGCTTCATTGTTATATTTCCTTCACTTCCCCTTATCAGTGGCAAATGTGGTCACCAATCAGAGCACATTACTGCTCGTGTATTCCCATTAGGGCTTAGTCTTGGAAGGGGGTTTCCCCTGAGGGGACGCGACCATTTGCCTTGATATCTCCTGTGGCAGCAACTTGCTTGTTCTTGTAGTAATCACTTGGACTGACATTATTGTTTTATATTTTTCCTGCTGGTCTTTCTTTCAAGAAGTATTTTCTGTTCTTCTAGCCACTCCAGGCTGGTCTGCTTGCCTTTCAAGTGGAAATTTCCCACCACAGAAGATTCTGGATGGGGTTCAGGATTCCACCTATGGCCTTATGTAATGCAGAGGCTTTGCAGGAAGCCTCCTCCACTGAGCATGTTGTAGCCCCATTTAAGGTATTTAAATCTGTTATAGGCAGAAGACGGACTTACAAACTTTCTATGGTGATATTTCTGGCTATTCCTTTCTCTCTCCCTCAAGTGTCTATTTTATAATGGTATGCCAGAGAAACCAAGATTAAAAAGACAGTCAAGCATCTTAAAATTACTTCCTCCCTTTTGCCCATTCCAATCATGTCTCAATTCCTGTATCCCAGAGCCCTGTTGTTCCAAGGTTGTGCATACATTATTATTTACCTCTGTCCCACTTAGCCCATGCAAACCTGCCTAATTGTTTTCTCATCAGCCTTGTTCTTCCATTCCCCTCCCTGTTCTTGTGTATTGTCCCCCTCCCTAGCACACAAACAATCCTGGGTCTACTCCCTATCCTGTGCTTCACATACCCCTCACCCCCCCACATCCCAGTAAACAGCAAAGGATCCCCTCCCCCCTAGTAAGAGTTCTTTTTCTTAGTATTTTACAGTAGTGGTCCTGTGCAGTATTTCTTCTTTTGTGACTAACTAATTTCACTCAACATAATGTCTTCAAGGTTCATCTATGATATGTGATAACATACAGCTTCCTTGTTGTTTTTCAAGGTCACATAATATTCCATTGTGAGTATGTACCACAGTTTGTTTATCTATTCTTCTGTTGATGGGCACTTAGGTTGTCTCCATCTTTTTGTTGTTGTAAATAGTGCTGCTATGAACATTGGTATGAATGTATCTACTCGTATTATGGCTTGTATTTCTTGTGGGTAAATACCAAGTAAAAGAATTGCTGGATAATAAGGCATTTCTATTTCAAACCTTTTGAGGAAATGCTATATTGGTTTCCAGAGAGGTTGGACCACTTTGCAATCCCACCAGCAATGCAGGAGAGTCCCAGTCTCTCCACATCCTCGCCAGCACTTATTGTCCTCTACTTTTTTGATCTTTGCTGATATTGCGGTGTGAGATGATATCTCATTGTTGTTTTGATTTGCATCTCTCTAATGGCTAGTGATCATGAACATTTCTTCATATGGTTGTTGGGCTGCCTGGATCTCCTCCTTGGTGAAGTGTCTGTTCATGTCCTGTGCCCATTTTTAAATTGGGTCATTTGTCTTTTTCTTGTAGAGGTGTTTTAGTTTCTTATATAATTTAGAAATTAGTCCCTTGTATGATGTGTTGTTGCAAAAGATTTTTTCACGTTCTGTGGTTTCCCTTTTTACTCTTTTGGTGAAAACTTTTGATGCACATAAGTTTCCAATTTTTAGTATGTTCTAATCTTCTATTTTGTCAGCTTTTGTTTGTGTAGTTTTCAAAAGGTTTGGTAGTCTGTGTATTCCCTGAATTAGTGCCCTCACATTGGTTCCTATTATGTCATTGATGGCCTTCAAAATTTTAGGATTCACATTCAATCCATGCTGACTTGGTTTTTGTATAACTCATGAGGTAAAAGTCTTGTTTGAATCTTTTGCATATCATTTCCACATCTGTCAGCACCATCTGTTGAAGAGACTATCCCCTCCCTATGCAATATATTTTGGTACTTTGTCAAAAATCAGTTGGCTGTATAAAGATGGGTTAATTTCTGGATTCTCAATTCTGTTCCATTGATAACTGTATCTTTCATTGTGCCAGTACCAGGCTGTTTTGACCACTGTAGCCGTATAGTAAATTTTGAAGATGGGAAGTGAGAGGTTTCCAACCTTATTCTTCTTCTTAAACAGTGCTTTGCTTATCCTGGGTCTTTTTCCTTTCCATATAAAGTTTGTAAATGTTTTTTCTATCTCTTTGAAGAATGGCATAGGAATCTGGATTGGGATTGCGTTATATGTGTAAATTGCTTTGGGCAGTATTGACACTTTCACAATGTTAGGTCTTCCTATCTAGGAGTATGGTACATTCTCCCATTTTTGTAGGTCTCTTTGGGTTTCTTATAGTAGTGTTTTGTAGTTTTCTTTGTACAGGTCCTCTGTTTCTCTAGTTACATGTATTCATAGATATTTCATGCTTTGGGTGGCTATTATAAATAGTATTGCTTTCCTAATGTTCTTATCAAGGCTGTTATTTTTGGTATAGAGGAATCCAACTGATTTTTAATGTTGATCTTATATCTAGCCACTTTGCTTACTCTTCCAATGAGGTCTAGTAG